>NC_042994.1:24130267-24491444 GCF_901001165.1 Salmo trutta
GAGGGGAGAGGGGAGAGAGAGAGAGAGAGAGAGAGAGAGAGAGGCATTTGGAATTAGACAAAGGGAAATAAGAGCAATGGAGAAAATGGGTAAAGGGGAAATAAAGGAAAATGGCCAGAGAAAGAGGGAGGGAGAGAAAGAGGGCGACAGATTGATTGATGAGATGGAGGGAGAGGCAGTAATGACTGTGTCTGTGGATTGGCAGACTGGTGATATGCTCCAGACCCCTGTCAGCCTGGCCTCCTCCCCACCAACACTCACTCTCACTGGGGGGGGCTCACCCGCTGCCCTGGCTTTGGCCTACACCTGGTGGTATCTCGCAATAGCCTACACTGCTGGATCACAGTGGCATGAAGCTGGTTTATAGAAAAGTAATACAGTGGAGTTATTAACTCAGTGTGTGTGTTGTACAGTGGCAGCCTGTGTATTAGGTGTGAATGTGTTCGCACAGTATGGGGTGTCTGAAACGTAGACGTGTGTGTCTGTCTGAAACGTAGACGTGTGTGTGTGTCTGAAACGTAGACGTGTGTCTGTCTGAAACGTAGACGTGTGTGTCTGTCTGAAACGTAGACGTGTGTGTCTGTCTGAAACGTAGACGTGTGTGTGTGTGTGTGTGTGTCTGAAACGTAGACGTGTGTGTCTGTCTGAAACGTAGACGTGTGTGTCTGTCTGAAACGTAGACGTGTGTGTGTGTCTGAAACGTAGACGTGTGTGTGTGTCTGAAACGTAGACGTGTGTGTCTGTCTGAAACGTAGACGTGTGTGTCTGTCTGAAACGTAGACGTGTGTGTGTGTGTGTGTCTGAAACGTAGACGTGTGTGTCTGTCTGAAACGTAGACGCGTATCTGTCTGAAATGTAGACGCGCGTGTGTGTGTGTGTCTGAAACGTAGACGCGAGTGTCTGAAACGTAGACGCGAGTGTCTGTCTGAAACGTAGACGCGAGTGTCTGTCTGAAACGTAGACGCGTGTGTCTGTCTGAAACGTAGACGCGTGTGTCTGTCTGAAACGTAGACGCGAGTGTCTGTCTGAAACGTAGACGCGTGTGTCTGTCTGAAACGTAGACGCGTGTGTCTGTCTGAAACGTAGACGCGTGTGTGTGTGGTGGGCAGTCTGGGAGGCTGGACCATAATCCATACTAATTAAGGATTAATTAAAACTAATGGGACCTGGTTCCCCATCCTCTCTTTCTGTCCCTCTCTCTGTTTCTCTTTCATCATCCTACTCTCTGTCTGTTTCCGTTTGCAAGTTCTCTCCTTTTTCCTTGCTTTTTGTGCTGCGTGCACACTACACGCTGGGCTGGGCGCAGACTACACGCTGGGCTGGGCGCAGACTACACGCTGGGCTGGGCGCAGACTACACGCTGGGCTGGGCGCAGACTACACGCTGGGCTGGGCGCAGACTACACGCTGGGCTGGGCGCAGACTACACGCAGACTACACGCTGGGCTGGGCGCAGACTACACGCTGGGCTGGGCGCAGACTACACGCTGGGCTGGGCGCAGACTACACGCTGGGCTGGGCGCACACTACACGCTGGGCTGGGCGCAGACTACACGCTGGGCTGGGCGCAGACTACACGCTGGGCTGGGCGCACACTACACGCTGGGCTGGGCGCACACTACACGCTGGGCTGGGCGCACACTACACGCTGGGCTGGGCGCACACTACACGCTGGGCTGGGCGCACACTACACGCTGGGCTGGGCGCAGACTACACGCTGGGCTGGGCGCAGACTACACGCTGGGCTGGGCGCAGACTACACGCTGGGCTGGGCGCAGACTACACGCTGGGCTGCGCGCACACTACACGCTGGGCTGCGCGCACACTACACGCTGGGCTGCGCGCACACTACACGCTGGGCTGCGCGCACACTACACGCTGGGCTGCGCGCACACTACACGCTGGGCTGCGCGCAGACTACACGCTGGGCTGCGCGCAGACTACACGCTGGGCTGCGCGCAGACTACACGCTGGGCTGCGCGCAGACTACACGCTGGGCTGCGCGCAGACTACACGCTGGGCTGGGCGCAGACTACACGCTGGGCTGGGCGCAGACTACACGCTGGGCGCAGACTACACGCTGGGCTGGGCGCACGGGCTGGGCGCAGACTACACGCTGGGCTGGGCGCAGACTACACGCTGGGCTGGGCGCAGACTACACGCTGGGCTGCGCGCAGACTACTCGCTGGGCTGCGTGTAGACTACAGGTTGATCTCTCTTCCTTTCCCCACCTCGCTCCCTCTATCTCTCTCCTCACCTCTCTCTCCATCCCGCTGTCTCAGCAACACATCTGTTAGTGTCTATCCTCCATCTCTCTCTGTCCAGCAACACGTCTGTTAGTGTCTATCCTCCCTCTCTCTCTCTCTCTCTCTCTCTCTCTGACCTTTCCTCTCGTCTCAGTAACACGTCTGTTAGTGTCTACCCTCCCCCTCTGTCTTTGTCTCAGCAACACGCCTGTTAGTGTCTATCCTCCCTCTCTCTCTCTCAGCAACACGTCTGTTAGTGTCTATCCTCCCCCTCTCTCTCTCTGACCTTTCCTCTCGTGTCAGCAACATGTCTGTTAGTGTCTATCCTCCCTCTCTCTCTCTCTGACCTTTCCTCTCGTCTCAGCAACACGTCTGTTAGTGTCTATCCTCCCTCTCTCTCTCAGCAACACATCTGTTAGTGTCTATCCTCCCTCTCTCTCTCTCTGACCTTTCCTCTCGTCTCAGCAACACGTCTGTTAGTGTCTATCCTCCCTCTCACTGACGTCTCGTCTCTTTCTTTCTCTACCTGAGTTATTAGCGGAGTGGGATTATGATCAAGTGAATGATGGAATGATCCGAGTGACAGGCGTAAGAGAGGAGATGGAAAGAATGGAGGGATGGAAGGAGGGGATTTCTGTGTAAGCTCTAATCTCAGTTAATACTTCCGCTCTCCCAAGAAACGGGGGGGATCCTCCTGTCTGTTAAATTGAGCCATATGACACACACACACACACACGCTGATAAACCATATCACACCCTCACTGCCATTTCATATCATTGTAAACGCACATCCACACACTAACATCAAATCAGTGCAGACTTTAATGTATTATTTTTTTTATTTTATTTTTGAAGTTACTTTTTTAAAACGTGGTATCCAATTGGTAGTTACAGTCTTGTCTCATCGCTGCAACTCCAGTACCGACTCGGGAGAGGCGAAGGTTGACCCTGCCAAGCCGCATTGCTTCTTGATACAATGGCCGCTTAACCCAGAAGCCAACACACCAATGTGTCGGAAGGAAACCCAGTACACCTGGCGACCGTGTCTGCGTGCACTGCGCCCGGCCCGCCACAGGAGTTGCTAGAGCGCGATGGGACAAGAACATCCCTGCTGGCCAAACCCTCCCCTAACCCGGATGCGCCGCCCCATGGGTCTCTCGGTCGTGACCGGCTGCGACAGAGCCTGGACTCGAACCAGGATCTCTAGTGGCACAGCTAGCAACTGCGATGCAGTGCCTTAGACCACTGCGCCACTCGGGAGGCCCTGTACTTGCTATTACACACTACCAACGTGTGTGTGTGTGTGTGTGTCTGAGTTAATGTACAGGTGTTTCTTTGGATTGAGTTGTTGGATTATATAGTAATCTAGTTAATCTGTCAAAGGTGTGTGGGGCAGGGCTGTGACCTTTGACATTTCCTGGGTGTTCCCAGTATCAGCAGACTTCCAGTTTCTGATCCAGGTGAATTTCCTGGGTGTTCCCAGTATCAGCAGACTTCCAGTTTCTGATCCAGGTGAATTTCCTGGGTGTTCCCAGTATCAGCAGACTTCCAGTTTCTGATCCAGGTGAATTTCCTGGGTGTTCCCAGTATCAGCAGACTTCCAGTTTCTGATCCAGGTGAATTTCCTGGGTGTTCCCAGTTACAGGAGAGTTTCATTTGGGGAAAAATGTAGTAGTAACCGTGTTTGGTTGCCAATTTCAGATATAGGCCTACGAGTGCTGAGCGATTTAGAGCTTTTCGAAGTTGTTTCGGTTCAATGATAAAAAAATAATGTTTTTTTGTTTTGATAATGTATAGTGCATTTAATGTCTAAGATAATTATGTGGGTTGAATGCTGTAACAACACAGAATGAAAGCGTTAACAAAAGTCCCATGATGGTAGAGACTGTCCATTACTGCTGATCACTTATCAACCATCATTTACTCACATTACTTTAATACAATATAGAAATTGTTGTGTATATTTTATTTATTTAATGACTTTATTTAATTCCAAGTCATCATCTCATCTCTATAGAGCTGCTGCCTATGCTGTCTGACAAAATCACTATTTGAGTAGTTCTTCAAAGTAAATAAGGTATACTTTTGTGACTGCTGAATACCAACTATCAATCACTTAGATCAGGTAGAGATACGTCGTGAAGAAACTGCTCTCGATCCCAGTGGATCGCCCATCTCTTCTCTATCTCGGTGTCTGCCCCACACTAACCTGAACTTAGATCAGGTAGAGATACGTCGTGAAGAAACTGCTCTCGATCCCAGTGGATCGCCCATCTCTTCTCTATCTCGGTGTCTGCCCCACACTAACCTGAACTTAGATCAGGTAGAGATACGTCGTGAAGAAACTGCTCTCGATCCCAGTGGATCGCCCATCTCTTCTCTATCTCGGTGTCTGCCCCACACTAACCTGAACTTAGATCAGGTAGAGATACGTCGTGAAGAAACTGCTCTCGATCCCAGTGGATCGCCCATCTCTTCTCTATCTCGGTGTCTGCCCCACACTAACCTGACGTAGCAGGCGTAAAAGAAACACGGACCGGACAAGTAGATGCGCAATGGATTATGGTCATTGTAGTGAATTACTACGTTTTATGCTCTAAACTATGTAGAATATTGGCCTGTCGGAAACTACAACTCCCTACTACATCGCACAGTTTGGGCGTCATCTTTTCTTTCTCTAGAGAAACTGCTCATTGAGTTTACATTAAAAAATAGTTTTTGCCGACAGTCAATTAGTGCTTTAAAAAAAGAAAAATAACAAATGTTGGTTAATCGCTCAGCACTAAGACCTATACAATTACAGTAACTAACTCCGCACTAAGGTCTATAATTACAGTAACTGTAACTCAGCACTAAGGCCTATACAATTACAGTAACTGTAACTCAGCACTAAGACCTATACAATTACAGTAACTGTAACTCAGCACTAAGGCCTATACAATTACAGTAACTGTAACTCAGCACTAAGGCCTATACAATTACAGTAACTGTAACTCAGCACTAAGGCCTATACAATTACAGTAACTGTAACTCAGCACTAAGACCTATACAATTACAGTAACTGTAACTCAGCACTAAGGCCTATACAATTACAGTAACTGTAACTCAGCACTAAGGCCTATACAATTACAGTAACTGTAACTCAGCACTAAGGCCTATACAATTACAGTAACTGTATTGTCATTTATCATATTGGGCTGTTTGCTGTGAATTGCCAGGTTGGGTCTGCAACCAGCAGAGGTTAGCTCTTGTACTGAGTCCTGTCTCTGTCTGTCTGCGTGTGTGTATATTGTAGACTGTGTGTGTCTGTGTGTATATTGTAGACTGTGTGTCTGTGTATATTGTAGACTGTGTGTCTGTGTATATTGTAGACTGTGTGTGTATATTGTAGACTGTGTGTGTATATTGTAGACTGTGTGTCTGTGTATATTGTAGACTGTGTGTCTGTGTATATTGTAGACTGTGTGTGTATATTGTAGACTGTGTGTCTGTGTATATTGTAGACTGTGTGTCTGTGTATATTGTAGACTGTGTGTCTGTGTATATTGTAGACTGTGTGTCTGTGTATATTGTAGACTGTGTGTGTATATTGTAGACTGTGTGTGTATATTGTAGACTGTGTGTGTATATTGTAGACTGTGTGTGTCTGTGTCTACAGTCATGGCCAAAAGTTTTGAGAATGACACAAAGATACATTTTCACAAAGTTTGCTGCTTCAGTGTCTTTAGATATTTTTGTCAGATGATACTATGGAATACTGTAGTATAATTACAAGCATTTCATAAGTGTCAAAGGCTTTTATTGACAATTACATGAAGTTGATGCAAAGAGTCTATATTTGCAGTGTTGACCCTTCTTTTTCAAGACCTCTGCAATCCGCCCTGGCATGCTGTCAGTTAACTTCTGTGCCACATCCTGACTGATGGCAGCCCATTCTTGCATAATCAATGCTTGGAGTTTGTCAGAATTTGTGGGTTTTTGTTTGTCCACACGCCTCTTGAGGATTGACCACAAGTTCTCAATGGGATTAAGGTCTGGGGAGTTTCCTGGCCATGGACCCAAAATATCAATGTTTTGTTCCCCGAGCCACTTAGTTATCACTTTTGCCTTATGGCAAGGTGCTCCATCATGCTGGAAAAGGCATTGTTCACCACCAAACTGTTCCTGGATGGTTGGGAGAAGTTGCTCTCGGAGGATGTGTTGGTACCATTCTTTTTTCATGGCTGTGTTCTTAGGCAAAATTGTGAGTGAGCACACTCCCTTGGCTGAGAAGCAACCCCACACATGAATGGTCTCAGGATGCTTTACTGTTGGCATGACACAGGACTGATGGTAGCGCTCACCTTGTCTTCTCCGGACAAGCTTTTTTCCAGATGCCCCAAACAATCGGAAAGGGGATTCATCAGAAATGACTTTACCCCAGTCCTCAGCAGTCCAATCCCTGTACCTTTTGCAGAATATCAGTCTGTCCCTGATGTTTTTCCTGGAGAGAAGTGGCTTCTTTGCTGCCCTTCTTGACACCAGGCCATCCTCCAAAAGTATTCGCCTCACTGTGCGTGCAGATGCACTCACACCTGCCTGCTGCCATTCCTGAGCAAGCTCTGTACTGGTGGTGACCCGATCCCGCAGCTGAATCAACTTTAGGAGACGGTCCTGGCGCTTGCTGGACTTTCTTGGGCGCCCTGAAGCCTTCTTCACAACAATTGAACTGCTCTCCTTCAAGTTGTTGATGATCCGATAAATGGTTGATTTAGGTGCAATCTTCCTGGCAGCAATATCCTTGCCTGTGAAGCCCTTTTTGTGCAAAGCAATGATGACGGCACGTGTTTCTTTGCAGGTAACCATGATTGACAGAGGAAGAACAATGATTCCAAGCACCACCCTCCTTTTGAAGCTTCCAGTCTGTTATTCGAACTCAATCAGCATGACAGAGTGATCTCCAGCCTTGTCCTCGTCAACACTCACACCTGTGTTAACGAGAGAATCACTGACATGATGTCAGCTGGTCCTTTTGTGGCAGGGCTGAAATGCAGTGGAAATTCAGTTCATTTGCATGGCAAAGAGGGACTTTGCAATTAATTGCAATTCATCTGATCACTCTTCATAACATTCTGGAGTATATGCAAATTGCCATCATACAAACTGAGGCAGCAACATTTGTGAAAATGAATATTTGTGTCATTCTCAAAACTTTTGGCCACGACTGTATATTGTAGACTGTGTGTATACTGTGCGTGTCTCTGTGTGTATATTGTAGACTTGTTGTGTCTCTGTGTGTATATTGTAGACTGTGTGTGTCTCTGTGCGTATATTGTAGACTTTGTGTGTCTCTCTGTGTATATTGTAGACTGTGTATCTCTGTGTGTATATTGTAGTCTGTTTGTATATTGTGGACTGTGTATCTCTGTGTTTATATTGTAGTCTGTGTGTATATTGTAGACTGTGTGTATCTCTGTGTGTATATTGTGGACTGTGTATCTCTGTGTGTATATTGTAGACTGTGTGTATCTCTGTGTGTATATTGTATACTGTGTGTATCTCTGTGTATATTGTAGACTGTGTGTATATTGTAGACTGTGTGTATCTCTGTGTGTATATTGTAGACTGTGTGTATCTCTGTGTGTATATTGTAGACTGTGTGTATCTCTGTGTGTATATTGTAGACTGTGTGTATCTCTGTGTGTATATTGTAGACTGTGTGTATCTCTGTGTGTATATTGTAGACTGGCCGGTTGCCAGATGTGGATGCTGTCATATCCCTCATTGTGTGATTATAAATGTGAGCTGATCCAGGGAACTACGCTGTAATTGCCACCTAATTTGCATAACTGTGCAAATTAATGACCTCTCAAATGAGCGTTCATTTTTCACAGGGTCTTTAGTGGCTCCTTAAGAGACGCCCTAATTAACGCCTCTGTGTGTGTGTGTGTGTGTGTGTGTGTGTGTGTCTTATCTGTTGTTTTGGCAGTAAGGGGATGCCAGGGAAAGCTGGCAACGCTACCATAGCAACAGTCACACAAACCACTGCTACCCTCTGTCTCTCTCGCTCTCTCTTTCACTCTGTCTCTATCTCACTCTCGCTCTGTCTGTCTCTCTCTGTCTGGCTCGCTCTCTCTGTCTGGCTCGATTTCGCTCCGTCTATCGCTCTCGCTCTGTCTGGCTTGCTCGCTCTCTGTCTCTTTGTCGCTCTCGCTCTGTCGCTCTCTCTCGTTCTCTCTGTGTCTCTCTCGCTCTTGCTCTGTCTCACTCGTTTGCTCTGTCTCACTCGTTTGCTCTGTCTCACTCGTTCTCTCTGTCTCTCTTGCTCTCTCTGTGTCTCTCTCGCTCTCTCTGTGTCTCTCTCGCTCTCTCTGTGTCTCTCTCGCTCTCTCTGTGTCTCTCTCGCTCTCTCTGTGTCTCTCTCGCTCTCTCTGTGTCTCTCTCGCTCTCTCTGTGTCTCTCTCGCTCTCTCTGTGTCTCTCTCGCTCTCTCTGTGTCTCTCTCGCTCTCTCTGTGTCTCTCTCGCTCACTCTGTGTCTCTCTCGCTCTCTCTGTCTCTCTCGCTCTCTCTGTGTCTCTCTCGCTCTCTCTGTGTCTCTCTCGCTCTCTCTGTGTCTCTCTCGCTCTCTGTGTCTCTCTCGCTCTCTCTGTGTCTCTCTCGCTCTCTCTGTGTCTCTCTCGCTCTCTCTGTGTCTCTCTCTGTGTCTCTCTCGCTCTCTCTCTGTCTCTCTCGCGCTCTCTGTGTCTCTCTCTGTCGCTCGCTCACTCGCTCTCTCTGTCGCTCGCTCGCTCTCTCTGTCTCTCGCTCGCTCTCTCTGTGTCCCTCGCTCTCTCTGTGTCTCTCGCTCCCTGTCTCTCTCTCTGTGTCGCTCGCTCGCTCTCTCTGTGTCGCTCGCTTGCTCTGTCTCTCGCTCTGTCTCTCGCTCTGTCTCTCAGAATGTGTGCGTGTCAATCTTCAGTAAATACTAACAGACGCTACTTAAACCTGATCTTCTTACAACCAGAGGCTTACACACACACACACACACACACACACACACACACACACACACACACACACACACACACTAAAGAAGGATATGGTTAAGTTTCTTATGTCGTCCTTTGTTGGGTGAATTCTCTGTGAACCAGTACCCTGTCAGTCTGGACCCTAACCAGTACCCTGTCAGACTGGACCCTAACCAGTACCCTGTCAGACTGGACCCTAACCAGTACCCTGTCAGACTGGACCCTAACCAGTACCCTGTCAGTCTGGACCCTAACCAGTACCCTGTCAGACTGGACCCTAACCAGTACCCTGTCAGTCTGGACCCTAACCAGTACCCTGTCAGACTGGACCCTAACCAGTACCCTGTCAGACTGGACCCTAACCAGTACCCTGTCAGACTGGACCCTAACCAGTACCCTGTCAGACTGGACCCTAACCAGTACCCTGTCAGTCTGGACCCTAACCAGTACCCTGTCAGACTGGACCCTAACCAGTACCCTGTCAGTCTGGACCCTAACCAGTACCCTGTCAGTCTGGACCCTAACCAGTACCCTGTCAGACTGGACCCTAACCAGTACCCTGTCAGACTGGACCCTAACCAGTACCCTGTCAGACTGATTCTCAGAACCACTTCTGTCAGTCTGGACCCTAACCAGTACCCTGTCAGTCTGGACCCTAACCAGTACCCTGTCAGACTGGACCCTAACCAGTACCCTGTCAGACTGGACCCTAACCAGTACCCTGTCAGTCTGGACCCTAACCAGTACCCTGTCAGACTGGACCCTAACCAGTACCCTGTCAGACTGATTCTCAGAACCACTTCTGTCAGTCTGGACCCTAACCAGTACCCTGTCAGACTGATTCTCAGAACCGCTTCTGTCAGTCTGGACCCTAACCAGTACCCTGTCAGACTGATTCTCAGAACCGCTTCTGTCAGTCTGGACCCTAACCAGTACCCTGTCAGACTGATTCTCAGAACCGCTTCTGTCAGTCTGGACCCTAACCAGTACCCTGTCAGACTGATTCTCAGAACCGCTTCTGTCAGTCTGGACCCTAACCAGTACCCTGTCAGACTGATTCTCAGAACCGCTTCTGTCAGTCTGGACCCTAACCAGTACCCTGTCAGACTGATTCTCAGAACCGCTTCTGTCAGTCTGGACCCTAACCAGTACCCTGTCAGACTGATTCTCAGAACCGCTTCTGTCAGTCTGGACCCTAACCAGTACCCTGTGAGACTGATTCTCAGAACCGCTTCTGTCAGTCTGGACCCTAACCAGTACCCTGTCAGACTGATTCTCAGAACCGCTTCTGTCAGTCTGGACCCTAACCAGTACCCTGTCAGACTGATTCTCAGAACCGCTTCTGTCAGTCTGGACCCTAACCAGTACCCTGTCAGACTGATTCTCAGAACCGCTTCTGTCAGTCTGGACCCTAACCAGTACCCTGTGAGACTGATTCTCAGAACCACTTCTGTCAGTCTGGACCCTAACCAGTACCCTGTGAGACTGATTCTCAGAACCACTTCTGTCAGTCTGGACCCTAACCAGTACCCTGTCAGACTGATTCTCAGAACCGCTTCTGTCAGTCTGGACCCTAACCAGTACCCTGTCAGACTGATTCTCAGAACCGCTTCTGTCAGTCTGGACCCTAACCAGTACCCTGTCAGACTGATGTATTACTGGTTAGTTGTCTAAATATGTCTGACGGGTCCAGACTGACAGAAGCCTTTCTGAGAACCAATCAGTAAGACACATTTAATCTACCTAGGGGGAATAGAGTACCATTCAGACCAGAACCCTATGGGTCTAGGGGGAATAGAGTACCATTCAGACCAGAACCCTATGGGTCTAGGGGGAATAGAGTACCATTCAGACCAGAACCCTATGGGCCTAGGGGGAATAGAGTACCATTCAGACCAGAACCCTATGGGCCCAGGGGGAATAGAGTACCATTCAGACCAGAACCCTATGGGCCCAGGGGGAATAGAGTACCATTCAGACCAGAACCCTATGGGTCTAGGGGGAATAGAGTACCATTTGGGACGTACCAAGAGACCACTAACTACTACAGCATTACTACACCTATCAGATGAGTGGTTCTCAAACCTCTCCTCGGGTGCCGCCACTCATTCCATGTGTTGTAGCTATTCCAGAGCAAACACATCTGATTGAACTTGTTAACCACTGTTCAAGCCCTTAACTAGGGGAATCATCCCACAAGCAGTTGTCTTAATTAGAATCCAGCCTGGTAACTGGTTATGAGGCCTGAATGGAAGAGCATGGAGGAGGAAACAACACTGGCTTCTATAGTGACCCTTATGTCTGCTCACTAGTGGGCTAGAAACAGGGGAAGGGTGCACTCTGCTGGTCACTGCTGGGGCTACGTCTGTCTGTCTGTCTGTCTGTCTGTCTGTCTGTCTGTCTGTCTGTCTGTCTGTCTGTCTGTCTGTCTGTCTGTCTGTCTGTCTGTCTGTCTGTCTGTCTGTCTGTCTGTCTGTCTGTCTGCAGAGTATCATTTTTGTGAATTCTTGGTTGGTGAACGGACCCCAGACCTCTCAACCATAAAGGGCAATGGGTTCTATAACTGATTCAAGTAAAAGAAAACCATGTTCCTTTTGATGGCATAGAAGACCCATCTTGCCTTGTCTCTCAGATTGTTCACAGCTTTGTGGAAGTTACCTGTGGCACTGATGTTTAGGCCGAGGTATGTATTGTTTTTTGTGTGCTCTAGGGCAACGGTGTCTAGATGGAATTTGTATTTGGGGTCCTGGCAACTGGACCTTTTTTGGAACACCATTATTTTTGTCTTACTGAGATTTACTGTCTGACAGAGTTTGTGCAGAAGATCTCGGTGCTGCTGTAGGCCCTCATTGTTTGGGGACAGAAGCACCAGATCATCAAACAGGAGACATGTTTGTCTTCAGATTCCAAGGCCGGGTGCTGCAGACTGTTCTAGTGCCCTCGCCAAATCATTGATATATATGTTGAAGAGGGTGGGGCTCAAGCTGCATCCTCAAGCTGCACACTTGTTGTTGATGTACATTGATTTTATGTTTTTCCCCCAACACCACTTTCCATCAATTTGTATAGCAGACCCTCATGCCAAATTGAGTCAAAAGCTTTTTGGAAATCAACAAAGCATGAGAAGACTTTGCCTTTGTTTTGTTTGTCAATTAGGGTGTGCAGGGTGAATACGTGGTCTGTCGTACAGTAATTTGGTAAAAAGCCAATTCAACATTTGCTCAGTACATTGTTTTCACTGAGGAATGTGCTCTCTCTCTCTTTGTACATTTCTACTCTCTCCCTCACCTCTCTGTTCATCTCTCTAACCCCTCTCTCACCATCTCTCTAACCATCTCTCTCCCCCACTTTCATCTCTCTAACCATCTTTTTCTCTCTCTCTCTCTCTCTCTCTCTCTCTCTCTATTCATCTTTCTAACCCTTGTGCTTGTCTCGCTCTCTCTCTCTCCTTTCCAGTCCTCAGTATCCGTGGTATCCAGGATGAGGATCCACCAGATCCCCAGATCATGCGATTGGACAACATGTTGCTGGCAGAGGGCGTGTCCGGCCCGGAGAAGGGTGGGGCCTCGGCGGCGGCAGCGGCTGTAGCGGCGGCGGCCGCAGGCGGGTCCCCTAACGACGGCAGTATAGAACACTCAGACTACAGGGCCAAGCTGACTCAGATCAGAGGAATATACCACTCTGAACTGGAGAAATATGAACAGGTAGGAGGGAACACACACTATCCAAAAACAGCTGAGAGAAGGGGGGATGGAGGGGGCATGTCAAATCTGTCTTGCCTACTACTTACTAAAACTACATACCGTGTATTACTAGTACTACATACCATTTAGAAGGTACTGTTTAGTAACAACGAATGCAGGAAGCAGGAAATATCAACATACTACTCCATACTGAGAAGGCATCATCCAAGCACGCTTGTTCCACGCCATTCGTTGCTCCTCCCCTAATCTGATAATCAGCTGTTGTCAAACAGATGAAAAGATGATTCTCTTCCTGAGTAGTGTGCAGTGAATTCTACTAGATGAAAAGGTGATTCTCTTCCTGAGTAGTGTGCAGTGAATTCTACTAGATGAAAAGATGATTCTCTTCCTGAGTAGTGTGCAGTGAATTCTACTAGATGAAAAGATCATTCTCTTCCTGAGTAGTGTGCAGTGAATTCTACTAGATGAAAAGATGATTCTCTTCCTGAGTAGTGTGCAGTGAATTCTACTAGATGAAAAGATGATTCTCTTCCTGAGTAGTGTGCAGTGAATTCTACTAGATGAAAAGATCATTCTCTTCCTGAGTAGTGGGCAGTGAATTCTACTAGATGAAAAGCCTGATGACATCCTGGAATTTAAAGCGTACTACATTTTAGAGATTTCACAGACTACTGTTTAGAACTCAGTATGGGTATTCGGACACGACCAGTACCTCCCCTTCAGAAAAAAACCCCATCTCGTCCCTCCTCCTCTCCTCCCTCCCCTCCCCAGGCGTGCAGTGAGTTCACCAACCATGTGATGAACCTGCTGAGGGAGCAGAGTCGTACGCGGCCCATCTCTCCCAAGGAGATAGAGCGCATGGTGGGGATCATCCACCGCAAGTTCAGCTCCATCCAGATGCAGCTCAAACAGAGCACCTGTGAAGCTGTCATGATCCTACGCTCCAGATTCCTCGACGCCAGGTGAGAGAGACAAAGTGTGGATGTGTGTGTGTCTCTCACCTCCCATCTCTCTCTCTCACCTCTCTCTCTCTGTGTCTCTCTGACCCCTCTCTCTCTCACCTCTCTCTCTGTGTCTCTCTGACACCCCTCTCACCTCTCTCTCACCTCTCTCTCTCTGTGTCTCTCTGACCCCCCCTCTCTCTCACCTCTCTCACCTCTCTCTGTGTCTTTGACCCCCCCCCCTCTCTCTCTCTCTCTCTCACCTCTCTCTCGCTCTCTCACCTCTCTCTCTCACCTCTCACCTCTCTCTCTCTCTGTGTCTCTCTGACCCCCCCCTCTCTCTCACCTCTCTCTCTCTCTCTCTCTCTCTGTGTCTCTCTGACCCCCCCTCTCTCTCTGGTCAGACGGAAGAGACGTAACTTCAACAAGCAGGCTACTGAGGTGCTGAATGAGTACTTCTACTCCCACCTGTCTAACCCCTACCCCAGTGAGGAGGCCAAGGAGGAACTGGCCAAGAAGTGTGCCATCACCGTCTCTCAGGTCAGAGGTCATATAGGGGTCACATAAGTGTCACGGGCGGGATCTGAACCCTGGTCTCCCATGAGAGAAACCAACGTCTTGACCGTTGTTCTATAGGAGGTATTAATACTACTGTTAATATTATGGTAGAGGGTTATAGGAGGTATTAATACTACTGTTAATATTATGGTAGAGGGTTATAGGAGGTATTAATACTACTGTTAATATTATGGTAGAGGGTTATAGGAGGTATTAATACTACTGTTAATATTATGGTAGAGGGTTATAGGAGGTATTAATACTACTGTTAATATTATGGTAAAGGGCTATAGGAGGTATTAATACTACTGTTAATATTATGGTAGAGGGTTATAGGAGGTATTAATACTACTGTTAATATTATGGTAGAGGGTTATAGGAGGTATTAATACTACTGTTAATATTATGGTAGAGGGTTGTAGGAGGTAGAGGGTTGTAGGATGTATTAATACTACTGTTAATATTATGGTAGAGGGTTATAGGAGGTATTAATACTACTGTTAATATTATGGTAGAGGGTTATAGGAGGTATTAATACTACTGTTAATATTATGGTAAAGGGCTATAGGAGGTATTAATACTACTGTTAATATTATGGTAGAGGGTTATAGGAGGTATTAATACTACTGTTAATATTATGGTAGAGGGTTATAGGAGGTATTAATACTACTGTTAATATTATGGTAGAGGGTTGTAGGAGGTAGAGGGTTGTAGGATGTATTAATACTACTGTTAATATTATGGTAGAGGGTTATAGGAGGTATTAATACTACTGTTAATATTATGGTAGAGGGTTATAGGAGGTATTAATACTACTGTTAATATTATGGTAGAGGGTTGTAGGAGGTAGAGGGTTGTAGGAGGTATTAATACTACTGTTAATATTATGGTAGAGGGTTATAGGAGGTATTAATACTACTGTTAATATTATGGTAGAGGCTTATAGGAGGTATTAATACTACTGTTAATATTATGGTAGAGGGTTATAGGAGGTATTAATACTACTGTTAGTATTATGGTAGAGGGCTATAGGAGGTATTAATACTACTGTTAATATTCTGGTAGAGGGTTATAGGAGGTATTAATACTCCTGTTAATATTAGGGTAGAGGGTTATAGGAGGTAGGATCTGAACCCTGGTCTCCCATGGGAGAAATCAACGACTTGACCGTTAGCCCAAGAGGAAATTCCCCCTTGGTGACAATGATTTTGAAGTCGCAGGCATTGCTACCTCATCACGAGAATGTGAGCCCGGCTCATGTCCGCTACATCAGGGTCAAACTGGGGTCACACAGGGGTGACAGGTCACTGTCTGAGGTCAGGGTAGGGGTTATAGAAGGTATTAATACTGCTGTTCATATTGTCACGACTGTTGGTATTATTGCTCATGTTTACTTTGACAATATAAATGGCTTATTTTCCATGTCAAATAAGTCAATTAAATTACAGGGTAGATGTGAGACCACCAAAGTGCACTACTTTTGACCATAGCCACGTTAGGCATACTGTATCAGGAATAGGTTGTTATCTGAATGTTTCCCCATGAGGTGAGAAGAATAGAATGTGATTCATGTCTTAAAGTTCCCAGAAACACGCTCTAGCACCTGCATGCACTTGATTCAGACTTGACTAGGTCTTAGTTATCACTGATTCAGACTTGACTAGGTATTAGTTATCACTGATTCAGACTTGACTAGGTATTAGTTATCACTGATTCAGACTTGACTAGGTATTAGTTATCACTGATTCAGACTTGACTAGGTATTAGTTATCACTGATTCAGACTTGACTAGGTATTAGTTATCACTGATTCAGACTTGACTAGGTATTAGTTATCACTGATTCAGACTTGACTAGGTATTAGTTATCACTTGATTCAGACTTGACTAGGTATTAGTTATCACTGATTCAGACTTGACTAGGTATTAGTTATCACTGATTCAGATTAATAGATAATTTTCACTTTTCCTCATACTGAGTTCTCTCTCCCCCTCCTCCCTCCCCCATCCCTCCCTCCCTGTCCCTCCCTCTCCTTCACCCCCCCTCCCTCTCTCTCCCTGCCCCCTTCTTCCCTCTCTCTCTCCCCCTGCCCCCCCTACTTCCCTCTCTCTCTCTCCCTCCCCTGCCCCCCTCTCTCTCCCTCACCTGCCCCCCCCCTCTCTCCCTCCCCTGCCCCCTCTCTCTCTCCCTCACCTGCCCCCCCTCTCTCTCCCTCCCCTGCCCCCCCTCTCTCTCCCTCCCCTGCCCCCTCTCTCTCTCTCCCTCCCCTGCCCCCTGCCCCCTCTCTCTCCCCCCCTGCCCCCCTACTTCCCTCTCCCTCCCCTCTCTCTCTCCCCCCCCCCCCCTACTTCTTTCTTTCTCAGGTGTCTAACTGGTTTGGTAACAAGAGGATCAGGTACAAGAAGAACATAGGGAAGTTCCAGGAGGAAGCTAACCTGTACGCTGTGAAAACAGCTGTAGATGCAGCCAGCGTCTCCTCACAGGCCAGCCAGGCCAACTCCCCTGCCACGCCTAACTCAGGTACACACACTCGGACATCACACATACACACACGTACGCTCCAGTATCATGCACACACACGCTCGGACATCACACACGTTTGGACATCACACACACACAGTCGTAGACCACATGGGGGTGCATTTCATGCTCGTATAAAAACACACACACCGGCACCACCAAGACCAGCCACATCTTTTTCACACAATTACTTCTTCCATAGTCTCCCTTCTAACAAAGTTTAAACCCGCCTCTTATTACCCGCCCCACCAATCACCCGCTCCCTGCCACAAAAGCCTCTCTCCTGATTGGCTGGTTATGACATTCCGCAGGCTCGCCAGGGTCGTACAGTCGGCCCAACACAGGCCACGCCCACCCCGGTTTACACCCGACCAATGGGGAGGGGTTATTTCTCAGCCCTCCTCTGCAGCCTCAGGTAGGCCTGCAGTAAGACCCCCCCATCCCCCTCCCCAAAATGGTTCCCCTGTTATAGGTGCTTGTTCCTCTCTCCTGCCCCCCCTCAGTCCCCCCAAACTGCCACCTGTGTTCCCGGTGGTATCATTGATACCCCTTAGTATCAGCTACCAGCCCCCCAAGCCCCTATAGAGCCCCTCTTACCCCTGTTCAGGTGTACCTTTTAGCCCCCTGCTGGAACTTTGTGTTCCTCTCTTGGAACCCTGTGTGTGTGTGTGTGTGTGTGTGTGTGTGTGTGTGTGTGTGTGTGTGTGTGTGTGTGTGTGTGTGTGCTTGTAACAGTGTGCAACAGTCGTGTGTGTATAAATGTTGTATTAGTGTGTGTACCAGTGTGTGTATAAATGTGATATTAGTGTGTGTATAAATGTAGTATTAGTGTGTGTATCAGTGTGTGTATAAATGTGGTGTTAGAGTGTGTATAGATATAGTATTAGTCTGTACCATTGTGTAAAGCGCCCCCTGCTGGTCTGTTCCTCCAGGTGGATACCCAGCACCATGCTACACTCCTGACGGGATGTTATGAGGAGCTGCCTGGAGGAACTCTGTTTCCTCCCCACTGTCTCCATGTCAGTATCTATGGTAACACTCTGTTTCCTCCCCACTGTCTCCATGTCAGTATCTATGGTAACACTCTGTTTCCTCCCCCCTGTCTCCATGTCAGTATCTATGGTAACACTCTGTTTCCTCTCCACTGTCTCCATGTCAGTATCTATGGTAACACTCTGTTTCCTCCCCTCTGTCTCCATGTCAGTATCTATGGTAACGCTGTTTCCTCCCCACTGTCTCCATGTCAGTATCTATGGTAACACTCTGTTTCCTCCCCTCTGTCTCCATGTCAGTATCTATGGTAACGCTGTTTCCCACCACCACTATAAAATGTATTTCCCTCCCTGTTTTCATCTCCCTCTCTCTTTCTCTCTCTCTCTCTCTCCCCCTTTCTCTCTCTCCCTCCTCGCTTCCCATTCTCTCGCTCTCTCTCTCTCTCTCTCTCTCTCTCTCTCTAGGTTGATAGTGGATGGCAGGGCAGCACCGACCCCCCCTCCCTCACCCCCCCTCACGGGGCACCGGGCAGCGTGCACTCGGACACCTCAAACTGAGACACACACTCACCCCAAATGCCCCCCACCCCTCTACCCTTCAAATTCCACTTCCTCCACCCTCACACAGCCACCCCTCTACCCACCCAATCCCTCACCTGTATCTCAAACTAACCCAAGTCCCAAATATGCCCCCCCCACATATCAGTCGTACCTCAAGCAGAGACAACTTTCCCCTGATCTACCTGTACATGAGCATCAGTCTCCCCCTCCACTCTCGATGCACCATAACCCCCTAGCTCTTCTCTCTCTCCCCCCCGCCTCCTTTCTCTCCCGCCTCCTCCCCCCCTCCATCCCACCTTCTCCCTCCTCTCCCTCTCTCCGTTGTCTGACATCACTCTTTTTCTTTATTTTTATAACCACTTATTTTTCTCTCGTTTTAAAAAAAGATAATTTAGTCACATGTAGTTTTTTTTTTCTAATACTGTTTCACAAAGACGCACCAGCCGCGTGTGTTGGAGCCTGACGTGGACGCATCATGTTACTCAGAAAGAAGAAGAAGAATAAAAAAATGCATAACAAGAAAAATAAAGAAAAAAAATCTAATGTTTCTCGTCTTCCATGCATGTAGTCCCTTTTAGGTGTTTAGCAACGATTGTATTTTTCCTTTTACTTTTTAGACTTTTTAAAAATAAAAAAACGGTTGCTACAGAGACATAATGTACACAACGGAAAGTTCTAAATGGCAGAAAATAACCAAAAATGAATAAATACATTGTATGTCAATTATTAAGCTCTGTCTGCTGTCTCATTTTATTATGGAGGGTTGGACGATCAATATACATTACATACACTATATATACAAAAGTATGTGGACAACCCTTATAATGAGTGGATTCGGCTATTTCAACCACACCTGTTGCTGACAGGTGTATAAAATCGAGCAGACAGTCATGCAATCTCCATAGACAAACATTGGCGGTAGAATGGCCTTACTGAAGAGCTCTGTGACTTTCAACGTGGCACCGTCATAGGATGCCACCTTTCCAACAAATCAGTTCATCAAATTTCTTCCCTGCTAGAGCTGCCCTGGTCAACTGTAAGTGCTGTTATTGTGAAGTGGAAACGTCTAGGAGCAACAACGGCTCAGCTGTGAAGTGGTAGGCCACACAAGCTCACAAAATGGGACTGCTGAAGTGCGTAGCACGTATAAATCCTTTGTCCTTGGTTGCAACACTCTACCGCGTTCCAAACTGCCTCTGGAAGCAACGTTAGCATAAGAACTGTGATGAATCACGCTTCACCATCTGGCAGTTTGACGGACAAATCTGGGTTTGGAGAACGCTACCTGCCACAATGCATAGCGCCAACTGTAAAGTTTGGTGGAGGAGGAAAAATGGTCTGAAGATGTTTTTCATGGTTCGGGGTTAGGCCCCTTAGTTCCAGTGAAGGGAAATCTTAACGCTAAAATTACTTTCTAGATGCTTCCAACTTTGTGGAAACAGTTTGGGGAAAGCTCTTTCCTGTTTCAGCATAACAATGCCCTCGTGCACAAAGCGAGGCCCATACAGAAATGGTTTGTTGAGATCGGTGTGGAAGAACATGATACACCTTTGGGATGAATTGGAACGCCGACTGCGTGCCGGGCCTAATCGCCCAACATCAGTACCCAACCTCACTACTGCTCTTGTGGCTGAATGGAAGCAAGTCTCCACAGCAATGTTCCAACATCTAGTGGAAAGCCTTCCCAGAAGAGCAGAGACTGTTATAGCAGCGAAGGGGGGACCAACTCCATATTAATGCCCATGATTTTGCGATGAGATGTTGGACAAGCGGGTGTCCACATACTTTTGGTCATCTAGTGTACAAAATAAGAACATTTTAATTACTGACAATATATGAACAATACAAAACGCTACTCTATGCTGTATGTCACAGTAGAAGTATCATCACTGTAGAAGACCATTCAAATATCACTCGTTGATCTTGTAATCTACAAACATAAATTCATTGGTACCATCGATCAACAGTTATGTAAAAAAATGACATTTACATTTTTAAAAAGCGTAGAAATACCATTAAATAAGCTTCTGCACTATGTACACATATAAAAATGTTTGTGTCACAACATTAAAACAGTCCCTTGTAGTCAGCTGCCAGTGTACCAGAGTAGAACAGTCAAGTTGTTTGATAGAAGATATTCTCACAGTTATGTCACCTTGTATGTTGACATATGTAAACAACAAGTTCCCTGTTGTGTGTGATGATGCCGTCTTGCTGAGTCTACATTAAATACTTGTAATTCAAGACATTCAAAATGTTTATGGTTTTGTAGATTGTGCTAATACACTGACTTCCTGTTAGCAGTTTGTGCCATGGCTATGTCGAGGTGATGAGTATGGGTGTCTCTGTAGTGGGAGACTGCACCTTATTGAAGTGAATATACCTACATGAATGTATTTCTATTGCTATATAAGAGCACTTGGTTATGTACACTATCTCTAGTAACTGTTTTATTTCACGTGTTTAGGATTTTTTTTTAAATACACGATTGTGTTCGCTGCAATAATCAGACATTAAGGAACTCCTTCGGAAGACAAATTATATTTACCCGCTGTAGCGCCATCTTGTGGTGTAACTGTGGATGAAAATATAACTTGTTTACACTTGTTAAAGGTCCCGAACAGTCATTCTGAGTCTGTAAAATAGCATTTTGAGTAACCGGGTTTCCATCCAACCATTTCATGCGGATGAATTACCTGATGCGTGAAAGAAAGTCACGACCGGGCTGATGGAAACAGGAAATGCTTTTACACTTTTATAAATGCCAACAGACAATAAGTTCATTCGACATGGCGGGCTCTTTTTGTGTCGGAAAAAATAATTATGTGAGAATTGGCGGTGGAAAACGCTGTATGCTCAAATATTGATACAGTAGCCATCTTATCAAGGTAAACTTGTAGTCACGCGATATTGTGTGGTCCTTCCATTATGACTCGGGAAAGCATGCAGTTTATTAGGCTTCAGATTAAATAAATTATGATAAACTTCACAGGGTGGTGCATGGTGATGAGCTTTATGCTCATTTCCAATAAATATCGAGGGCCTTATTCTGGGGATATGGTGATCTATGTTTGGCTGCCGTTTGGCTAAAACAAATGATCTCATAATGTAGGTAGCCTACCCGCACTTTATCTGTGCGCTGTTGACGAGAGCGCACTTGCCAAGACCAGAGTGGGCACATTTGCTATTTAACGCAACAGTTTTTGTGACAAAATCATCAGTAGAGCTGAAAATGCTATGGAAACCCATTTAATTAACTTCGCTTTTTCATTCAGTACATGGGAATTTATTTTTATGTGCACTACGCCAAGTTATTTCTATGTGCACTACGTCACCAGGCACAGCATTTTATCCACAATAGAGCTCGCCAGCTTGTAGTCCAAAAACCCGGAAATGAGTTACCTCTAGTTATTTCAGCTATCCCTACGGGGTAAGAATAGGGTTTTGATATAAATGTCCAAAATAAGTCCGAGGTTAACACAGGCTTAGGAGATTTTATACGTTTTGTTCTATGAGATATCAGTCAGTCAACATGAACTTTATGAATTATGAAGCCTTTATTCTTTGTGTTTTTTATTATTACATACATTTCCACACATTTACAAAAAGTGACATTAGCTGATGAAGATTATCTCAGAACAAAATGTATAAACTCTCCTAAGCCTGTGTTTACCGCAGACCTTATTTTCTGCAATTATCAGAAAACCTTACAAAAACACCATTCATTTTTCCATGGACTTTGACCAACGAACCATGGTGGAGTTAGTGCCTACAAAAAGACGAGATTAATATTTCTCTCTATAAATCAGTTTGATGGAAACACATCTCTGGTGGGAAAAATGTATTTTGTGCCGATTTTTTGAATATTCGCATGAACATCTGTCTCAAACTGGATGGTAACCTAGCTACAGACTAAATCATCACCCATAATATTTTGCCCCGATAAAAAATGTCTCTCATGTCAAACTACCAGGAAGTCTGAAAAGACAGACTGAGTGGGGGGGAGCTAATAGGCTGGGGAGCTCACCTTTGAAACCGCCTATGTCAAGCAACATGGAGGCAGTGTTGCATTGAGATTATATCAAGCAGATTTGCTGATAGACAAAGCAATTCATAGCATGGTTTCACAAATGGTTTGGTTATTGTAACAGCATCAATGTAGAAATAATGGTGGCTATATAATTTAGCTAGCTAGCCCAAATGGAATTTAGCTAGTGTTAGGGTTTAACCAACTATTTGTTAGCATAACCTATATAAAATAACAGAGAAGCTATGCTACAATATTAAGTATATAAACTATAGATAATTGAATACTGCTATATGTTAGAGGAAGTGGCTCATGTGATGGTGGGTCATGTGGACAGAATGCTGATGCTTTAAAACAGGGTTTTGCAAGAGCTTTTTGCTGAACAACAGCAATAACAGGATATGGGTGAAATGTACATACTGGGGGTGGAAGTGCTTTAGAGAACTGTGCATTGTGCAGTCACAAGACAAGACCTCTGCCAAAGATAATATCTACGCCCGGCAACAGGATGCGTCTAGAGGTTGGGACCAACCTGCACACCAACGATAGGCTGGAGTAAGTCTAAACCATACCCAAGCCTCTACTATGACAGGCCCTCAGGGAGAGGGAACTAAGTCTGTCAAGTATTTAAAGAAGAACTTATGATGTCATTCCAGTTCTCTGTCTGCCCTGCGTGGTGTGTCAGTGAGCCCGTATATACGAACAACATACTTACCACTAAAGTGTTTGCATTAATTAAAGTACAAAGAAATCAGAAGTTACTCTGTGCTGACTATTTTGTTCTGATACCAGATTCGAATTGACACTAGACACCCTAAAGTTTCAAAAACTGGTGATGTACAATGGAGAAATAATCAATTGTATCATAATTCAATTAAATCAACAACAGCAGCACTACTACTACTACTGCCAAACTATTATGATGACTGTTACATTTAGGAACTGTCACCATCTCTGAAGCTCATGTCATATACAGTACCAGTCAAAAGTTGACACACCTACTCATTCCAGGGTTTCTTTATTTTTACTATTTTCTACATTGTAGAATAATAGTGAAGACATCAAAACTATGAAATAAAACAGATGGAATCATATAGTAACCAAAAAAGTGTTAAACATAAAATACATTTTATATTTGAGATTCTTCAAAGTAACCACCCTTTTCCTTGATGACAGCTTTGCACACGCTTGGCATTCTCTCAACCAGCTTCATGAGGAATGCTTTTCCAACAGTCTTGAAGGAGTTCCCACATATGCTGAGCACTTGTTGGCTACTTTTCCTTCACTCAGTAACAAAAACATATCCCATTTAGGCAACTTCCTGATCAAAACATTTCAGTGCAATAGTGGAGGTGTAAACTTGGCAATAGAAAGCCTAACAGTATATTATACCTTTCAGCTTCCCTATCAAATGCCACAGAAAGTATTTGACTCTATCGACAAAATGAAGGAAATTAGAAGCGGGGGAGGGGGGGGTCGGCATGGGAGAAAATGGCCTTGCCGAAATCCTCCCCCCCATGAATGTCAACTAACCAGATTGCAACCAGGCAAAGATGATAAAATAAAGAGCAATATACAATTTCTAAGACATCGTTTAACAAACAAACAGAAACATTGTGGGGATGGGATCAAGTGAGCAGGTTGAGGAATAATTAGCCCATAAAAATAATAAACCTACATTAGGATTATTGTTTTGTCGAGAAATTATCATTATTTAACTGTCTACATCATTTCAAGGGCTACGCTATCAAGGACGGTTCTCAGTTTGTCAGCAAGTTGCGGTTCTAGTTGTGTGAAGGAAAGATGATGACAGTCAACATGTAAACAAGGAACTGAACTTCTAAAGAACAGACTAATTGTTCCCTACTGTTTCACCTCTCTCTCTAATTTAGCCAGATCATTCTGGTTCTTCCTTCTCAGGGTCGTCAGTGTGATCTCCACAGCTCCCTCAGGACCGTATCTCTCCACCATCTGATCCACTGTGACCTGACTGTCAGCGTTCCTCAATTGCCAAACAGCCAGCCCCTAATCGGGTACAGAGTTTTAGATAAAGGATATACAGTATTTGTAATCTCAAGAGCGAGTTGCGTCTATTTTTCCTGAACAATCACAAAAGGAGACCACTAGTCCCTATTGTTGGAAAATAATGACATGAAAATATAAAAAGTTGGATGCTCTTAAAAATACCATTATATAAACGTATACACTATATCTAAACAGAGATATATCTTGATCTGGTGTTCAGCCAGTACAGCTGTCCATATACACTATATCTAAACAGAGATATATCTGGTGTTCAGACAGTACAGCTGTCCAGTACAAGTCAGTTGTCTGGTAGAAGTTAAGTCTCACATGTTGTTGCCTGAGACCTGTCCAAGATGATTCAACATTCACCATATTCCAGATAGAAATTAAATCATCTTGTAGTCTGTAGTCAGGGTACCAGAGTAACACAGGTAGGCTGTCTGGTAGACAGTAGCCCTGATCTTGTAGTCTGTAGCCAGTGTACCAGAGTAACACAGGTAGGTTGTCTGGTAGACAGTAGCCCTGATCTTGTAGTCTGTAACCAGGGTACCAGAGTAACACAGGTAGGTTGTCTGGTAGACAGTAGCCCTGATCTTGTAGTCTGTAACCAGGGTACCAGAGTAACACAGGTAGGTTGTCTGGTAGACAGTAGCCCTGATCTTGTAGTCTGTAACCAGGGTACCAGAGTAACACAGGTAGGATGTCTGGTAGACAGTAGACCTGATCTTGTAGTCTGTAGTCAGTGTACCAGAGTAACACAGGTAGGATGTCTGGTAGACAGTAGACCTGATCTTGTAGTCTGTAACCAGTGTACCAGAGTAACACAGGTAGGATGTCTGGTAGACAGTAGACCTGATCTTGTAGTCTGTAACCAGTGTACCAGAGTAACACAGGTAGGATGTCTGGTAGACAGTTGCCTCACAGTGATGTCACCTTGCCTGAGACCTGGGGCTTCTATAGTAAACTACAGACTGATGGGAGTGCTGGTGAGAATGGTGACCAATCACATTACACACCAACCACCTCTGGTCAGGATGGCTCCTCCTCAAAGTACTGCTCTCTGTCTCTGATAAATGTTTTGATATCTTCTGAGGTTGTGAGGTGGTATCCATGGCTACCTCTGTCTGTCTGTCTCTTTCAGAGCATGTATTAGTATAGTGCTATAATATATCCTGATGTTGTATCCGTGGCACCCGTCTCAGACGGACTGCTATTCTAGGTCTTCGACCAGGCAGGGATCTTCTTCCTTCAGGACCTGGTAGAAGTGTTCCTGGGCGCGAGCCCCCTTCCTTACCACCATGTCTAGCAGGGCCTGGTTCTGTAGGGTCTTGGTGGATTTGCTGACCACCTCCTCCCTCTCCTCGTCATTCAGAACCCCACAATCCTGGAGACCGCGGAATAAGGACTGTAAGAGTCCCAGGCGAGTATCTAGAGCCATCCTGTGTCTTCTGATGAAGGCTCTACCAGGGGGGGCAGAGGGGTTGGCAGGAGGGGCTGCAGGGGAAACAGCTGAAACTGGGAGGGGGAAATGATGTATTAAAACCCTATCTAAGATGACAAGATACTGTCTAGGATTAACTTTAGTTTGTTATTGAGAGGTTTATAATGGGGATGATCTCTAGTTTGTTATTGAGAGGCTTATAAAGGTAATGAATATCTAGTTTGTTATTGAGAGGTTTATAATGGTGGTGAATCTCTAGTTTGTTATTGAGAAGTTTATAATGGTGGTGAATCTCTAGTTTGTTATTGAGAGGTTTATAATGGTGATGAATCTCTAGTTTGTTATTGAGAGGTTTATAATGGTGGTGAATCTGTAGTTTGTTATTGAGAGGTTTATAATGGTGATGAATCTCTAGTGTGTTAGTGAGAGGTTTATAATGATGGTGAATGTCAGTGGAAGGTCAACAGTACCTGTAGTACCTGTGTTTTACTATCTGATAAAAGGTATGTTCATTATAACCAACCATAAGCATATGATATAATATATTAATTCAGGGCCCATCTGTAAAAGAGACCTTGGTCTCAGTATGACTCCCTGATAAAATAAAAGGTAAAACAAATTAAATAACAATAATTCAAAAATGACAAAAACGACCACTACCGCTGCTACTACCACTGTTGCTACCACTACAACTGCCACTAACACCACTACTACTACCACTGCTACTGCCACTACTACTACTGCTGCCACTGCCACTACTACTACCACCACTACTACTACCGCTGCTAATACCACTGCTGCTACCACTACAACTGCCACTACCACCACTACTACTACCACTCCTGCTACCACTACTACTACTACCGCTGCTACTGCCACTACTACCACCACCACTACTACTACCGCTGCTACTGCCACTACTACTACCACTGCTACTGCCACTACTACTACCACCACTACTACTACCACTGCTACTGCCACTACTACTACCACTACTACTACCACTACTACTACTACCGCTGCTACTGCCACTACTACTACCGCTGCTACTGCCACTACTACTACCGCTGCTACTGCCACTACTACTACCGCTGCTACTGCCACTACTACTACCACCACTACTACTACCGCTGCTACTGCCACTACTACTACCTCTGCTACTGCCACTACTACTACCACCACTACTACTACCGCTGCTACTGCCACCACTACTACCACCACTACTATTACCGCTGCTACTACCACTGCTGCTACCACTACCTCCACTACTACTACCACTGCTACTGCCACTACTACTACCGCTGCTACTGCCACTACTACTACCACCACTACTACTACCGCTGCTACTGCCACTACTACTACCGCTGCTACTGCCACTACTACTACCACCACTACTACTACCGCTGCTACTGCCACTACTACTACCTCTGCTACTGCCACTACTACTACCACCACTACTACTACCGCTGCTACTGCCACCACTACTACCACCACTACTATTACCGCTGCTACTACCACTGCTGCTACCACTACCTCCACTACTACTACCACTACTACCACCACTACTACTACCGCTGCTACTACCACTGCTGCTACCACTACAACTGCCACTACCACCACTACTACTACCGCTGCTACTACCACTGCTGCTACCACTACTACTGCCACCACTACTACTACCGCTGCAACTACCACTACTACTACCGCTGCTACTACCACTGCTGCTACCACTACTACTACCACCACTACTACTACCGCTGCAACTACCACTACTACTACCGCTGCTACTGCCACTACTACTACCACCACCACTACTACTACCGCTGCTACTGCCACTACTACTACCACTGCTACTACTACTACTACCACCACTACTACTACCACTGCTACTGCCACTACTACTACCACTACTACTACCACCACTACTACTACTGCTGCTACTGCCACTACTACTACCGCTGCTACTGCCACTACTACTACCACCACTACTACTACCGCTGCTACTACCACTGCTGCTACCACTGCTGCTACCACTACTACTACCACCACTACTACTACTACCGCTGCTACTGCCACTACTACTACCACTGCTACTGCCACTACTACTACCGCTGCTACTGCCACTACTACTACCACCACTACTACTACCACCACTACTACTACCTCTGCTACTGCCACTACTACTACCACCATTACTACTACCGCTGCTACTGCCACTACTACTATTACCGCTGCTACTACCACTGCTGCTACCACTACCTCCACTACTACTACCGCTGCTACTGCCACTACTACTACCGCTGCTACTGCCACTACTACTACTGCCACTACTACTACTGCTGCTACCACTGCTGCTACCACTACTACTACTACTACTACTACTGCTGCTACTACTGCCACTACTACTACCACCACTGCTGCTACCACTACTGCTGCTACCACTACAACTGCCACTACCACCACTACTACTACTACCGCTGCTACTACCACTGCTGCTACCACTTCTACTGCCACTACCACCACTACCGCTGCTACTGCCACTACTACTACCTCCACTACTACTACTACCGCTGCTACTACCACTACAACTGCCACTACCACCACTACTACTACCGCTACTACTACCACTGCTGCTACCACTTCTACTGCCACTACCACCACTACTACTACCGCTGCTACTACCACTGGTTCTACCACTACTATTGCCACTACCACCACTACTACTACCGCTGCTACTACCACTGCTACCACTACCACCACTACTACTACCGCTGCTACTACCACTGCTACTACTACAACTGCTACTACCACTGCTACCACTACCACTGCTGCTACCACTACTACTGCCACTACCACCACTACTACTACCGCTGCTACTACCACTGCTTCTACCACTACTACTGCCACTACCACCACTACTACTACCGCTGCTACTACCACTGCTACTACCACTGCTACCACTACCACTGCTGCTACCACTACTACTGCCACTACCACCACTACTATTACCGCTGCTACTACCACTGCTTCTACTACTGCCACTACCACCACTACTACTACCGCTGCTACTACCACTGCTTCTACCACTACTACTACCACTACCACCACTACTACCACCACTACTACTACCGCTGCTACTGCCACTACTACTACCACCACTACTACTACCGCTGCTACTGCCACTACTACTACCTCTGCTACTGCCACTACTACTACCACCACTACTACTACCGCTGCTACTGCCACCACTACTACCACCACTACTATTACCGCTGCTACTACCACTGTTGCTACCACTACCTCCACTACTACTACCACTGCTACTGCCACTACTACTACCGCTGCTACTGCCACTACTACTACCACCACTTCTACTACCGCTGCTACTACCACTGCTGCTACCACTACAACTGCCACTACCACCACTACTACTACCGCTGCTACTACCACTGCTGCTACCACTACAACTGCCACTACCTCTACTACTACTACCGCTGGTGCTACCACTGCTGCTACCACTACAACTGCCACTACTACTACCGCTGCTACTACCACTGCTGCTACCACTACTACTACTACCGTTGCCACTGCCACTACTACTACCACCACTACTACTACCGCTGCTACTGCCATTACTACTACCACCA
Organism: Salmo trutta; assembly: GCF_901001165.1. Taxonomy (NCBI): domain Eukaryota; kingdom Metazoa; phylum Chordata; class Actinopteri; order Salmoniformes; family Salmonidae; genus Salmo; species Salmo trutta. The sequence goes on from NC_042994.1 coordinate 24,159,915, forward strand.
CTACTACTACCGCTGCTACTACCACTGCTGCTACCACTGCTGCTACCACTACTACTACCACCACTACTACTACTACCGCTGCTACTGCCACTACTACTACCGCTGCTACTGCCACTACTACTACCACTGCTACTGCCACTACCGCTGCTACTGCCACTACTACTACCACCACTACTACTACCGCTGCTACTGCCACTACTACTACCACCACTACTACTACCGCTGCTACTGCCACTACTACTACCTCTGCTACTGCCACTACTACTACCGCTGCTACTGCCACTACTACTACCTCTGCTACTGCCACTACTACTACCACCACTACTACTACCGCTGCTACTGCCACTACTACTGCCACCACTACTACTACCGCTGCTACTGCCACTACTACTACCACCACTACTACTACTGCGGCTACTACCACTGCTGCTACCACTGCTGCTACCACTACTACTACTACTACTACTGCTGCTACTGCCACTACTACTACCACCACTGCTGCTACCACTACTGCTGCTACCACTACAACTGCCACTACCACCACTACTACTACTACCGCTACTACTACCACTGCTGCTACCACTACAACTGCCACTACCACCACTACCGCTGCTACTGCCACTACTACTACCACCACTGCTGCTACCACTACAACTGCCACTACCACCACTACTACTACCGCTGCTGCTACCACTGCTGCTACCACTACAACTGCCACTACCTCCACTACTACTACTGCTGCTACTACCACTGCTGCTACCACTACTACTACTGCCGCTGCCACTGCCACTACTACTACCACCACTACTACTACCGCTGCTACTGCCACTACTACTACCTCTGCTACTGCCACTACCACCACTACTACTACCGCTGCTACTGCCACCACTACTACTACCGCTGCTACTGCCACTACTACTACCACCACTACTACTACTGCGGCTACTACCACTGCTGCTACCACTGCTGCTACCACTACTACTACTACTACTACTGCTGCTACTGCCACTACTAATACCACCACTGCTGCTACTACCACTGCTGCTACCACTACTACTGCCACTACCACCACTACCGCTGCTACTGCCACTACTACTACCACCACTGCTGCTACCACTACAACTGCCACTACCACCACTACTACTACCGCTGCTGCTACCACTGCTGCTACCACTACAACTGCCACCACCTCCACTACTACTACTGCTGCTACTACCACTGCTGCTACCACTACTACTACTGCCGCTGCCACTACTACTACCACCACTACTACTACCGCTGCTACTGCCATTACTACTACCACTGCTACTGCCACTACTACTACCGCTGCTACTGCCACTACTACTACCACCACTACTACTACCACCACTACTACTACCGCTGCTACTGCCACTACCTCTGCTACTGCCACTACTACTACCACCACTACTACTACCGCTGCTACTGCCACTACTACTGCCACCGCTACTATTACCGCTGCTACTACCACTGCTGCTACCACTACCTCCACTACTACTACCGCTGCTACTGCCACTACTACTACCGCTGCTACTGCCACTACTACTACTGCTGCTACCACTGCTGCTACCACTACTACTACTACTACTACTACTGCTGCTACTACTGCCACTACTACTACCACCACTGCTGCTACCACTACTGCTGCTACCACTACAACTGACACTACCACCACTACTACTACTACCGCTGCTACTACCACTGCTGCTACCACTACTACTGCCACTACCACCACTACCGCTGCTACTGCCACTACTACTACCTCCACTGCTGCTTCCACTACAACTGCCACTACCACCACTACTACTACCGCTGCTACTGCCACTACTACTACCACCACTACTACTACTACCGCTGCTACTACCACTACAACTGCCACTACCACCACTACTACTACCGCTACTACTACCACTGCTGCTACCACTTCTACTGCCACTACCACCACTACTACTACCGCTGCTACTACCACTGCTACCACTACCACCACTACTACTACCGCTGCTACTACCACTGCTACTACTACCACTGCTACTACCACTGCTACCACTACCACTGCTGCTACCACTACTACTGCCACTACCACCACTACTACTACCGCTGCTACTACCACTGCTTCTACCACTACTACTGCCACTACCACCACTACTACTACCGCTGCTACTACCACTGCTACTACCACTGCTACCACTACCACTGCTGCTACCACTACTACTGCCACTACCACCACTACTACTACCGCTGCTACTACCACTGCTTCTACTACTGCCACTACCACCACTACTACTACCGCTGCTACTACCACTGCTTCTACCACTACTACTACCACTACTACCACCACTACTACTACCGCTGCTACTTCCACTGCTACTACTACCACTGCTACCACTACCACCACTGCTACCACCACTGTTACCACTACTACTGCTGCTACTACCACTGCTACTACCACTGCTACCACTACTACTGCCACTACCACCACTACTACTACCGCTGCTACTACCACTGCTGCTACTACCACCGCTGCTACTACCACCGCTGCTACTACCACCGCTGCTACTACCGCTGCTACTACCACCGCTACTACCACCACTACTACCACCGCTGCTACCACCACTTCGACCACCACTACTCCTACCGCTACCACCACTACTACTACTACCACTACCACCACTACTACTACCACTGCTACCACTACTACTACCACCACTACTACTACCACTGCTACCACTACCACCACTACTACTACCACTGCTACCGCTACCACCACTACTACTACCACCGCTACTGCTACCACCACCACCACTACTACTACCACCACTACTACTACCGCTACCACCACTACTGCTACCACCACTACTGCTACTACCACTACCACCACCACCACCACTACTACTGCCACCACCACTACTACTACTGCTACCACTACCGCCACTACTACTACTGCTACCCCCACTACTACTACTGCTACCACCACTACTACTACTACTACTACTACTATTGCTACTACTACTACTATTGCTATTACCACTACTGCCACCACCACCACTACTGCTAAAATGTAAAATGTAAATGTACTGCTATTGCTACTGCTACTACTACTGCTACTACTACTACTACTTTGTGTTACCTGGAAGCCAGACAAGTTTTTCCCAGACAGATTCTTCACCCCCATTGTCTTTCAGAAGAAGATTAAGTTGCTCAACAGCAGTTTGTATGAACAACTGAAATGTTGGGAAGTAGTTTTCATGGGATTCAAAATATACAAATTCTGCATCCTGGTAGAAAGATAAAGTGTTAGTCTATCAATGATATAATAATTAAATATATAAAGGTAACAACATCATAAGATCATGTTTATGTGCAAGCAATGCCTCTTCTCTCTCTTACTCAGATATCACCTTTGGTTGTATTAGATATCCATCTGTAAGATCTGTGGAGAGCTCATATTCTTTATTTGGAGTTAGTTGGCAGCGAGGATTTGTTTCAATATAGATGTATTTGTCTCCATTCCTTCTTTTCCACTCCTCCTGCACCTTGTTTCACAAAATCACATGTTATTATTTGTTTAAATCAGAAAACATTGTCCAAGCAATAACATTAACAAAACATTAATTCATGGTTTAATGTCCTGTGTGCTTGATTGAATTCAGCCAAAGTAGAGTTGACATTTCAGATAGTCTTACCTCTCTGATCACAACATTTCTGGGAAGCAACAACACATTCAGGATGGACCTCATTTTAGGAACAACTGGGGGTTTGTAGAACAACAAGACAAGTGCTCTTATTGGAACGGTGGGTGAGTCTTCATCCTTGACGTTTCCATAAGCAGAGAATCCAGTGATGTTTATTATGATGTGTGTTTCTGTTATCTCACGGGGAGGGATAAACTCTATGATGTCATCAGTCACATGGGCTACAGACAGGAAGTCACATCCACCACCTGGTAAAGAAAGAGAACATTTAGAGCTGTCTCTGACCAACAAGACAAACATAACAATGCTGAGACTAAAGCAAAAAATAAAATACACAATAATTAGTAAATAAATAAGCAAATAATGAGAATATGATCTTTCAGAAGAGTCCTGAAACATGAAAGGTGAAATTAACCCTTCATGATATTATTACTCACTATTGTAGATCTCACAGTGTGGGAGGTATAGTTGACAGACAGAACCGTTAAGGCATGTAAACTTGAACAGGGGTCCTGCAGGTCTCTTGCCATTCTGGGATAGAAGCCTCCAGTCCCAGGGGACTGTCCTATAGAGCACCTCTCCCTCTCCCTCCATCCTAAACACCAGGCCTGTTATACTGCACTGGAACAGACCTGCACTGGGGCACTCTAACCTGTAGAACAAACAAGGATTTCATTTTGTGAGATTTCCTGGATTTAAGGTTTTATACAAACTACCAACGAGAAACATTAAATATATCAAGTTACCGGTACTCTCCCCTGTTGTCCTGATCATGGATTTCAGGTGTAAATTCATCTGGAGAACTCTAAAATGTAGAAACAATAGATACTGTAATTCAACCAGTAGTGTGAAGAATAGTTTTTAAATTCAAATGTTCTCTCTTTCAGTCTTTCTCTCTTTACACTGAGGGTCTTACCATGTGATGGTGATCCAGGAAGAGAGGAGAATCTAAAGAGAGCCAGATAAACATCAATCATCATGTTTTACTATACAACTTCAACTTCATCATTGTTCCAGATTGAGATGTTTGCTGTATAGCTGTTACCCCTTTCTCTTCCCAACTCCTCATCCATCCTCTGGGTGTTCTCCTGGGTGTTCTCCTGGATGTTCTCCTGGATGTTCTCCTGGGTGTTCTCCTGGGTGTTCTCCTGGATGTTCTCCTGGATGTTCTCCTGGGTGTTCTCCTGGATGTTCTCCTGGGTGTTCTCCTGGGTGTTCTCCTGGGTGTTCTCCTGGATGTTCTCCTGGGTGTTCTCCTGGGTGTTCTCCTGGGTGTTCTCCTGGGTGTTCTCCTGGATGTTCTCCTGGATGTTCTCCTGGGTGTTCTCCTGGATGTTCTCCTGGATGTTCTCCTGGATGTTCTCCTGGGTGTTCTCCTGGATGTTCTCCTGGATGTTCTCCTGGATGTTCTCCTGGGTGTTCTCCTGGGTGTTCTCCTGGGTGTTCTCCTGGGTGTTCTCCTGGGTGTTCTCCTGGGTGTTCTCCTGGATGTTCTCCTGGGTGTTCTCCTGGATGTTCTCCTGGATGTTCTCCTGGGTGTTCTCCTGGGTGTTCTCCTGGATGTTCTCCTGGATGTTCTCCTGGATGTTCTCCTGGGTGTTCTCCTGGATGTTCTCCTGGGTGTTCTCCTGGATGTTCTCCTGGGTGTTCTCCTGGATGTTCTCCTGGGTGTTCTCCTGGGTGTTCTCCTGGGTGTTCTCCTGGGTGTTCTCCTGGGTGTTCTCCTGGATGTTCTCCTGGGTGTTCTCCTGGGTGTTCTCCTGGATGTTCTCCTGGGTGTTCTCCTGGGTGTTCTCCTGGATGTTCTCCTGGGTGTTCTCCTGGGTGTTCTCCTGGGTGTTCTCCTGGATGTTCTCCTGGGTGTTCTCCTGGGTGTTCTCCTGGGTGTTCTCCTGGGTGTTCTCCTGGGTGTTCTCCTGGGTGTTCTCCTGGGTGTTCACAGATACCTCTGTGTTGAGACTGTTAGCCATCTCCAGTGGTCTCTCTAGGATGGTTGAAAAGCTCATCTCTAGCTTTGGGATTTTCTGGATTCAAATCAACAGAATAGATAGAGACATACTTCTATAATAGCAACATGTTCTATGTTAATTTGACCCGTCTTATGTACTATTGTGAACATGTTGGTCACCATGGCAGCAGTGAGAAGGGCAGGGACAATCAGGCACCTTATGTTTGATGAGGAATGGGGCTCTGTCAGTCAGTGGGACACAATCCTCCTCAATCTTTTCGCCCCTAGAAACTAGACCAGGCCAGGATGGTTTCTCACTTGTTCTCCTTTTCTTTCCTGCAGGGGTCATCAAAAAGAGAGAGAAAGAAAGTGTAGAGTGAAAAGAGGGAGAGAAAGAGAGAGTTTAAAGTGTTGTTAGCTGGTTAACATACCAACAGGCTAGTGTAATAGTCAGTTAAGAAACAGTCAACAGGCTGTGCGGGATCTTTGTGTGAATCTCTATCACTCAATATCCCAGATCTGAGTGTGTAATGATAAATCTATCGTCTGGTTGTGTTACCTCTACTGTGATATCTCTCAAACTTCTCTGCCATATCTTCCCGCTTCATCCTCCTCAGGATCCTCTGTGTGATCTCCTCAGCTCTCTCAGGGCCGTATGTCTTCACCATCTGATCTGCTGTGACCTGTCTGTCAGCGTTTTCCAGCTGAGTTTCTGGGATGGGAGGAAAGGCAGTCAGGTAAGGTGGAAGCTGTTTGCTTGGAGTCAATTCCTGCTGAAATATCTTCAGCTCGTCTGTGCTCAGCTCCCCCAGAGTGGCCAGCAGCAGAGCTTCTCTTTTCTTCTCTGCAGGTTTCTAAGAAAACAACAACAGAACAGATATAATTTTAATTTGGTGACAACCCTTTCTTTCTGTCAGTCTGTCTCCATGTCTTTTACCAGGTGTGGGCTATGTTAACCTAAACATCCCCTCTCCTCCTCACCGTGACCAGTTCATATTTGTCCTTTCTGATTCCAGTGTCTTTGCTGCCTGCTGCCTCTCTGTACAAGGCTCTAGAACTTCTAGCCAGAGTGACATGTTTCTCCTCTCTCTTTTCATCACTGCCAGTATCTGATGAGTCGCTCCACCATTTTGTTTCTGTTATAGATACAGCTATAGAAGATGAAGTGAAGAGAGATAATGGTGTTATTGTCTCATTACATTTTCCTGTTTATCTACAATTATCCATCTACATCATGTTGTCTTCGTTTAAGTAATTACAATGAGCCTGTCCTCCTATAACTCCCCCAACCAGCCTCCTCTGGCTTAGACCTAGACTGAACTGTGGTTGTGATGTATAGATTGATGTACATTATTGTTATATTACCTCTAGTGTGATCTCTCTCTAACTTCTCTGCTAGGTCTACCCGCTTCATCCACCTCAGGGTCCTCAGTGTGTTCCTCACAGCTCCCTCAGGGCCGTATCTCTCCACCATCTGATCCACTGTGTCCTGTCTGTCAACGTTCTCCAGCTGACTCTCTGGGATGGGAGGAAAGCCAGGCAGCTGGACCGTAGTCAGGTGAGACTGAAATGTCTTCAGCTGTTTTTCAGTGAGCTCCTCCAGAGTGGTCAGCAGCAGAGCTGGAACATCCAACATGGAGGATCTCTAAAATAACAAAGACGACAAGTTAGAAATAAAGGGATAGGAATACAGACTACTGATATAAAAATAAAGAACATGAACATAGCCACACACACATACAAACAACGTGATACAGGAAAATATTTTACATACTGCTACTCTCTGTTTGTCATATATGCATAGTCACTTTAACCATACCTACATGTACATACTACTTCAATTAGCCCAACTAACCAGTGTCTTTATATAGCCTCGCTACCGTATGTAGCCTCACTACTGTATATAGCCTCGCTGCCGTATATATAGCCTCGCTACCGTATGTAGCCTCACTACTGTATATAGCCTCGCTGCCGTATATATAGCCTCGTTACCGTATATAGCCTCACTACTGTATATAGCCTCGCTACCGTATATAGCCTCACTACTGTATATAGCCTCACTACTGTATATAGCCTCTCTACTGTATATAGCCTCGCTACTGTTATTTTTCACTGTCTTTTTACTGTTGTTTTTATTTCTTTACTTATCTATTGTTCACCTAATACCTATTTTTTACAAAAAAATTGCACTATTGGTTAGAGCCTGCTAGTAAGCATTTCACTGTAAGGTCTACACCTGTTGTATTCGGCGCACGTGACAAATAAACTTTGATTTGATTCACAGCTTTTTTTGTCTGATGGTGTGTGTAGGGATGCCGCCTGACTCCCACCACTCATAGTGTATGTGTGTACTGTATCATTTCATACTGTAGAACTGACTATGACAGTGAGTACAGGTGATGTAACATATGAGGGTAGAACTGTAGAACTGACTATGACAGTGAGTACAGGTGATGTAACATATGAGGGTAGAACTGTAGAACTAACTATGACAGTGAGTACAGGTGTTTTAACATATGAGGGTAGAACTGTAGAACTGACTATGACAGTGAGTACAGGTGTTTTAACATATGAGGGTAGAACTGTAGAACTGACTATGACAGTGAGTACAGGTGATGTAACATATGAGGGTAGAACTGTAGAACTGACTATGACAGTGAGTACAGGCGTTTTAACATATGAGGGTAGAACTGTAGAACTGACTATGACAGTGAGTACAGGTGTTTTAACATATGAGGGTTGAAGTGTAGAACTGACTATGACAGTGAGTACAGGTGATGTAACATATGAGGGTAGAACTGTAGAACTGACTATGACAGTGAGTACAGGTGATGTAACATATGAGGGTAGAACTGTAGAACTGACTATGACAGTGAGTACAGGTGTTGTAACATATGAGGGTAGAACTGTAGAACTGACTATGACAGTGAGCACAGGTGTTTTAACATATGAGGGTTGAAGTGTTCCAACACATTTATCTAACCGTCCTCTTACCTGTGAGATGAGCTGTCCTGAACTACCAGCAGAATCTAACGACAACAACTCCTTAGACGAACCAGAGAAGGAAGGAGGGGGCGCTGGAGTGAAAGGAGGCCATGAAGGGTAACAGAAGGATATGGGCCTGAGTTGAAATAAGGACAAGTGAGAGGGTGAGGCAGTACCTGAGAAAGAGGGGGAAACATGGGAAATAGAGGGGAAGATAGGAGGGGGGATAGAGAGTCAGTTAGGGTTCTTGTCTACAATCCTACTTCTCTGATCTCTCTAACTTCTCTGCCAGATCATTCTGGTTCATCTTCCAGATTAGGAAGCTCAGGAAGAGATATACAGCCATGATTAGAAAGTCTCATCTGTTTGTGAAATCTTCCCTACTGTATTGGTGAATGTATGTATGGAATGGAATGAATGTTGGATTGTTGTTTAATCATAATGGGGTCACCTGGATACATCCTCAATACAAATTACTAAAGAAGACCTGCTGAATGTTATTATGAAGTCAGTTGAATGTTGTTTCTGGTTAGACCTACACTGAACTGTGGTTGTGATGTATAGATTGATGTACTGTACATTCTGGTTATGTTACCTTCTCCATGAGCTCTCTCTACCTTCTCTGCTAGGTCTACTCGATTCATCCACTTCAGGGTCATAAGTGTGATCTTCACAGCTCTCTCAGGGCTGTATCTCTTCATCATCTGATCCACTGTGACCTGTCTGTCAGTGTTCTCCAGCTGACTCTCTGGGATGGGAGGACAGCAAGGCAGCCAGGCCCTATACAGGTACCACTGAAATGTCTTCAGCTCGTGTGGGTTCATCTCCTCCAGAGTGGTCAGTAGCACAGCTGGAACAGCCAACATTCTCTAAAACAACAAAGGTGAGGAAGGAATAGAAAACCTGACTACTGATATAAAATAAAGACCATGAATATATTCATATTGTTAAGACATACTAGAATATTTCTACTGGTCTCTCAATATCACATATCATCATGAAATAGATTACATAAGGAGCTTTAACACACACACACACACACACACACACACACACACACACACACACACACACACACACACACACACACACACACACACACACACACACACACACACACACACACACACACACACACACACACACAGTATGTGGCTGTGATCTATATGTGGTTTGATCACAATTACATTTGACCTCTCAGACATGACCACTATTGTTACCTTCATGAACCTCAGCTTCTCCTTCAGCATAGAGATCTCAGTCTCCAGATCACGACACTCCTCCTCAGACAGGGTCAAACTGGACACAAGAAACAGTCACACACTGTTCTGTTCCCCTACACCACCACCACATGCTGTGGTCACTACACTGTTCTGTTCCCCTACACCACCACCACATGCTGTGGTCACTACACTGTTCTGTTCCCCTACACCACCACCACATGCTGTGGTCACTACACTGTTCTGTTCCCCTACACCACCACCACCACATGCTGTGGTCACTACACTGTTCTGTTCTCCTACACCACCACCACATGCTGTGGTCACTACACTGTTCTGTTCCCCTACACCACCACCACATGCTCTGGTCACTACACTGTTCTGTTCCCCTACACCACCACCACATGCTGTGGTCACTACACTGTTCTGTTCTCCTACACCACCACCACATGCTGTGGTCACTACACTGTTCTGTTCCCCTACAGCACCACCACCACATGCTGTGGTCACTACACTGTTCTGTTCCCCTACACCACCACCACATGCTGTGGTCACTACACTGTTCTGTTCCCCTACACCACCACCACATGCTGTGGTCACTACACTGTTCTGTTCCCCTACACCACCACCACATGCTGTGGTCACTACACTGTTCTGTTCCCCTACACCACCACCACATGCTGTGGTCACTACACTGTTCTGTTCCCTACACCACCACCACATGCTGTGGTCACTACACTGTTCTGTTCCCCTACACCACCACCACATGCTGTGGTCACTTCACTGTTCTGTTCCCCTACACCACCACCACATGCTGTGGTCACTACACTGTTCTGTTCCCCTACACCACCACCACATGCTGTGGTCACTACACTGTTCTGTTCCCCTACACCACCACCACATGCTGTGGTCACTTCACTGTTCTGTTCCCCTACACCACCACCACATGCTGTGGTCACTACACTGTTCTGTTCCCCTACACCACCACCACATGCTGTGGTCACTACACTGTTCTGTTCCCCTACACCACCACCACATGCTGTGGTCACTACACTGTTCTGTTCCCCTACACCACCACCACATGCTGTGGTCACTTCACTGTTCTGTTCCCCTACAGCACCACCACATGCTGTGGTCACTTCACTGTTCTGTTCCCCTACACCACCACCACATGCTGTGGTCACTACACTGTTCTGTTCCCCTACACCACCACCACCACATGCTGTGGTCACTACACTGTTCTGTTCCCCTACACCACCACCACCACATGCTGTGGTCACTACACTGTTCTGTTCCCCTACACCACCACCACATGATGTGGTCACTTCACTGTTCTGTTCCCCTACAGCACCACCACATGCTGTGGTCACTTCACTGTTCTGTTCCCCTACACCACCACCACCACATGCTGTGGTCACTACACTGTTCTGTTCCCCTACACCACCACCACCACATGCTGTGGTCACTACACTGTTCTGTTCCCCTACACCACCACCACATGCTGTGGTCACTACACTGTTCTGTTCCCCTACACCACCACCACCACATGCTGTGGTCACTACACTGTTCTGTTCCCCTACAGCACCACCACATGCTGTGGTCACTACACTGTTCTGTTCCCTTACACCACCACCACCACATGCTGTGGTCACTACACTGTTCTGTTCTCCTACACCACCACCACATGCTGTGGTCACCACACTGTTCTGTTCGCCTACACCACCACCACATGCTGTGGTCACTACACTGTTCTGTTCTCCTACACCACCACCACATGCTGTGGTCACTACACTGTTCTGTTCCCCTACAGCACCACCACCACATGCTGTGGTCACTACACTGTTCTGTTCCCCTACACCACCACCACATGCTGTGGTCACTACACTGTTTTGTTCCCCTACAGCACCACCACATGCTGTGGTCACTACACTGTTCTGTTCCCCTACACCACCACCACATGCTGTGGTCACTACACTGTTCTGTTCCCTACACCACCACCACATGCTGTGGTCACTACACTGTTCTGTTCCCCTACACCACCACCACATGCTGTGGTCACTACACTGTTCTGTTCCCCTACACCACCACCACATGCTGTGGTCACTACACTGTTCTGTTCCCCTACACCACCACCACATGCTGTGGTCACTACACTGTTCTGTTCCCCTACAGCACCACCACATGCTGTGGTCACTACACTGTTCTGTTCCCCTACACCACCACCACCACATGCTGTGGTCACTACACTGTTCTGTTCCCCTACACCACCACCACATGCTGTGGTCACTTCACTGTTCTGTTCCCCTACACCACCACCACATGCTGTGGTCACTACACTGTTCTGTTCCCCTACACCACCACCACATGCTGTGGTCACTACACTGTTCTGTTCCTCTACACCACCACCACATGCTGTGGTCACTACACTGTTCTGTTCCCCTACACCACCACCACATGCTGTGGTCACTACACTGTTCTGTTCCCCTACACCACCACCACATGCTGTGGTCACTACACTGTTCTGTTCCCCTACACCACCACCACATGCTGTGGTCACTACACTGTTCTGTTCCCCTACACCACCACCACATGCTGCGGTAACTACACTGTTCTGTTCCCCTACACCACCACCGCATGCTGTGGTCACTACACTGTTCTGTTCCCCTACACCACCACCACATGCTGTGGTCACTACACTGTTCTGTTCCCCTACAGCACCACCACATGCTGTGGTCACTTCACTGTTCTGTTCCCCTACACCACCACCACATGCTGTGGTCACTACACTGTTCTGTTCCCCTACACCACCACCACCACATGCTGTGGTCACTACACTGTTCTGTTCCCCTACACCACCACCACATGCTGTGGTCACTACACTGTTCTGTTCCCCTACACACCACCACCACATGCTGTGGTCACTACACTGTTCTGTTCCCCTACACCACCACCACCACATGCTGTGGTCACTACACTGTTCTGTTCCCCTACACCCACCACCACATGCTGTGGTCACTACACTGTTCTGTTCCCCTACCACCCACTGGTTCCCCCACATGCTGTGGTCACTACACTGTTCTGTTCCCCTACACCACCACCACATGCTGTGGTCACTACACTGTTCTGTTCCCCTACACCACCACCACATGCTGTGGTCACTACACTGTTCTGTTCCCCTACACCACCACCACATGCTGTGGTCACTACACTGTTCTGTTCCCCTACACCACCCACCACATGCTGTGGTCACTACACTGTTCTGTTCCCCTACACCACCACCACATGCTGTGGTCACTACACTGTTCTGTTCCCCTACACCACCACCACATGCTGTGGTCACTACACTGTTCTGTTCCCCTACACCACCACCACATGCTGTGGTCACTACACTGTTCTGTTCCCCTACACCACCACCACATGATGTGGTCACTACACTGTTCTGTTCCCCTACACCACCACCACATGCTGTGGTCACTACACTGGTCATGAGGATGATTTCATAAAATATGTTATGGTACAGTTGTTAATATCAGACTGATAATACTTTTATTATGTCCACTCACCTTCCAGAAGAGGTGCTGGCAGACTGCTCATCCCTGTTGGCCTCTGCCTGCAACACATACACCCATAAACAAACATACACAGTATTCTTCAGAGAATACTGTGATCTGCTGTATGTGGTTTGCTCACATTGACTTTAGACATGGCCACTAGTCTTACCTTCAGCACCTCCAGGTTTCCCTCCAGCCTAGAGATCTCAGTCTCCAGAACACAATACTTCTCTCCGGACGGGGTCAACCTGGACACAGGAAACAGTCACAAACTACTCTGTTCCCCTACACCACCACCACCACATGCTGTGGTCACTACACTGTTCTGTTCCCCTACACCACCACCACATGCTGTGGTCACTACACTGTTCTATTCCCTTACACCATCACCACATGCTGTGGTCACTACACTGTTCTATACTGTTCTAGAAACCAGTGGAGGCTGCTGAGGGGAGGACGGCTCATAGTAAAGCCTTGAATAAAGTCAATGGAATGGTATCAAACATGTGGTTTCCATTCCATTGACCATTCCAGCCTTTACTATGAGCCGTCCTCCCCTCAGCAGCATCCACTGGTTTCTTCCTAGGTTCCTGCCTTTCTCGAGAGTTTCTGCATTTAATGCTCTGAGGGGTGGTCAGTCCTCTTCCAAATCAAATCAAATCAAATGTTATTGGTCACATACACGTGGTTAGCAGATGTTAATGCGAGTGTAACGAACTGCTTATGCTTCTAGTTCTGACTATGCAGTAACATCTAACAAGTAATCGAACAATCTACCTTATACACACAAATGTAAAGGGATGAATAAGAATATGTACATATAAATATATGGATGAGCGATGGCTGTGCGGCATAGGCAATATGCAGTAGACGGTATAGAATACAGTATATACTGTACATATTAGTAATGTAGGATATGTAAACATTATTAAAGTTGCGTTATTTAAAGTGACTAGTGATACCTTTATAATGTCCATTTATTTAAGTGGCCAGAGATTTGAGTCTGTATGTTGGCAGCAGTCTCTCTATGTTAGTGACGGCTGTTTAACAGTCTGATGGCCTTGAGATAGAAGCTGTTTTTCAGTCTCTTGGTCCCAGCTTTGATGCACCTGTATTGACCTCGCCTTCTGGATGATAGCGGGGTGAACAGGTAGTGGCTAGGGTGGTTGTTGTCCTTGATGATCTTTTTGGCCTTCCTGTGACATCAGGTGCTGCAGGTGTCCTGGAGGGCAGGTAGTTTGCCCCCGGTGATGCATTGTGCAGACCGTACTACCCTCTGGAGACCCTTGCGGTTGAGGCTGGTGGAGGGAGCAGCCCCCTATCCACATCGACGGGACAGCAGTGGAGAAGGTGGAAAGTTAAGTTCCTCGGCGTACACATCACAGACAAACTGAAATGGTCCACCCACACAGACAGTGTGGTGATGAAGGCGCAACAGCGCCTCTTCAACCTCAGGAGGCTGAAGAAATTTGGCTTGTCACCTAAAACCCTCACAACTTTTACAGATGCACAATTGAGAGCATCCTGTCGGGTTGTATCACCGCCTGGTACGGCAACTGCACCGCCCACAACCACATGGCTCTCCAGAGGGTGATGCGGTCTGCACAACGCATCACCGGGGGCAAACTACCTGCCCTCCATGACACCTACAGTACCCGATGTCACAGGAAGGCCAAAAAGATCATCAATGACAACAACCACCCGAGCCACTGCCTGTTTACCCCGCTACCATCCAGAAGGCGAGGTCAGTACAGGTGCATCAAAGCTGGAACCGAGAGACTGAAAAATAGCTTCTATCTCAAGGACATCAGACTGTTAAACAGCCATCATTAACATAGAGAGGCTGCTGCCTACATACAGACTTGAAATCATTGGCCACTTTAATAAATAGATCACTAGTCACTTTAATAATGCCACTTTAATAATGTTTACATATCTTACATTACTCATCCCATATGTATATACTGTATTTTATACCATCTATTGCCACTCGGTCATCGCTCATCCATATATTTATATGCATATATTTTTATTCCATCCCTACTTAGATTTTTGTGTATAAGGTAGTTGTTGTGGAATTGATAGATTACTTGTTAGATATTACTGCACGGTCGGAACTAGAAGCACACGCATTTTGCTACACTCACAATAACATCTGCTAACCATGTGTATGTGACCAATACATTTGATTTGAAGTGGATCTATGTAATATTTAAAGCAGCTCAGCTGATGCAGAAATCCAGCACCTTTGAGTGGACAGAACCAAATTCTTTAGAATTCTACAGTGGAAAGAACCAAATTCTATAGAATTCTACAGTGGACAGAACCAAATTCTATAGAATTCTACAGTGGACAGAACCAAATTCTATAGAATTCTACAGTGGACAGAACCAAATTCTATAGAATTCTACAGTGGACAGCACCAAATTCTATAGAATTCTACAGTGGACAGAACCAAATTCTATAGAATTCTACAGTGGACAGCACCAAATTCTATAGAATTCTACAGTATACCATTTGTGGACAGGGAGACGGTCCACTCATAGCCTTACTTATTTTCTAATGGTCAAAGTTTGAGTCCGTTTTTATTTACATTTTCTCTTGTTGCCTTTTCTACATAGAGTAGAAAAGTTAGATTTTTGTTGCATTTAAGGGAGTTAATGTCTTATTAACGTCTTATTCAGGGGAGCTGAGCCCCGTAATTCACACCCTGGACTAGTATACTCTATGTCCACTCATATCCACTCTGAGAGGTTTCCCTGGCTGTACCAGGTAGAGAATAGATAATAGACTCTATGTCCACTCATATCCACTCTGAGGGGTGGTCCTGGCTGTACCAGGTAGAGAATATAATCTATGTCCACTCATATCCACTCTGAGGGGTGTCCCTGGCTGTACCAGGTAGAGAATATACTCTATGTTCACTCATATCCACTCTGAGGGGTGTCCCTGGCTGTACCAGGTAGAGAATAGATAATATACTCTATGTCCACTCATATCCACTCTGAGGGGTGTCCCTGGCTGTACCAGGTAGATAATATACTCTATATCCACTCTGAGGGGTGGTTCTGGCTGTACCAGGTAGAGAATATAATCTATGTCCACTCATATCCACTCTGAGGGGTGTCCCTGGCTGTACCAGGTAGATAATATACTCTATGTCCACTCATATCCACTCTGAGGGGTGGTCCTGGCTGTACCAGGTAGAGAATAGATAATAGACTCTATGCCCACTCATATCCACTCTGAGGGGTGTCCCTGGCTGTACCAGGTAGATAATATACTCTATATTCACTCACATTCCAGAAGAGGTGCTGGGGAGTTCGCTGGACGGCTCTTCACTCTCCTCCCCTGCTGGCTTCCTTTCCTTTTCAGAGGCAGCTACCTCCTGCACACACCACACACAACTTTATGGATGAAACAGTCATTGTTGAGAACACTGTCTGTTGTCATGTCTCTTGCCAACATCTCTTGAATGAGATGGTATGCGATTGAAATAGAAAAAGTTTACCAAGTACAATGCAGATAACATATTTCAGCCTTATTCAGTCCTTCGAATGACGTGCAAAGTACTAGCTATGAATTCATAGGATATGACTGTGAATTCATAGCTAGATTATAACCTAGACATTTTATTGTAGGCCTATGAACTATTAACTCACATGTCGTTGCATTTCGTCATGCAAGTCACTTTTCCCCATTATTCCCATTACTTTGATCGAGTCAATCTCGCACTTTCATGTTACTGTAATTGAAATATGAAATGGATACAATGTAGCCAACTGTACTGTTTATTAAAAACAAATTTTTCCCGGGATATTTACAGATAAATGTAATATCCATGAAAGAACTGCATACTCAGTTTTCCGTCAAACTATTTTCTTACCCTGAATCCGTCCATTTTCACACACTACAGGCGCAGCCAGCTGACTGGTAAATAATGAAGCCTGACAGCAGAGCGCTACAGTTTCCTTTAGTTTTCAGCAGCCCAGCCCATCCTGTGGTGCATCCTCCCTATTGTCTCCAGCAAGCACAGGATGCTGCGCGGTGAAACACCACTTCCCATTCATTTGAATGGAAGGAAAGCGGTGAGAAACGGAGAGGGCGGGGGACCTTTGGGTGGTGCGAAGGTGGCCCGGGAGGCGGTGAAAAATAGAAACTTTTTCCAACTTTATTGTAACGCCCTGGCCATAGAGAGGGGTTTTTGTTCTTTATTTTGGTTAGGCCAGGGTGTTACATTGGGTGGGCGTTCTATGTGCATTTTCCTATGTTGGTTTGTTTAACCTGTCTGGGCTAGGGGGCAGTATTGAGAATTTTGGAAAAAATATGTTCCCATTTTTAACTGCCTCCTACACCAACTCAGAAGCTAGAATATGCATATTATTGTTCAGGTTTGGATAGAAAACACTCTGAATTTTCTAAAACTGTTTGAATGGTGTCTGTGAGTATAACAGAACTCCTATGGCAGGCAAAAACCTGACAAGGTTTCAAGCAGGAAGTACCCTGTCTGACAAGGAGTCGTGCGTCTTGCATCTTTTTATTGAAAAGTAAGGATCTTAGCTGTAACGTGACAATTCCCAGGGCTCCAATAGGCTCTCAGAGCCCGCGAAAAACCTGAAGGTTTACGAGGGAGCCTCAGGCTGAAACAGATTATCGCCTTTTGTAAGTGGATGCTCAGAGGACCTTTGAATGAGGCGCGTGCACGAGTCGCTCCCGAGGAGAAATTTTATTCGGCTGTTTAGGCTCATGCATACTCCCGGTCGGAATATTATCACTTATCTACGACATAAATGGCATAAAAATTGGTTTTAAACAGCGGTTGACATGCTTCGAAGTACGGTAATGGAATATTTAGACATTTTTGACACGCCAATGCGCCATGCGCGGGACCGTGAAGAAGCATTCTGATAGTGTCTAGAACTCACGAACAAAACGTTGCTGTTGGAACATAACGATGGATTATTTGGGACCAAACCAACATTTGTTATTGAAGTAGAAGTCCTGGCAGTGTATTCTGATGAAGAACAAGCAAGGTAAGAACATTTTTCTTATAGGAAATGTGATTTTGGTGGAGGCTGACCTGGGTGGGTATCTAAATAGCTAGCCCTGTAATGCCGGGCTATGTACTTAGATTATTGCAAAATGTGCTTCATCCGAAAAGCTATTTTAAAATCGGACATATCGAGTGCATAGAGGAGTAATGTATCTATAATTCTTAAAATAATTGTTATGCTTTTTGTGAACGTTTATCGTGAGTAATTTAGCAAACTGTTAGTAAATTCCCCGGAAGTTTGCGGGGGTTATGCTTTTTCTGAACGTCACATGCTAATGTAAAAAGCTGGTTTTTGATATAAATATGAACTTGATTGAACAGACATGCATGTATTGTATAACACAATGTCCTAGGTGTGTCATCTGATGAAGATCATAAAAGGTTAGTGCTGCATTTAGCTGTGGTTTGGGTTTATGTGACATGATATGCTAGCTTGAAAAATGGGTGTCAGATTTTTTCTGGCTGGGCACTCTGCTGACATAATCTAATGTTTTGCTTTCGTTGTAAAGCCTTTTTGAAATCGGACAGTGGGGTTAGATTAACGAGATTATTGTCTTTAAATAGCTGTAAAATAGTCATATGTTTGAGAAATTGAAGTTATAGCATTTCTAACGATTCAAAAATCGCGCCACTGGATTGAAGTGGCTGTTACGTAGGTGGGACGAGTTCGTCCCACATACCCTAGAGAGGTTAATTGATTTTGGCCGTGTTGCTTCCAATCAGGCACAGCTGTAGAGTGTTGTTGCTGATTGGGAGTCACACATAAGGAGCATGTTTTTCCTTTGGGTTTTGTGGGTAATTGTTTCTGTTTAGTGTTTGCACCTGACAGGACTGTTTGGCTGTCGGTTTCTTGTTTTTGTCTAACATGTTCTTTCTTTAATAAATTCCTGAAGATGAACACATCCTCCGCTGCACCTTGGTCTGATTTGAACGACGGCCGTTACATTTATGCAAATCACCAGCGGCGACCGCTGGGCGATGACCAATCATATCGAGTGGTTCCCATGAGGAATTTGACGCTATGCGACCCAAGGCTGGAGACTTTCTTCAGCAAAGATGGCCGACAAAAATATTAGGATGGAAGCAAATGTTAGTGATTATAACGTCGTAACGAATCATGCAACAACAAAAAATTTACAGTTGGGAGGAATATGTTACTTAATGTAGAGGCAAACGATTATGCATATTTTTTTAGCATAAAGTTCATTTACGAAAATTGCGATTTAGCAAGCTAGCTGACTAGCTAACATTAGCCAGCTAGCTGGCTAGCTTTATGGGTTTTGACATGAGTATGAAATTGTAACGTTAATTCTAGTTGTTTAATGTTTTAGGGACTCCTGAAACAACCAGCAAACCAGGCTGTCGTCTTGTGAGCTGAGCAAATTGAATGTACAATTTTGTAAGCTTGCCTTGCTGATATTTTGTCATGCAATGCAGATTGAATGTACAATTTTGTAAGCTTGCCTTGCTGATATTTGCCATGCAATGCAGATTGAATGTACAATTTTGTAAGCTTGCCTTGCTGATATTTGCCATGCAATGCAGATAGATGAAATCACGTAGCTAGAGCTATGTTCTTGCCTATTGTCCAGTGGAGGATAACAATACCTGTATGCCTATGGATGTGTAGCTAGCTATCTAGCCGATCTGTGTATGTACCCAAACGGTTGGTATACATATTAATTCAGAACCTAGCTATGAACCTCGGCTATCATAGCCAGTTGTATCAACTTCAAAACAGTCTGAATGACATTAATGAAGCCTATGGATTGAGTGGAATATAATAGAACTTTGTGCCTGTCAAGGATGCAAGTCATATATACATGTAGTTATTACAATGCATGAGATCCACACATTGTAGCCTGTACATTTAATATATTAACTGATCATGTACTCTACCTTGGCAAATACAGGTGCAGTTCAGGTATGAATGTCTTTAAAATTATTTTTCAGTCATATCCAATACCAGGAGTATCAAATTCCAGTCTTTGAATGATGCTGTGTCTGCATGTATGTTTTACAATTAAACACTTCAACAGTGTTTACCAATCTTGGTCCTGGGACATCAATGGTTACACATTGTAACTAATAGACTAGAAAAAGGACTTAACTAGTAAAAGGCTGATCTGTAATTCATATTTACAGAAATATATATATTTTTAAAACAGAACACTACACTTCCTATGCATCATGTAAATAATCTAAAACTGGTTCAATAAATATAAGTTCAATCTGTACTTCAATGCACATATGGTGTGCATTATAAAAAAAAGAGGAAGAAAGGAGGTGGGGAGAGACGTGTAAAAGACAGAAAGGGAAAGAGGTAAGAACAGAGGAGTAGGGAAGACAGCATATGATTAATGAATCACAGTGCTACCCAAATATTCACTCAGTTCATCACAATTACATAAGTGTCTCTAGTTGGCCTGAAGGTTATCTTAAAAGTGGGTGAGGTGGCTGATGTGACTGGGGGTTGGCATCCTCTCACATGAAAACATATCTGCAGACAAGAGACAGATGAGAGAGAGAGCATGTTTAAGCCTTGTTTTTATTTTTTATTCTAACATTATTAGTCATCATAATAATCAGGAGGTGAAATGCAAAACTGACCTGGATCATTAACTCTGGGAGTACTGCATCTCTATCTGTATTTCAATGTAAAACATCTCTTTAACCTCTCTAGGGTACGGGGCAGTATTTTCACATCCGGATAAAAAACGTACCCGATTTAATCTGGTTATTACTACTGCCCAGAAACTAGAATATGCATATAATTGTTTGATTTGGATAGAAAACACCCTAAAATTTCTAAAGCTGTTTGAATGGTGTCTGTGAGTATAACAGAACTCATATGGCAGGCCAAAACCTGAGAAGATTCTGTACAGGAAGTGCCCTCTCTGACCATTCCTTGGGCTTCTTGACTCTTTTTATTGAAAACTTAGGATCTTTGCTGTAACATGACACTTCCTACGGCTCCCATAGGCTCTCAGAACCCGGGAAAAAGCTGAATGATGTCTTTGCAGCCCCTGGCTGAAAAACATTAGCGCCTTTGGTAAGTGGTCTATCAGAGGACAATGAGACTGAGGCGCGTGCACGAGGCGACCCCATGTTTTTATTTTCTCTCTCTTTGAACGTAAACACGGTTTCCCGGGCGGAAAATTAACGCTTTTTTACGAGAAAAATGGCATGAAAATTGATTTTAAACAGCGGTTGACATGCTTCGAAGTTTCCTAATGGAATATTTAGAAATTTCTTGTCACGAAACGTGTCGGGCGCGTCACCCTTCTTTACACTTCGGATAGTGTCTTGAACGCACGAACAAAACAGAGGATATTTGAACATAACTATGGATTATTTTGAACCAAACCAACATTTGTTATTGAAGTAGAAGTCCTGGGAGTGCATTCTGACGAAGAACAGCAAAGGTAATAACATTTTTCTTATAGTAAATCTGACTTTGGTGAGGGCTAATCTTGGTGGGTGTCTAAATAGCTAGCCCTGTGATGCCAGGCTATCTACTCAGAATATTGCAAAATGTGCTTTCACCGAAAAGCAATTTTAAAATCGGACATAGCGAGTGCATACAGGAGTTCTGTATCTATAATTCTTAAAATAATTGTTATGTTTTTTGTGAACGTTTATCGTGAGTAATTTAGTAAATTCACCGGAAGTTTGCGGGGGGTATGCTAGTTCTGAACGTCACATGCTAATGTAAAAAGCTGTTTTTTGATATAAATATGAACGTGATTGAACAAAACATGCATGTATTGTATAACATAATGTCCTAGGATTGTCATCTGATGAAGATCATCAAAGGTTAGTGCTGCATTTAGCTGTGGTTTGGGTTTATGTGACATTATATGCTAGCTTGAAAAATGGGTGTCTGATTATTTCTGGCTGGGTACTCTGCTGACATAATCTAATGTTTTGCTTTCGTTGTAAAGCCTTTTTGAAATCGGACAGTGTGGTTAGATTAACGAGAGTCTTGTCTTTAAAATTGTGTAAAATAGTCATATGTTTGAGAAATTGAAGTAATAGCATTTCTAAGGTATTTGAATATCGCGCCACGGGATTACACTGGCTGTTGCGTAGGTGGGACGATTTCGTCCCACCTACCCTAGAGAGGTTAACACTGTCAATGCTTATTTACAAGTCTTCTCCATCACATACATTGCTTATTATATCCTGCCCCATGTTACATAATCTACTGCAAGCCCAATGGTTTCTCCCCTCCCTGGGTGGGGAGACCTCTTTCCTGTTATTAGTTTCACAGTGGTCACAAGTTGTCTGCTGTCTGTTAACAGTTCTCCTTTTCCTTGAATGTCTTACTTACATTGCTAAATCATTTAGCTTAAACTTTTCCTACACACACACACACATTAGTACATTCATCTTATAATCACTTGGTTATACATTTTCAGGGTGAAATCATTTAGTCAAACCTTTAATCATATAATTTCCATTACATTCCACCCTATTGGCTAAATATTTCACATACACTATAACACATCTATTTATTTCCATCGAGTGGAAAGGGGATGGTTGTCAACTGAGGTTTGGCTGTTGCGCAGGCATAACATTCTTCTCTAGCTACTGATCTAGCTGTACACTGAATCCATTCCAGCCCAAGGTTGGAATCCCCAAACCAAGTCTCCACCTCAATCACTTCCTTAAGATCTTTCGTCTGAATTATTCTTACCGGTCCTTGACTCTGGACAGCACCATGGGGGACATCCATGTCCTCAGGGGTCGTGCTTGTATTCTGGCCAGTCACGGAACCATCTCCCACCTCAAGCTTTCCTACTCTGAATGATACCAGAGTGTCAACTGAAGTCTGGTCAAATCCCACAAACCATAACCCTAAATCCTCTTTCTTTATGCTTCTAATGGCTATTCGTACCTTTATGCAATACTTCCCTTGCTCTGGATTGCAGTCAAAAACCCTGACCTTTACTATGATCCATCTGTTTCTATATTGGGTGTGTGGATTGACATAGCCCTCTCTTTCTGTGTGAGCTATGACCTGATTCCATGATTTACATGGGGATTTGCACAGATATCTTCCTCATGAAGTCAGAGTCCTAGACTGCCAGGAGGTTAGGGACCCCATTTGGTCTACATAGAACTCTATTGAGACATCCTTCCCTAACTCTACTCTCACTTCCTTTTTATCCAGATCGAGTGACATTTTGTACTTAGGTAAAACAAAAGCCTCCTTTTCTACACTATGGGTTAAATTACTACCTTCTGACTTCTCGAGTGGTGCATGGTGTATTTGGAATATGGCTCCCACAATCAGACAGCTCAGACTTACCAGTACCTCTGTAAAGCCCCACCCCCTCCCAGAGAACATATCACTGGCTAAAGGCCAACTCATACTTTCACTTCTATGAACGCACACAGTGAGGATCGGGCAGGTTAGGGAATCTTCGTTAGAGAGGTAACCCCCGAACCTTATTGGTATTCAGTTCTTCTCCTAACTCTGTGATTGTTCGACAGTGTCAGTGTGTCTTACCCTCTTACAATGTGTGATATGCACCCAGATAGCTCTTTCAGCTATTCTCATGGCAAAGGCGGCGGTTAACAGAACCTGGTATGGGCCTTCCCAACGGGGCTTCTTCCAGTCTTTTCTCCTCAGGGACTGGATCCACACCCAGTCTCCTGGTTGGATTGAGTGAATCACCTTCTCCTGTAATTCACCTGTTGGACACAAAATCTCGGACATACGGGTTTGGTTAACAAACAGTCTTCTCATGTGTTCTGTTAGTATATCTTCAACTTCTATGTCTACCTGTTCTGGTCTCACTAACTCTGGCATTCTATATGGTTTACCTGATCAGCTAAAATGTAAACCATTATTTAAAGAGATAGATCCTAGTAAACCAACTCTAGGGATAATATCTGGACCTAATATTTTAGTTACCCTAATCGTATCCTCCAAGTAAGTTGGGAACGCTTCTTCCCATTTAATATACTTATATATTATAAAACATTTTTTAAAAGTAGTTCGTTATCCAATAGGCCACAAAGTGTTTCCTAACCTGCTCTACCACCTGCTCTACTATCCCCCCTGTTGACAGATGGCTCTGCCCATGTATCAACATTGCTGCATATCTAAACAATGACTTAGGTAGTATGGATAACTTATTCTTGTACCAAATCCCCTCTGTATAGACAGCTCCTAACTTTGACTATTTCGCAATCTCTTTCATTGGAGCTCTGGACTGACATTTTAATATAGCTTTGTCTATGTTTACTTCCTTTTTTAATAACTGCTGTGTCGACGGCTGCGGTTTAAGACCTGCCTTTTTCGCTTCCGCATCTGCTTTCCTAGTCCATTCTATCTTATCTCTGGCTGCCATAGCTTTACCATATATCAACTCACTGAGCTTTCCGGTATATAATGCAAAGTGGGATATCCACGCACAACAATAGTTAATCATTCCAAGAAAACTCATCATCTGTTTCTTATTAAGTAGTTTAGGTACTTCTAAAATGGCTGCTTTTCTGGTAGAGTTAAGTGTTCTCCCTTCCTGTGCTATGGTGTGTCTTAGATAGATAACTTCCCTTTTTCATAGTCGCAACTTCTTCTTTCTTACTTTGTGTCCCTGTTCTGCCAAAAACATTAATAGTCCTAACGTATCTGCCTTACAGCACTCCTGAGAAGGATTCGTAAAATATCATTTTCATAAATCAAAATTTAGCTTCCCTCTGGGGGATCAAATTTTCCTCAATTACTAATAATTACTTTTAATAAAATCTATAATTTGACTTCAGGATTACTTATCCTAAAATAACTCCTTTAATTAACCCCACATCAACGGGTCCTTGGGACCATAACACGGAGGGTACCGCTTCTAACTCTTCTTCCTGTGCCTAAGTTAAAAATAAATAATCCTGTCATTAATCGGGCCCCACGTTTAAGTGGACCCCAGGTTAAGTTCTCGCTTCTACAATTCAGTTTTCATCTATACCTTCCTATAACTTAACTATGCTGCTCTCCACTCAGTAACTGTTATCTAACCATTCTGTATCACTTCTATCTTCTCTCAATCCTGGCTTATTATGAGATTCTTACCTTCTGCTCTGTATCTTGCTCTCCTCCTGGCACCCCCTCTTCCTACTAGTGCGGGGGAGCCCTTCTCCTTCTGCCTTTCTCTCCATCTTTCTTAGGTATCTTTTCTTTCCCATAAAAGTCAGTGTCAAATATATTTAGGAGTACCAGTTACAGGTAAAACTGCTTTAATAAATCCCCCATCTGTCACTCATTTTAACCATAACATTTTCGGTATCCCTGTGTCTAGCTTGAAACTTTCTTTTTGCTCTCTCTATGGCTCTATCACTTTCTTCTCATTGGTTCAAATTACAAATATGTCAAAGAACTATAAACTCCATCATAATTATCATTTACACAAATTACCTTAAAACCAGTATTACAAATGACCTTAAATTCACCATCCAAATGGCCCTCCCATGAGGCTGATCAGACCACAAAGGGGAGCCATGATAGAGGTCAAAAGTGTTAACCACCCTTTCAAAACAGTGTTTCTTATTATATTAGACAAATTAAAGAAAAACCATCACACATTTTCTACATGTCGGATCCCAGAACATTCCCTTATCACATTTTTAATTAAAACTCAGAAAATAAAACTTCTAAAATGCCATATGTGTGCATGCCCCTTTAAGATATCGTGGCTTCTAGGAAACATTCCACAGAGAGACAATGAAGCACTCCTTTTTCCCAGAAAAAGACAACCACTTGGTCAGCATTTCATTATACTACACCGATTCAGAAACCCAAAAGTTGACTACAAACAAAACCTAATAATACTTATAATTCCATTGTACTCCCCCCAATCATTAGTTTTAAACTTCCTCACTGGTTATGTGATTGAACCTGAGCTACCCTTGGATACAATACTGTACCTTAAATCTATGAAACTCCCATACCTAATATACTCCTTGACTAGTTTGGCCCAAGCTTGCTTTACAACATTTAAAACCCATTCAGTCTGTAAACAGTCTCTCAAAGTGCTTGATAGGAAGCCCCATAGCCATCATCACTGTTACATTCTCAAAAAGTATGAACTCCTGAATTGAAAGAATATATCTTAGGCAATACACTGATGCATGTCTTGTATACAGGATTCTAAATGTCCAGGCTTCCCCTCCACTCAGAACTTTTGTTAGACGGAAAACCCAAACCTTACGGCCGCAGATCCACAAGGTCCACCATGAGAGATGACTGTATAATTCCCTTAAGGAAAATCACCTTTAGTCAATCTGCTTTCAGTGTAAGAGCTTCCCCTTTCTGGAATACTTAGACACGCACTACTGTGATTAATGTACACCGTCCCTGTAAAATAAAAATTAACTCAACCTGCAATCCACTTTACTGACCTGACATTGTTCCACATAATGGAAACAGATTATAATGTTAGAATACATTAACTTCCTGCTCAAATTCACTATTGTTAGCTAAACTGTCAATATCAAATATGGTTTCTGTTCCTGTTGTAATGCTAGGTCAATGGTTGCCAATTCAACACCTCACAGTCTGTGTCCTCTGAATCCTCACTGTCATTCCCCTCATCTTTGTCTACTGTTACTTGGTGGGGCCTAACAATCCTCTACCATGTGGCCTGTTTTATTGCAGTTGTAGCACTTTCTGTCCTGGGGTTCTATCCACTTTCTACTCTCCTTGTTTCCCCCTTTCTTTTTAAAATCTTTCCTGCAATTTCCCCAAGAGTGGCGATCAAATATTCTGCTCCTGTCCGTTCTTTCTTACTTTTCTTTTCCTTGCCATTATGCTCATGGTGTATAGCATACCTCTTTACTTCGGTCAATGTGGCTGTTCCCCACCATATCAAAGTCTTTTTTATGATCTGACAAATTTCAGGCTTCATACCACTCAAGAAGGCTATTTTTAACTGTTGGTGGTAAGATCCGTCGTCTCCCTGTCTAGGGTCTACCAGTTCACTGTTAGCATTGAACACATCTCAGTCTCTCTAAATACTGGCTAACCGTTTCCCCATCCCCTTGTTTACACGCATGTATCTTTGAAAAGTCTGCATGTCTATGGTAATAGTCCCTAAGATTATTACAGAGCTGTGTCAATTTGTCGGCATAATCCCCATCTCCTGCATATGGTTAAACCGGTTCTCCTCCTTGCCCTGGAACCCAGGCTCCCCTCACTGCTGCCCAGTCTTTCCCCACTATCTGTCGGACAGCCCTTTCCAATTCTCCTGTATTTAGTTTAAAACTCTCGGTCAGTCCCTCCATATCACTTCTAAACCCTTCTATTCCTGTTTTTGGATGTACCATTCCCTCAACTGCTCTTGCTACATCTCTCTGAGTCCAGGGTCGATACACTTGTAAGGTATCTGATTGATCAGCTTCGCCTGCCCTAGGATTAGGAAGCTCTATGAGAGGACACTGATCCTCCTCCCAACCTAATTGAACCTCCCTCAGCCCTGGCTTATTATACGGTGCTAATCGCTTTTTAAGGTTAGACTCTCTTGGTTCTGGCTCTTCTTTCCTCTCCCTGGCTATGGCTTGCTCTCTCTGTTCGTGTTCATATCTTTCTCTCTCTCTCTCTCTTAGACAGCTCTGGAACCGGTGGACATGATCAGAAGCATTATTACAGATGTATGGAAGTATGATTTATACCGGATTTATACAGGATCATGTGTCATCTGTCAAATTCTACTTGACATCTTCAGCTCAGAAACAGTCATCAAGATGGGTGATCTTTGTGTGAATATAATCTCTCTCTCTCATTATAAACTGGGTGGTTCGAGCCCTGAATGCCGATTGGCTGACAGCTGTGGTATATGAGACCGTATACCATGGGTATGACAAAACATTTATTTTTACTGCTCTAATTACATTGGTAACCAGTTTATAATAGCAATAAGACACCTCGGGGGTTTGTGGTATATGGCCAATATATTGCCAAGGGCTGTATCCAGGCACTCCGAGTTGCATCGTGCATATGAACAGTCCTTAGCTGTGGTATATTGGCCATAAACAACACCTCCTCTGGCCTTATTGCTTAACTATACCATCATGGAACCGATCGTCTTGCTGTGTTACCACCTACAGAGGTGGACCTCTAACTTCACTGCCAGAACATGCTGATTAACTTCTCTCAGGATCTCCACTGTGATCCCCACAGCTCCCTCAGGGCTGTATCTCTTCACCCTCTGATCCACTTTGACCTGTCTGTCAGTGTTCTCCAGCTGACTCTCTGGGATGGAAGGACAGTCAGGCAGCTGGAACGTAGTCAGGTAAAACTTTAATGTCTTCAGCTGTTCTTCAGTGAGCTCCTCCAGAATGGTCAGCAGCAGAGTTGAACCAGCCAAATATTTGGGTCCCTAAAATAACAAAGATGATAAGATATAAGAGAATAGAAATACTGACTACTGATCTAAAACAAAGAACATGAATATATTCATATTGGTAGGAAATACTAGAATCTTCCCACTGACCTCTCAATATCTCATTCTCATATCTTGCACACACACTTACTGCTCTTCATTGGTCTGATCTTTCTCAGCATCTCATCAGCATTCTCCTCAGACTCGGTCAACCTGGACACAGGAAACAGTCACACACTGCTCTGTTCCCCTACAGCACCACCACATGCTGTGGTCACTACACTGTTCTGTTCCCCTACACCCCCACCACATGCTGTGGTCACTACACTGTTCTGTTCCCCTACACCACCACCACATGCTGTGGTCACTACACTGTTCTGTTCCCCTACAGCACCACCACATGCTGTGGTCACTACACTGTTCTGTTCCCCTACACCACCACATGCTGTGGTCACTACACTGTTCTGTTCCCCTATACCATCACCACATGCTGTGCTCACAACACTGTTCTGTTCCCCTACACCACCACCACATGCTGTGGTCACTACACTGTTCTGTTCCCCTTCACCACCACCACCACATGCTGTGGTCACTTCACTGTTCTGTTCCCCTACACCACCACCACATGCTGTGGTCACTACACTGTTCTGTTCCCCTACAGCACCACCACATGCTGTGGTCACTACACTGTTCTGTTCCCCTACAGCACCACCACATGCTGTGGTCACTTCACTGTTCTGTTCCCCTACACCACCACCACATGCTGTGGTCACTACACTGTTCTGTTCCCCTACACCACCACCACATGCTGTGGTCACTACACTGTTCTGTTCCCCTACACCACCACCACATGCTGTGGTCACTACACTGTTCTGTTCCCCTACACCACCACCACATGCTGTGGTCACTACACTATTCTGTTCCCCTACACCACCACCACATGCTGTGGTCACTACACTGTTCTGTTCCCCTACACCACCACCACCACATTCTGTGGTCACTACACTGTTCTGTTCCCCTACACCACCACCACCACATGCTGTGGTCACTACACTGTTCTGTTCCCCTACACCACCACCACCACATGCTGTGGCCACTACACTGTTCTGTTCCCCTACACCACCACCACCACATGCTGTGGTCACTACACTGTTCTGTTCCCCTACACCACATGCTGTGGTCACTACACTGTTCTGTTCCCCTACACCACCACCACATGCTGTGGTCACTACACTGTTCTGTTCCCCTACACCACCACCACATGCTGTGGTCACTACACTGTTCTGTTCCCCTACACCACCACCACATGCTGTGGTCACTACACTGTTCTGTTCCCCTACACCACCACCACATGCTGTGGTCACTACACTGTTCTGTTCCCCTACACCACCACCACATGCTGTGGTTACTACACTGTTCTGTTCCCCTACACCACCACCACATGCTGTGGTCACTTCACTGTTCTGTTCCCCTACACCACCACCACATGCTGTGGTCACTACACTGTTCTGTTCCCCTACACCACCACCACATGCTGTGGTCACTACACTGTTCTGTTCCCCTACACCACCACCACATGCTGTGGTCACTACACTGTTCTGTTCCCCTACACCACCACCACATGCTGTGGTCACTACACTGTTCTGTTCCCCTATACCACCACCACATGCTGTGGTCACTACACTGTTCTGTTCCCCTACACCACCACCACATGCTGCGGTAACTACACTGTTCTGTTCCCCTACACCACCACCACATGCTGTCACACACTGTTCTGTTCCCCTACACCACCACCACATGCTGTGGTCACTACACTGTTCTGTTCCCCTACACCACCACCACATGCTGTGGTCACTACACTGTTCTGTTCCCCTACACCACCACCACCACATGCTGTGGTCACTACACTGTTCTGTTCCCCTACACCACCACCACCACATGCTGTGGTCACTACACTGTTCTGTTCCCCTACACCACCACCACCACATGCTGTGGTCACTACACTGTTCTGTTCCCCTACACCACCACCACATGCTGTGGTCACTACACTGTTCTGTTCCCCTACACCACCACCACATGCTGTGGTCACTACACTGTTCTGTTCCCCTACACCACCACCACATGCTGTGGTCACTACACTGTTCTGTTCCCCTACACCACCACCACATGCTGTGGTCACTACACTGTTCTGTTCCCCTACACCACCACCACATGCTGTGGTCACTACACTGTTCTGTTCCCCTACACCACCACCACATGCTGTGGTCACTACACTGTTCTGTTCCCCTACACCACCACCACATGCTGTGGTCACTACACTGTTCTGTTCCCCTACACCACCACCACATGCTGTGGTCACTACACTGTTCTGTTCCCCTACACCACCACCACATGCTGTGGTCACTACACTGTTCTGTTCCCCTACACCACCACCACATGCTGTGGTCACTTCACGGTTCTACATTAATTTCACAGGTCATGAAAATTATGCTGTAGAATAAAATGTTAAAAGGACAAGTTCACTTTTTTTTTTACCAAATCTGTACTTGGATGTAAATCACATGTAAACTGATTACTTTTACATTTTTAATTTCACTTGGTTATGAGAAATGTACCCCATCAGTGATAGACTTCCTCATGCTCATTCTACAGTTGCAGGGGGCACAGATAAAACACGAACAAATGCTCCAAAAACACCCAAATATGTCGTTTTTGAAACGGCAACTCTGCGCGGAAGTATCGCTCAAGTCAAGTACAACCTTGTAGATAAAGTTAAGAATGACACAATTTCATGTATAGGCCTACAGCACCTGAAGACCCGCATCACTATACCGAGAGCATTGCCATTTCTAAAAAGGACATATTTGGGTGATGAAAACGTTAACTTGTTCTTTAAAGGGGCAATTCACTACTTTTAAAATGTATCATTATCTATCCAGCACCATACCATTAGACATATATCCAATCTCACCAGTGACTACATAGTTTTTTATATTCAATTTCCACTCGCATCCTGTTTCCTGTCAGAAGCAGCCCACACACATTTGGCACTGCTTACATATCGGTGTCTAAGCCTGTAATAAAACGTTATGGATGAGTTATGAGTTAAGTGCTAGCAGCTATAGCTATTACAACGTTATGAATTCATAGCAAGATTATAACCTAGACATGTTATGGAGGCTTATAAACACTAACGTCACACGTTGTTGCATTATTTCACCATGCATGTTTTTAATAAAGACATCCTGTTACTTCTCCCACTTCCCTTTGTTGAAATATGAAACTTAAGAGGGACCTGTGTTTTAGTTAATCATGTCAGATGACCTAGATTTTTACTTTTATTTAAAGCTTTTTTAATCAAACTGTCCCCTTTTCTTTTTATGTCAGATGGTCCAGACCCATCCTCAGACAATATGGTCTAATTCAAATTTCTGGAAAAAGCTCAAAATGAAAAGGTTAAAATACAGGTAAACCAAAACACAACGGGCCCTATAATTTACCCACGAAGTAACAGCATACTAAGTTTTCCTTTAAAAATGGTTCTTACAATCGAAGGGTGTATTTTTGGACACCAGGAATCTATGCGCAGCCAGCCGACTGGAACATAATGCCTGCTAGCACAGAGCTTCAGTTATCAGCAGCCCATCCCAGCCCATCCCATCCCATCCCATCCCATCCCATTGCACATTCTCCCTTGTTCTCTGGTAGTGCGTCACCCTCTTGTGGACAAACTGACACCAAACCAACTTAACATGAAGCTTTATTTTAAATCAGCTGTGTAGTGCTAGGGCAAAACCCAAAACGTGCACCCCTTGGGATGCCCAGGACCGAGTTTGGGAAACACGACTCTAGAGCAGTGAGTGTTTCCTAATCCAGGTCCAGTCCTCCTGGGGAAAGTGCCCTGGCACATTAACAAACCTGATTCAAATAATCAAAAGGCTTAATGTTGAGTTGATTAGTTGAAGCAGTTGTGTGGTGATAGGGCAAAAACAGAAAAGTGAACCTTTTGGGTCCCCAGGATCAGGATTAACAAACACTGGTCTAGAGATCATGGTCTGACATTCTCGCGATGAAGTCATAAAACATCTTTGATATGATCTTGTTCTTTTATGTTTCCAGTTGTATCACAGGTTGTATTTGTAATGAAACAATATTCTGACCCCTTTAATGGGTTTGTAGGATTTATTTAAATATATACACCACCGTTCAAAAGTTTGGGGTCACTTAGAAATGTCCTTGTTTTAGAAAGAAAAGCAAATTTTTTTGTCCATTAAAATAACATCAAATTGATCAGAAATACAGTGTAGACATTGTTAATGTAGTAAATTACTTTTGTAGCTGGAAACTGACAATTTTTTATTGAATATCTACATAGGCGTACAGAGGCCCATTATCAGCAACCATCACTCCTGTGTTCCAATAGCACGTTGTGTTAGCTAATCCAAGTTTATAATAAAAAAAAGGCTAATTGATCATTAGAAAACCCTTTTGCAATTATGTTAGCACCGCTGAAAACTGTTGTTCTGATTAAAGAAGCAATACACCTGGCCTTCTTTAGACTAGTTGAGTATCTGGAGCATCAGCATTTGTTGGTTCGATTACAGGCTCAAAATGGCCAGAAACAAAGAACTTTCTTCTGAAACTCGTCAGTATATTCTTGTTCTGAGAAATGAAGGCTATTCCATTCGAGAAATTGCCAAGAAACTGAAGATCTCGTACAACGCTGTGTACTACTCCCTTCACAGAACAGCGCAAACTGCCTCTAACCAGAATAGAAAGAGGAGTGGGAGGCCCCGGTGCACTACTGAGCAAGAGGACAAGTACATTAGAGTGTCTAGTTTGAGAAACAAACGCCTCACAAGTCCTCAACTGACAGCTTCATTAACTGGTACCCGCAAAACACCAGTCTCAACGTCAACAGTGAAGAGGCGATTCCGGGGTGCTGGCCTTCTAGGCAGTAAACTATCAGAGTATATCCTAGAATCCAGTAGAATCATGTTACCCATCAGAATATATCCTAGAATCATAATGTAACCTATCAGAGTATATCCTAGAATAATTATGTAACCTATCAGAATACATTCTAGAATCATAATGTTACCTGTCAGAGTATATCCTAGAATCTAGTAGAATCATAATGTAACCTATCAGAGTATATCCTAGAATCATAATGTTACCTGTCAGAGTATATCCTAGAATCTAGTAGAATCATAATGTAACCTATCACAAGTATATCCTAGAAACCAGTATAATCATAATGTAACCTATCAGAATACATCCTAGAATCATAATGTAACCTATCAGAGTATATACTAGAATCATAATGTAACCTATCAGAGTATATCCTAGAATCATAATGTAACCTATCAGAATACATCCTAGAATCATAATGTAACCTATCAGAGTATATACTAGAATCATAATGTAACCTATCAGAGTATATCCTAGAATCATTATGTAACCTATCAGAGTATATCCTAGAATCATAATGTAACCTATCAGAGTATATCCTAGAATCATAATGTAACCTATCAGAATACATCCTAGAATCATAATGTAACCTATCAGAGTATATACTAGAATCTAGTAGAATAATAATATAAACTATCAGAGTATATACTAGAATCCAGCATACTGTAATCATAATGTAACGTATCAGAGTATATCCTAGTGTCTACAGAATAAAGTATACCCTACCATACAAAGTATATCATTGTATACTTATAGAATGACTGGGGCAAGGCAAGCGTAGCCTATAATATAGGGTCGATTGGCAACAGTGATGGTCTAGTCCATCTTTAAAACCTCTGTTTAGATTTTGAAGCCTAAAAATAACATGCCTAGCAAACAGCTAGATGTTGTTTTTACTTTCTATTCTAATTTCGAGGCTCCACATGTTGTCATGGAAAATATGAATGTTATTTCCAACAACCAAGGAGCAACTCCGCCGTAAATCCAGTGCATATTGAACACTGAGAATGCTGAAAGCATAGAAATAAGAATGAATAGAATGGGCTTGGAAGCTCTAACCCTGGCAAACTCATAGGTACACTCGCAAATAATGGCTGCCTTCTATTGTGATGCAATAATGTTCATGGTATTTTGGAATGTTCTATCAACTGATGCTGGGTTGCCATGGTAATGTAAAATGTTCATTCAAATGATACTAACTGATGTGGCTCATGCAATGGAATGTATTATTTATTTTTACGTCAGTTTAGTTCACTCAACAAATCACAGCACAGATTAAAGGGTACACTTCCTGCTTTTACTTCCTGGCATGGATACACTCAAAATGGCTGCCAGTCCACCCATTATGCCGTCATTGACTTGAATGGAGACACCTTTCTATTTTCTATGGCTGAAAAGCCAGTCTCTTTGGTAATGACGAGGAGTGGCATGTTAGCTGAAGAGACTGGTACCCAGACTACATATAATGGGCTTCATTGCAGGACTTTTTGGGGACCAACAATTGATTCCCATTCAAAATCCTATTTTTCCTAACCCCTAAACAATAACCCCTAACCCTAACTGTAAACTAACCCCTAAACAATAACCCCTAACCGTAACTGTACACTAACCCCTAAACAATAACTCCTAACCCTAACTGTACACTAACCCCTAAACAATAACCCCTAACCCTAACTGTACACTAACCCCTAAACAATAACCCCTAACCCTAACTGTTCACTAACCCCTAAACAATAACTCCTAACCCTAACTGTAAACTAACCCCTAAACAATAACCCCTAACCCTAACTGTAAACTAACCCCTGAGCCTAAAATAACCTTTTTAAGTGAAGACTGCCAAAAAGTACTTACTTCTCTGAATTTTAGTTGGTTTACTATTCATGAGTACTTCTGGTACTCACAAGTATAGTAAAATGTGTACACACACATACAAAACATACGACTATTAAATGTACCATTACAATTGTTATGTCATACGTATAAAGAGCATTGTTCAGTGTTCATTAAAATGGGACAAGGCGTAGACCAGAGGGGTTTTACTACAAAGCAGATTCAATGAGTCAGCTTGTCTAAATATTCTGAAATGACCTTTTCTTGTTTTAGAAAGATAAGCTTGGAATTGGCATTGGCAACACTCTACTCAGCCAACTGGATGCAGTCTATCACAGTGCCATCCGTTTTGTCACCAAAGCCCCTTATACCACCCACCACTGCGACCTGTATGCTCTAGTCGGCTGGCCCTCGCTACATATTCGTCGCCAGACCCACTGGCTCCAGGTCATCTATAAGTCTATGCTAGGTAAAGCTCCGCCTTATCTCAGTTCACTGGTCATGATAACAACACCCACCCGTAGCACGCGCTCCAGCAGGTATATGTCACTGGTCATCCCCAAAGCCAACACCTCCTTTGGCCGCCTTTCCTTCCAGTTCTCTGCTGCCAATGACTGGAACAAATTGCAAACATCGCTGAAGCTGGAGACTTATATTTCCCCCACTAACTTTAAACATCAGCTATCTGAGCAGCTAACCGATCGCTGCAGCTGTACATAGTCCATCTCTAAATAGCCCACCCAATCTACCTACCTCATCCCCATATTGTTTTTATTTACTTTTCTGCTTTTTTGCACACCAGTATTTCTACTTGCACATCACCATCTGCTCATCTATCACTCCAGAGTTAATTTGCCAAATTGTAATTACTTCGCTACTATGGCCTATTTATTCCCTTACCTCCTCATGCCATTTGCACACACTGTATATAGATTTTTAATTTTTTAAAATTGTGTTATTGACTGTATGCTTGTTTATTCCATGTGTAACTCTGTTGTTGTATGTGTCAAACTGCTTTGCTTTATCTTGGCCAGGTCGCAGTTGTAAATGAGAACATGTTCTCAACTAGCCTACCTGGTCAAATAAAGGTGAAATAAAAATACCAAAATTGTTTAACTGACTCAACCAAAAACGCATATCTAATTTTGAATTTATTAATTAGTCAGAAAATCAATAGATATTTCTGGTTGCTTATCAAAGTTAGCTGGATAACTAATTGATCCTGCTTTGTAGTATACCCCCTCTGTACACACATGTAATTTGAATACTCACAAGCAGATCCCTACTACAAGCTATTAAAGTGAATTTAATTATTTTTGTTGGTTCTGGATTGCTGAGATTAATAATAATAAGTCATTTAGCAGATGCTTTTATCCAAAGCAACTTACAGTCAGTCAGTCATGCATGCACACATTCACTTATGGGTGGTCCCAGGAATTGAACACAGAATTCTAGTATTAGTATTAGTAGCAGAACACTACAGTTGCTGCTCTTTCAAAGCATACAGAGACGTCCAGCGTGTCCGGCGTGTGTGCTAATCCGGTGTCTATGTTAGTCCGGTGTGTGTGTGTGTGTCTTCTGGTGTTTTCTGAGTCTCCAGATGTGCAGAAAGCATTTGCCACAGACCAGACACTGGAAGGGCCTCTCTCCTGTGTGAATGAGCTGATGCTCTTTTAAACTAGAAGATGTGGAGAGACTGGCCCCGCAGTCGGCACAGTGGTGAAGTTTCTCCCCTGTGTGAGTCCGATGGTGTGCCCTCATGTTACCCCTCTGTGAGAAACCCTTCCCACACACGGGACAGTGGAAAGGTTTCTCTCCTGTGTGAATCCGCTGGTGGGATTTCAACTGCTGCAAGTCGATGAAGCTTTTCCCACAATCGGCGCAGAGGTGAGGTCTCTCCCCAGTGTGGATGAGAAGGTGCCTCTTCAGAGTCTCTGACCGGGAATAGGCCTTCCCACAGTCAGGGCAGCGGTGCGGTTTCTCTCCCGTATGTGCACGTTGGTGCCGTCGAAGCTCGGATGGTTTCGGGAAGCAGATCCCGCAGTCAGCGCAGCGGTGGGGTCTCTCCAGCTTCCCTTGGTGAGCCTGCTCGTGCACTTTCCGGTGACGGTTGTCGGCAAAGCTCTTCCCGCACTGGGAGCAAGGAAACGGTTTCTCTCCGGTGTGTCCTCGCTCGTGCAGAACCAGGCCGGATAACTTCTTGAAGGTTTTGCCACATTTAGGACAAGGGTGGTCCATCCTCTTTCTCCTCTGGTGTACGGGCTGGTGCCTTAGATTAGAACACTATTGTTATTGTCTACACAATTAATCGTCCATTAACTTTTTAACAGAACAGAAATGGATCTTTGGTGTTCTGGCTTACCTTCTGAGGCGCGATAGCTTCTCAAACGTCTTGCCACATTGTTGACACTGGTGAGTCAGCTTCTCGGTGCTCTTGTGTGTTGCACTGTGTTTCTTCAGGACTGAGAGGTTGCCAAAAGACTGGTTGCAGTCAGGGCACGGGTGCTTGCTCTTCCTCAAGTGTGATGGCTCGTGCCTCTTCAGACGCGACAGCCTCTCAAAGGTTTTACCACAGTCGGGGCACTGGTGAAGTTTCTTTACTGTGTTCTTATTCTTCGTTGGTGGTTTGGGTTCTCCCACCTTCACTACCACAGTGGGACTAGGTGTGTAGTCGGAGTCTGAACCTAGACAGACAATGGAATAGATTTAGCCTGGTTAAAACATTGGTTAGTGTCTGGATTAACAAAGGCTAGAATTGTTCAGTTTAGAGTAAACAAAAAGTGTGAGTGAGTGAGAGACGAGACACAGGTAGTCATTGGGCGGGCGGGAGGTCACTCAATGTCGGGCATATTACACAATGTGATATATACTATTAAAAGGCCCAATGCAGCCATTTTTGACTGAATATCAAATAATTTCTCGGTAACAATTAAGTACCTTACTGTAATAGTTTCCCATTAAAGTTGTCAAAAAGAAAAAATAGCTTTTTAGCAACAAAAAAAATGTAATGCAAGAATTTTGCTAGTTCTGTCTGGGAGTGGTCTGAGTGAGGGTCCTAATTGGAGGGAAATGTCACCTGAAAACTATCTGCTATTGGCAGAGAGGTTTGGGACTCTTATTGGTCTATTAACTCCACCCACACAAAACCTGCTGATTAGGTGTATATCAGGGGCGGGCAACTCCAGTCCTGTGACACCAATCAGGCCCTTGAGGACTGGAATTGCCCGCCCCTGGTGTAGATGGCATTTTCAACCAGCAACTATCAAGAAATAACACTGATCATATATATATTTTTTACACTTTTACAGTGTTAGTTTCATCAGCTGTTGTATAAATATGACACAAAACAAAGAAACTAAATTTTGACCGCAACTGGGCCTTTAACACAATGCTACCGGCATTACTATGAAACTGCTAATGTTCTCCCCAAACCCAACCTCGGTCAACCATGTCCTCATCCTCCTCCTCCTCCTCCTCCTCCTCCTCCTCCTCCTCCTCTTTGACAATCACATTGAATGTTGGTTTTCTTGCTTCACTGAGCCCTGGAAGGCCCTCTGGTTCCAACTCAGACTTATCAACAGCACCTGGGGATGGAATAGAATTAGGTTCACTTCTAAATCCCCTTAACAAAATCCCAGTTGGAAGAATCTCAGAATCAGGTGAGAAGCAGGAAATCTGTGAATCCTCCAACTAAGATTTCTGGGAATTTGTGGAGTTATGGGAATTGTGCCTAACCGGTCTTATTGTCAACACTAGCTAGGTTTGTTACATGGTAATGGAATGAAACAGACTCAAATTTTTCACTTAAAAAAATGTATGCCTAACAAACACCATTGATTTCAAAGTTTAACAAACCAACCACTCTATTTTTAACACTGAACATTTTACTATAAAACACATTTACTAGAACTGTTCAGATCCAAAGTTAGGTAACAGAATTTTGGTAAAATCTCCCTCAGTTTTTTTTATGTAACCAAGATAAAGTTTGATCATAAAGTTACTGTTCCCCTTACCCACTTGGATTCATTATTAAGGGGCCATCACCATAACTCTCATTTTAATACACCAATGGTAACATGATATTCTCTTACCTAATTTAAATAAGTACCGCCTTGTAACCAACATCAGAAAAGGCACGTTTTCAGAGGGGCGTGGTTTATATAGCTCTATCACAGTAGGCTGCTGAGGGGAGAACGGCTCATAATAATGGCAGAAACAGAGCAAATGGAATGGCAAACACCTGGAGATTTGATACCATTCCACTGATTCCGCTCCAGTCATTACCACGAGCCCGTTCTCCCTAATTAAGGTACCACCAACCTCCTGTGAGCTAGATAGCTACTCTACTGGTGCCAAAATGTGACTGTAGGGTGTCAGCAAATATAATGAAAAGTGGACCCTGTTCATCTATGGCAAAGATACTTCTACGTTTCCCCTTTCATCTGTGTCAGCTCGATGCTAACTAGGTATTCAGCCAGCATGGAACAAAGGAGGGGAGGGGGGGGGTCGTTCCAACCTCTGACACAGTTGTCATGTCAACACATTTGTCAGTGCTGCTGTGAACCGCATCACAAGAGACATACCAAATGGGAGATGTATAAAAAAAAGTGTAAAGCTAATTTTGGTGATTTCCTGCCACCTGCAGCGTTGCAGTCTTGTCATTTATTTACTGTAGCCACTGGATGGCGGCGATAGAGCTTAAACCCATTTATGAACTTTAGGCAACCCAATTTGAAGAAGGCTCACAATCATAGAGAATGATAGAGGCCTCTAGTGGCCAAAAGGCTTTATTAGCATGGGCAGCACCATTGAGGGCTTCCACCATTGAGGGCTTCTACCATTTGAATATAGTCAACTGGGTGGGACTTCCAACTTCATTGGCTAATCCCTCCTGTTGAAGTCATGTCCAACCGGGTCATCAGGAGGGATCAGCCAATCGTGAAGAAGAAAATTGACTACTTCACAAAAGGGAGATTGCCCATGCAAAGGTGCGTCCTCCATCTCTCTCTATGCTCCCAACCCATAGGAATCCCCACCCATAGGAATCCCCACCCAGAGGAATCCCCACCCAGTTGACTATTTAAAAAAATGGTGGAAGCCCTCAATGGCAACGTCCATGCTAAAACGGGTGATATACATCTCGAGTCCTCCATCTGTGGTTTGAGCAGAAATCAAAACTTTGCTTTTTCCTAATATTAAGGATATAAAATGGTTGGGGAAAGTACACATTTGAAGTCGGAAGTTTACATACACCTTAGCTAAATACATTTAAAACTCAGTTTTTCACAATTCCTGACATTTAATCCTAGTAAAGATTCCCTGTCTTAGGTCAGTTAGGATCACATTTTATTTTAGGAATGTGAAATGTCAAAATAATAGTAGAGAGAATGATTTATTTCAGCTTTTATTTCTTTCATCACATTCCCAGTGGGTCAGAAGTTTACATACACTCAATTAGTATTTGGTAGCATTGCCTTTAAATTGTTTAACTTGGGTCAAACGTTTCAGGGAGCCTTCCACAAGCTTCCCACAATAAGTTGGGTGAATTTTGGCCCATTCCTCTTGACAGAGCTGGTGTAACGGAGTCAGGTTTGTAGGCCTCCTTGCTCGCACACGCTTTTTCAGTTCTGCCCACAAATTTTCTATAGGATTGAGGTCAGGGCTTTGTGTTGGCCACTCCAATACCTTGACTTTGTTGTCCTTAAGCCATTTTTCCACAACGTTGTAAGTATGATTGGGGTCATTGTCCATTTGGAAGACCCATTTGT
Source organism: Salmo trutta (assembly GCF_901001165.1). Lineage (NCBI taxonomy): Eukaryota > Metazoa > Chordata > Actinopteri > Salmoniformes > Salmonidae > Salmo > Salmo trutta. The sequence continues at coordinate 24,201,333 of NC_042994.1, forward strand.
GACCAAGCTTTAACTTCCTGACTGATGCCTTGAGATGTTGCTTCAATATATCCACATAATTTTCCTCCCTCATGATGCCATCTATTTTGTGAAGTGCACCAGTCCCTCCAGCAGCAAAGCACCCCCACAATATGATGCTGCCACCCCCGTACAATCTTTGTCCCTATGTGCAGTTGCAAACCGTAGTCTGTCTTTTTTATTGCGGTTTTGGAGCAGTGGCTTCTTCCTTGCTGAGCGGCCTTTCAGGTTATGTCGATATAGGACTCATTTCACTGTGGATATAGATACCTCTGTACCTGTTTCCTCCAACATCTTCACAAGGTCCTTTGCTGTTGTTCTGGGATTGATTTGCACTTTTCGCACCAAAGTATTCATCTCTAGGAGACCGAACGCATCTCCTTCCTGAGCGGTATGATGGCTGCATGGTCCCATGGTGTTTATACTTGCGTACTATTGTTTGTACAGATGAACATGGTATCTTCAGGCATTTGGAAATTGCTCCCAAGGATGACCAGACAATTTGTTTAACTGAGGTCTTGGATGATTTCTTTTGATTTCCTCATGATGTCAAGCAAAGAGGCACTGAGTTTGAAGGTAGGCCTTGAAATACATCCACAGGTACACCTCCAATTGACTCAAATGATGTAAATTGGCCTATCAGAAGCTTCTAAATCTATGACAACATTTTCTAGAATTTTCCAAGCTGTTAAAAGGCACAGTCAACTTAGTGCATGTAAACTTCTGACCCACTGAATTATAAGTGAAATAATCTGTCTGTAAACAATTGTTGGAAAAATGACTTGTGTCAAGCACAAAGTAGATGTCCTAACCAACTTGCAAAAACTACAGTTTGTTAACAAGAAATTTGTGGAATGGTTGAAAAACGAGTTTTAATGACTTCAACCTAAGTGTACGTAAACTTCTGACTTCAACTGTATATGCCTTAATTTCTCCAAAATATAGACTCAGCTTTCATTTGACACCAGATTTCACATTCTCCTATGACCTTTACATGTTGGTGCTCATGGGTCCTTTTACATGGAAATGAGACATGTAGTCTAGGGTGGTCTAGCGGTCTAAGTCGCTGGCTCCAGAACAAATATACCGTCGGTGGTGTTCCGGCCCGACTAGCTGCGCAGGCGTTGCGACAACCAATGGTTTCGTGCCACATCATCGACTGCTCAGTCTGGCATCAAATTGCTATATCACATGATGTGGTTAGCTGGTATGTTAAACATCCATCCAGCCGTTGTGAGATCTGACATGTTGGCATGTTTTCAGGCAGTAACATCCCACCACCGTGTACTCCAGTAGAATTCAGAACTCTTTCCTCTCTACTCTATCCTACCCAATGAAACAGAACATATGAGAGGAGTAGCACTGCCCCACTTCTTAAACACTTTTTTTATATATATCCTAGTTTACCTTCATGACTGTAGTCCATTTGTGAGGGCTGGACAGGGTTGCACCACCATAGTGTAACGTCATCATCACTAGTGGGTTCGTCTTTAACACTGATGTGAGGATCCATATACGGTGCTTTATCTGTAGGTGTGATGGCACGTACACACACACAAAATGAAGTGAAATGTTTAGTTTTGGCAAAAGTAGGCAGGTTTCCATTGACCCAGCAATGTCGCAAAAAATATCATTGCGACATGTGTAATGGAAACGGCAGATCTAGGAGAACTTTTGTAAACATCAACAACATTTGTATCTGTTCGACATGGGTAGATTTGTCTTTTGCCAAACTTTCTTTACTACGAGACATGATGATGGAAAGTGTTTTTTTCAAAGAAATTATAGCAGGATAATGTTGAAGGTACGCGGGGCACGTGATGTCATCACATAACTATATATAAAACTCCACATTTAATTGTAAATCCCTACTGCCTGCAAAAACCATTTTTTCAACTAAAAATTACATTTATTTTTAGGACTGATTTTCCTAACAGTTCAAGAATGCCTGAATTGCTTTGCCTTGCTTTTCTGGTTGGCTGGCAAGTTTCACCATCCAATTATGGTGAAAGAAGGTGAATGTTGAACTTTATCCAGATGATGCTGCATACCATTTTGCGCAATGACACGGTCGGTGTGTTCGAAGCGTATATGGGAGGCACCCATATCTGTATGAATCTGTGCAAATTCTTTTTTATTTTAAGTATTTTTTTTCTCGCTAATGAAAGGGCCATATGTTTCGAGAGCGATGATTATCAAATCGTATTAGTCACATGCACCGAATACAACAGGTGAAATGCTTACTTACAAGCCCGTAACCAACAATGCAGTTTAAAAAATAAGAATAAGAGAAAAGTAACAATTAAAGAGCAGCATGAAATAACAGGGAGACTAAACAGGGCGGTACCGATACAGAGTCAATGTGCAGGGGCGTGGTTATTTGAGGTAGTAAGTACATGTAGAGTTGTTAAAGTGACAATGCATAGATGACAGAGTAGCAGTGGTTGTTGTTTCTAAACGTTAAAACACAGTGTCGAGATTGTAGTTCACACGAACCAGTTGTTAGAGAAGCTAAATCACTGGAACATGTAGGGAGAAGGCAGAATGCCACCTAGAGTTAGAGAGAGCTGCATGGACCATAGCGATATGTTGGCACATTAATTATTAGAATATGGCAAATATTAGTCAATTATTGCATTCTATCCATGCTGGCTTTCACGGGCTACCTGAGACATGAAACATATAGGTGGGTATACGGGCTGTCGAGAACTTATTAATGCGCAACTTGTTTAAATGGGTAATGGAAACACTTAAACCACTTCATTTTTATTCGACACTGTAGGTTTTAGCGAAAGTGTTTTAAAAAAAGTGTGAAGTCATTATGTCCAGCTGTTTTTCTCGACAAGACAAGATAGTTGAATGGAAACGCACCATAACAGGCAATTGTCGCATTTGCCTTGAAACCCAACATTGAATTGGTTAGAATTCTGTCAGCAAGAAATTAGGCTTTGAATCAGGAACGTTTCCTCTCACGACCTCCATTTTATTTTACTAGGCAAGTCAGTTAAAAACAAATTATTATTTTCAATGACGGCCTAGGAACAATGGATTAACTGCCTTGTTCAGGAGCAGAACGACAGATTTTTACTTTGTCAGCTCGGGGATTCGATCTTGCAACCTTCCGGTTACTAGTCAAACGCTATACTACCTGCCGCCCCGCTGTAGGATAGAATGATGAATACAATTACATTTTATGTAATTATACTTTCTTATCTATTTGTCTCACATTCCTACCGCCAAAAGGACCAACTGCACGGACAACCGGTAGACCTACCTTAAAATATAATTGTATTCAACATTCGTGAGAGGAAACTTTCCTGATTCAAACGCTCATTTCGGATGGACGTAGAATTCTAGGGAATTCAATGTCGGGTTTCCAGGCAACTGTCGCATCTATTTTCTATGTGAACTTTGTAAATGTCGACAAATCACTGGACAAGTTCATGGAAACATAACTAGTGACAGAAAGGAGATAAGTTACTCACAGAATATAGCTGGTAGGCAGAGGCATAATGTTTAACGTTATTACAGATCTGATGTTTACAGACATACAAGACAGAGGGCTGCCATTAGCAATGACATGTGGAGGCACAGGTGACATGTGACAACGGTGGAAATATCACGGTTTATTTCTGTGAACATGTTGCCACTATTTCAGCACTCACCAATAAAGGCCAGCTTCTGACGTTAACAGCACTGCAGCAAACAAAACAGCCACCCACCTATGCTAACGATGCTAGTACTGCTGTTAGCTTGCTCTCTCTGTGACTGTCCTTTTCATAGAGTTCTAGCTATTTAAATTATCTCGCATTCTAGTAGTGGCAGTAATCCTTAAATCAGGACCGTATCAAGTCACGTCTCATATATACATATATTTATTATAACTTGGAAAACGCGGAGTTGCTAGCCACCTACCTGATGGCAGCACAAATATTACGTCACTTCCGGTTTTAGTACGGAACGGAAGTTCACTGTCCTACTTGAGCTCAACTTTTTCTCCCCCAAACGATTAATAGCAAGGACTTTAACGTTAAATGTGAGTTTAGGAGTTGATGAATAATGTGCGACTAAAGCTTGCATGGCGCACAGTAAACATTAGGCCTACTGCAGTTAGCTAGCTGCTAGCCAAAGGTAGCTTTTTCTATTACTAGCTAACTTTAGCTAGCTGCACCAGTATCTTGTTAGAGGAAACATTGAATTTGACGAATCTCCTCTCTTGTCCGGTAATTTACAATCTATTGCCCCAAAAGACAACTCTGCAACCGTTATAATGTCAAAATACATTTGCTCCGATGTTCAAAACGATTTTCCAAAGTCATCCAATTCGGAATTCCAAGACGGACACTATGGCATCTTTCTAGAGCTCCGACATGAAGTTCACTAACGTCATTATTTAACCTCGTTTCCCCCCCAGTTGTCATGTTTATCACTACTGCCTGTCAGAGGCATGAACAACGAGCCAATGGCCTTAAACGGGTGGTGTAGCCTACGCTCTATAATGTCAGTGTTCTCGTCTGACCTCATCACATTTTGCCAAGGCAGAGATGAGTGGCTGACACGAGACTCATGCGGACAGCAGTGGACGCAAAAATTCTGGCATAATGACAATCGCCAAATGTCATTACACTTTCTGGTGTCTTGTTTAACAGATGTCTCTTTCCATTCATGACTGTAGCCTAATAAAGCAGACCTTTTGAAGTGATTGTTTGACAATCAGATGAAAACATCATGACTGGTTGTGTTTATGCCACAATAAAAGGTAATACATTTATAAAGTCAAATGACAAATCTTTATGACTCAGAGAGATGCTATTGAATAAAAAGGGATTCTATATGTAATTATATGACTAGGCCCACAGAGATGCTATCGGAATTAAAAGGGATTCTATATGTAATTACAGTGGGGGGAAAAAGTATTTGATCCCCTGCTGATTTTGTACGTTTGCCCACTGATAAAGAAAGGATCAGTCTATAATTTTAATGGTAGATTTATTTGAACAGTGAGAGACAGAATAACAACAAAAAAATCCAGAAAAACGCATGTCTAAAATGTTATAAATTGATTTGCATTTTAATGAGGTAAATAAGTATTTGACCCCCTCTCAATCAGAAAGATTTCTGGCTCCCAGGTGTCTTTTATACAGGTAACGAGCTGAGATTAGGAGCACACTGTTAAAGGGAGTGCTCCTAACCGCAGCTTGTTACCTGTAAAAAAGACATCTGTCCACAGAAGCAATCAATCAATCAGATTCCAAACTCTCCACCATGGCCAAGACCAAAGAGCTCTCCAAGGATGTCAGGGACAAGATTGTAGACCTACACAAGGCTGGAATGGGCTACAAGACCATCACCAAGCAGCTTGGTGAGAAGGTGACAACATTTGGTGTGATTATTCGCAAATGGAAGAAAGACAAAAGAACTGTCAATCTCCCTCGGCCTGGGGCTCCATGCAAGATCTCACCTCGTGGAGTTGCAATGAATGGTGAGGAATCAGCCCAGAACTACACCGGAGGATCTTGTCAATGATCTCAAGGCAGCTGGGACCATAGTCACCAAGAAAACAATTGGTAACACACTACGCCGTGAAGGACTGAAATCCTGCAACGCCCGCAAGGTCCCCCTGCTCAAGAATACATATACATGTCCGTCTGAAGTTTGCCAATGAACATCTGAATGATTCAGAGGACAACTGGTGAAAGCGTTGTGGTCAGATGAGACCAAAATGGAGCTCTTTGGCATCAACTCAACTCGCCGTGTTTGGAGGAGGAGGAGGAATGCTGCCTATGACCCCAAGAACACCATCTCCACCGTCAAACATGGAGGTGGAAACATTATGCTTTGGGGGTGTTTTTCTGCTAAGTGGACAGGACAACTTCACTGCATCAAAGGGACGATGGACAGGGCCATGTACCATCAAATCTTGGGTGAGAACATCCTTCCCTCAGCCAGGCTCATTGAAAATGGGTCGTGGATGGGTATTCCAGCATGACAATAACCCAAAACACACAGCCAAGGCAACAAAGGAGTGGCTCAAGAAGAAGCACATTAAGGTCCTGGAGTGGCCTAGCCAGTCTCCAGACCTTAATCCCATAGAAAATCTGTGGAGGAGCTGAAGGTTCGAGTTGCCAAACGTCAGCCTCGAAACCTTAATGACTTGGAGAAGATCTGCAAAGAGGAGTGGGACAAAATCCCTCCTGAGATGTGTGCAAACCTGGTGCTAACTACAAGAAACGTCTGACCTCTGATTGCCAACAAGGGTTTTGCCACCAAGTACTAAGTCATGTTTTGCAGAGGGGTCAAATACTTATTTCCCTCATTAAAATGCAAATAATTTTCTAACATTTTTGACATGCGTTTTTCTGGATTTGTTTTGTTATTCTGTCTCTCTTATGCTGTAAAATGTTCAAATAAACCTACCATTAAAATTATAGACTGATCATTTCTTTGTAAGTGGGCAAACGTACAAAATCAGCAGGGGATCAAATACTCCCCCCCCCCCCCACTGTATATGACTAGGCCCACAAAGATGCTATTGAATTAAAAGGGATTCTGTATGTAATTATATGATTAGTCCCATTAATTATTTTGGTGCATGCACAAGCGTGTGTACATATAGGAGGTCCCATACTGGAAATAAATGAAATATACATTCACCCCTGCCTATCACATAGCTAGCAAACACTATGGAATGCAGTGTTTACAGCCGTGGCCAAAAGTTTTGAGATTGACACAAATATGAATTTACACAAAGTTTGCTGCTTCAGTGTCTTTAGACATTTTTGTCAGATGTTACTATGGAATACTGAAGTATAATTACAAGCATTTCATAAGTGTCAAAGGCTTTTATTGACAATTACATGAAGTTGATGCAAAGAGTCAATATTTGCAGTGTGGACCCTTCTTTTTCAACACCTCAGCAATCCGCCCTGGCATGCTGTCAATTAACTTCTGGGCCACATCCTGACTGATGGCAGCCAATTCTTGCATAATCAATGCTTGGAGTTTGTCAGAATTTGTGGGTTTTTGTTTGTCCACCCGCCTCTTGAGGATTGACCACAAGTTCTCAATGGGATTAAGGTCTGGGGAGTTTCCTGGCCATGGACCCAAAATATCGATGTTTTGTTCCCCGAGCCACTTTGTTATCACTTTTGCCTTATGGCAAGGTGCTCCATCATGCTGGAAAAGGCAATGTTCGTCACCAAACTGTTCCTGGATGGTTGGGAGAAGTTGCTCTCGGAGGATGTGTTGGTACCATTCTTTTTTCATGGCTGTGTTCTTAGGCAAAATTGTGAGTGAGCCCACTCCCTTGGCTGAGAAGCAACCCCACACATGAATGGTCTCAGGATGCTTTACTGTTGGCATGACACAGGACTGATAGTAGCGCTCACCTTGTCTTCTCCGGACAAGCTTTTTTCCAGATGCCCCAAACAATCGGAAAGGGGATTCATCAGAAATGACTTTACCACAGTCCTCAGCAGTCCAATCCCTGTACCTTTTGCAGAATATCAGTCTTTCCCTGATGTTTTTCCTGGAGAGAAGTGGCTTCTTTGCTGCCCTTCTTGACAACAGGCCATCCTCCAAAAGTCTTCGCCTCACTGTGCGTGCAGATGCACTAACACCTGCCTGCTGCCATTCCTGAGCAAGCTCTGTACTGGTGGTGACCCGATCCCGCAGCTGAATCAACTTTAGGAGACGGTCCTGGCGCTTGCTGGACTTTCTTGGGCACCCTGAAGCCTTCTTCACAACAATTGAACCGCTCTCCTTGAAGTTCTTGATGATCCGATAAATGGTTGATTTAGGTGCAATCTTACTGGCAGCAATATCCTTGCCTGTGAAGCCCTTTTTGTGCAAAGCAATGATGACGGCACGTGTTTCCTTGCAGCTAACCATGGCTGACAGAGGAAGAACAATGATTCCAAGCACCACCCTCCTTTTGAAGCTTCCAGTCTGTTATTCAAACTCAATCAGCATGACAGAGTGATCTCCAGCCTTGTCCTCGTCAACCCTCACACCTGTGTTAACGAGAGAATCACTGACATGATGTCAGCTGGTCCTTTTGTGGCAGGGCTGAAATGCAGTGGAAATGTTTTTGGGGGATTCAGTTCATTTGCATGGCAAAGAGGGACTTTGCAATTAATTGCAATTCATCTGATCACTCTTCATAACATTCTGGAGTATATGCAAAATGCTATCATACAAACTGAGGCAGCAGACTTTGTGAAAATGAATATTTGTGTCATTCTCAAAACTTTTCGCTACGACTGTACTAGCTAGCTACCACATAGCTTGCAAACACTATAGAATGCAGCATGTACTAGTTAGCTACCACATAGCTTGCAAACACTCTATGGAATGCAGCGTGTACTAGCTAGCTATCACATAGCTATGTAGCAAACAACTTGAAAAAAATAACTAATGCGATATACAGTTTATTAGGTACACCCATCTAGTACCGGGTCGTCTAGTATTGTTTCCTTGGCTTCCTTACTTCCTAGAATTGCGACAACACTAGACCACCGTTGCACTGCTCCATTATGATACTGTCGTACGTGAAAAGCATAGGAGGCTGGCCGTTTCTGAGATATTGGAACTGGCGCGCCTGGCACCGGCGATCATACCACGCTCAAAGTCGCTTAGGTCACTCATTTTGCCAATTGCAACGTTCAATTGAGCAGTAACTGAATGCTGCCATACCTGTCAGCTTGCTTTATATAGCAAGCCACGGCCACATGACTCACTGTCTGTAGGAGCTAACCATTTCTGTGAACTGGGCGGTGTACCTAATAAACTGGCCACTGAGTGTATATTTATATCAGCTAGCCACCACATAGCAAACCACTCCATGGAATGTGGCTTGTAGTGGTAGCTACCACATTTTAAATGTTACCTTTATTTAACTAGGCAAGTCAGTTAAGAACAAATTCTTATTTACAATGACGGTCTACCCCGGCCAAACCCTAACCCGGACGATGCTGGGCCAATTGTGCGCCGCCCCATGGACCTCCCAATCACAGCCGGTTGTGATACAGCCTGGAATTGAACCAGGGTCTGTAATGACACCTTTAGCACTGAAATGCAGTGCCTTAGACCGCTGCGCGACATAGTGAGGTAGCAAACAACTTTAAATTGTGCCGAGACTTTTTTCTGTTTCTCCAGTTTTGCCTTTTGCCTTTTGCCTCCAGCACCTTCACAAATCTGCTCTGGTTGTGCGGTAGGTTCTACCCATTATCTACTAGCAAGCGACTTTAGAAAACCACTCTGTAATGTAGCTTGTACTATGTAGCTACGTGGAATTCACCTTCTGCTGTTTGGGCCTCTTGATCATACTAGCTACGGATCCACCTCATGGCCTAACACGTCTGAAGAGGAGGAGAAGATGGAAGTTAAAGAAGAGGAGAAGATGGAAGTCAAAGAGGAGGTGGAGGAGAGAGCAGTCAAAGAGGAGGTGGAGGAGAGAGCAGTCAAAGAGGAGGTGGAGGAGAGAGTAGGTAAAGAGGGGGTGGAGGAGAGAGCAGTCAAAGAGGAGGTGGAGGAGAACGCAGTCAAAGAGGAGGTGGAGGAGAGAGCAGTCAAAGAGGAGGTGGAGGAGAGAGCAGTCAAAGAGGAGGTGGAGGAGAGAGCAGTCAAAGAGGAGGTGGAGGGGAGAGCAGTCAAAGAGGAGGTGGAGGAGAGAGCAGTCAAAGAGGAGGTGGAGGAGAGAACAGTCAAAGAGGAGGTGGAGGAGAGAACAGTCAAAGAGGAGGTGGAGGAGAGAGGAGTGAGAGAGGAGGTGGAGGAGAGAGGAGGTGGAGGAGAGAGGAGTGAGAAAGGAGGTGGAGGAGAGAGCAGTCAAAGAGGAGGTGGAGGAGAGAGCAGTCAAAGAGGAGGTGGAGGAGAGAACAGTCAAAGAGGAGGTGGAGGAGAATGCAGTCAAAGAGGAGGTGGAGGAGAGAGGAGTCAAAGAGGAGGTGGAGGAGAGAGCAGTCAAAGAGGAGGTGGAGGAGAGAGGAATTAGAGAAGAGCAGGAGGAAGAGATCAAATAAGAGGGGGATATAAGCATTAAAGAGGAGGAGGAGGAGAGACTAGTCAAAGAAGAAGAGGAGAACAGAGAAGTGTCTGCTCCAGATCTAGAGGAAGAGGAAGAAGAAGTAGATAGTATCAGTGACACAGGTAAGTTCAAGTGTGGAGTAGGGAGAGAGAGGTTGGTGCCTTGGTGGCCATAGGGGATTCCAAAACTATTGTAGTGCTTCTGCTTGCATCCAGTCAAGTTTTCAGTGCTCTGTTCCTGATTCTAACCCCATATCTGTTCTTATTCCCACAGGAGAGATCTCCAACCCAGGTTCAGACAGTGAGCCCAGTTCCACAGCATCAGGAAACAATAAACAACACAGACAGAGGAACTCAAGACAGAAACATCACCACTACATGGACTGCTTCACTAGTTTCTATGAGCCAGAGGAGTTAAGAAGGCACACTTGTAGGCCCCACTCCTGCTCAGATTGCAGAGGCAGTTTTATGTGTCCAACTCACCTGAAATTACACCAACAGACTCTCAATAGAAAGAAAACTTACCCGTGTGGTCAATGTGGAAAGAGTTTTCAGGCACCAAGCAAACTAAAGACACACCAGCTAACGCACACAGGAGAAAAACATTACCACTGCTCTCAGTGTGGGAAGAGTTTCAGTCAGGAAGGAGATCTAAAGAAACATCTGCGAATACACAGTGGAGTGAAGCCTTACCACTGCTCCCAGTGTGGCAAGGCTTTTATTCAATCATCAGATCTGAAGAAACACCATAGAACTCACACAGGAGAGAAGCCTTTCCACTGCTCTCAGTGTGGGAAGAGTTTCAGTCAGTCATCAAATCTGAAGACACACCAGCTAACTCACACAGGTAAGAGGACTTACCACTGCTCTCAATGTGGGGATAGTTTGACTAGTTTATATTTTCTGAAGAAACACCAGAAAATGCACACAGGAGACTTTACCACTGCTCCCAATGTGGGAAGAGCTTCAGTGTTGAAGGAAGTCTAAAGCAACATCAGAAAATACACAGTGGAGTGAAGCCTCACCACTGCTCCCAGTGTGGGAAACGTTTCAGTCAGGTAGAAGACCTAAAGAAACATTATAGAATACACCGCTGAGAGAAGTCTTACCACTGCTCTCATTGTGGGAATGAGAACTCTTGAGTCATCTAAGAATACACATAGGAGACAAGGCATACTGCTGGGATTAGTGTGGGAATTGTTTTAAATGGGACAGAGGCCTGAAAGAACATAAAAGGCAAAGGACAGCAGTGCCCAATACTGATCTTACAATGGCGTTACCAAACTGGTCAACCTCATATCTATCTAATATTGACTGCCAGTTTTTTTCATTATTCTGTTAAAAAAAAAGTTTTATAAATGTTTTAAGTTTAACATTTTATTCAGACAGCTGGAAACAGAGGGGGAGACAGGCAAGTGGGAGATCAATAGGAAGGACACAGGGATTGATCCCCGGTCTCAGGTGGGCAGTAGAGTACACGTGACTCAATGTGAGCGTTAACGCTAGACCACGGGCTCTGCACATTATTCTGTGAAACCTGATGTTCATTTTCAGTATTCTCATATGAAAATGTACTAAAGAGTATTAATTATGCCAAGAGGGTCACATTTGAATTAAAGTGTATTTTCTTCCAGACAATCAGTTCAGTTTCAATCTGCAAAAATCAATACTATAAATATTACAGTTGTCCTTAAGAAGGTAACATTACAAATAACTTTTTGAATTTAAATAATAAAAACTATAGCCACTGTAGTTAGCAATGCTTTACTTTCAGAATATATAGTAATTATCTGTAAGGTCCCTTTGTCGAGCAGTGAATTTCAAACATAGATTCAATCACATAGATCAGGGAGGTTTTCCAGGTTTTCTCAAAGAAGGTCACCTATTGGTAGATGGGTAAAACAAAACAAAAAGCATACATTGAATATCCATTTGACATGGTGAAGTTATAAACTACACTTTGGAAGGTGTAACGATACATCCAGTCACTACTAAGATACAGGCGTCCTTCCTAACGTTTCTGTAGAGGAAGGAAACCGCTCAGGGATTACACCCTGAGATCAATGGAGACTTTAAAACAGTGACTGAGTTTAATGGCTATGATAGGAGAAAACTGAGGATGGATCAACAACATTGTAGTTACTCCACAATACTAACCTAATTGACAAAGTGAAAAGAAGGAAGCCTGTACAGAATCAAAAAATATTCCAAAACATGCATCCTGTTTGCAACAAGGCACTAAAGTAATACTGCAAAAAATGTGGCAAAAGCAATTCACTTTTTGTCCCGAATACAAAGTGTTATGTTTGGGGCAAATCCACTACAACACGTTACTGAAGACCACTCCATATTTTCAAGCAAAGTGGTGGCTGCATCATGTTATGGGTGGGATTGTAATCGTTAAGGACTGAGGACTTTTTTAAGATAAAGAAATGGGTTGGAGCTAAGCACAGGCAAAATCATAGAGGAAAACCTGGTTCAGTTTGCTTTCCACCAGACGCTGGGAGATGAATTCACCTTTCAGCAGGACAATAACCTAAAGCACAAGGCCAAATCTACACTGGAGTTGTTTACCAAGAAGACAGTGAATGTTTGAGTGGCCTAGATGCAATTTTGACTTAAATCTGCTTGAAAATCAATGGAAAGACTTGAAAATGGCTGTCTAGCAATGATCAACAACCAATTTGACAAAACTTGAAAAATTCAGAAAAGCATATTGGCCAAATATTGTACAATCCAGTGGGCACTGCTGTAATTGTTATCAAAGGTCATTCTAACATGTATTGACTCAGGGGTGTGAATACTTATGGAAATGAGATATTTCTGTATTTCATTTCCAATCAATATGCAAACATTTCTGAAAACATGTTTTCACTTTGTCATTATGGGGTATTGTGTGTAGATAGGTTAGAAATACAACGATTTAATCAATTTTCAATTCAGGCTGTAACACAACAAAATATGGTATAAGTCAAGGGGTATGAATACTTTCTGAAGGCACTGTACATATCTACCTAATATTGACTGACTGTTTTTGTCATTATTCTGTTAATGTCACGTCCTTACCAGCAGAGGGAGCAATTGTATTAGTTTTGGTCAGGACGTGGCAGAGATTTTTTGTGTTACATGTAAGTGGGTTGTTGGACTCCCAATTGAAGGCAGGTGTGTTGAGTTGCCTTTGATTGGGAGTCCTATATAGTAGTGTGTGTTTTTCTTTGGGGTTGTGGGTAGTTGTTTTTGCACTGCGTTTGGTAGCCTGCAAAACTGTTGCTGTCGTGTTTATTGTTTTTTTCCTGTGGATGCTTTACTTGAGTTTATAAAAAATATGAGTATCCACATTCCCGCTGCGCCTTGGTCCATTCCTGAAGACAGCCCTTACAGTTAAACCTTTCATGTGTGTGTTTTACATGTAGTTTTTTTTTTACAATGATGCTGTGAGTCGAGAAGTATGTGCAGGTGAAACGTTTAATTAAACAACAAACAAATTTGCTTTCGCCGTAAAGCCTTTTTGAAATCTGACACTGTGGCTGGATTAACAAGAAGTTCATCTTTAAACCAGTGTATAACACTTGTATGATTGATAAATTATTATTATGAGTATTTCTGTTTTTGAATTTGGCGCGCTGCTATTTCAAATCAATCCCGTTAACGGGACTGGCGCGCGAATGGATCACTAAGAAGTTAAACCTTTTATGTGTGTGTTTTACATTTAGCTTTTTGTTTTACAATGACGCTGTGAGTCGAGAAGTAGGTGCAGGTGAAACGTTTAATAAAACAACAAACATGAAAACAAGACAGCGTAACAGTGGCGATATAGCATGAACACAGGAACAATACCGACAGAGGAAGATGGTTAGTATTCCGGCGACGTCGGACGCTGGAGGGGAGAGCTAGACGTGACAATTTTATTCAGACTGCTGGAAACAGAAAGGAGATCAATAGGAAGGGCACAGGGTTGAACTCCGGTCTCCAGTGGGGGAGTAATGTTGTTTACGCTGAACTACATTTCTCTCACAAATTTTGTCATTTCCTGTTTTACTTCTGGGGGGAATACCATTAACAATTGTGATTACCATTGTGTAATGGAAAAGAAGCGAAGTCTCTTCCCTCGCGAAAGGGGTTCTTCGAAGAACTTATAGGGGTTCCCCCACAGTTTACATTTGAAGAACCCCTAAAGGATACTCCAGGAACCTCGTCTTTTTAGATTGTATGGCGTGTGCCAAGTTTATAAATCTCATAATTTTTATATGTGTGCAGATTTGTCAGAAATGGTGCATGCAGATATTTACTGTTACATTTACGCAACAGTTATGAACGAGGCCCCTGTGAGTAGTAGAATTTTGCCAGTACAGAGTGACGTGCTTCAGTACGGTTGGCTAAGTTTGTCTTTTTAGTGTTCATTGCCATGGTTATCAACTGTACGCTCTAAAAAGAAAAGGTACCTTGTGTATCCTTTAGGAGTTCTTCTAATTGAAACTGTGGGGGAACCCCTATAAGTTCTTCAAATAACCTTTTAAATAACCTTTTGGGGTAAAAATGTAACCCCCTCCCCCATATTATTATTAATATGCATAACAATAACACAATATTTTAGTTCTCAGTGTTAATTATGATTTTAGTGGCAAAGCAGAATAAAAATAATCGAAATATGAGGTTAACTCCCAGCAGAGCTCCAAGTCCAGTGGGTATATCCTCTGGTGTGTTGATGTTAATGTGTTGATGTTCTCTGTATATAGCCAGAATGATTTTGCAGTGCATGGTGATTGAACAGGTTTCCTGTTATATTCAGAGGTGTAGGGAGTTTGAAGTCTGTGAATCCAAAAAATTCAAATGTATGTTAATTGGTATTGGTATTTTAGGCATATCAAATGTACCATCCTCCTTCCTTCCCTTGCCAATGAATATCCCATAGGCCTCTACATTATGGACAATGTATGTGTATGAAAACCATTATCCCAAAATATTTTTTCATTCACATTCACCACAAAAACCAAGGTATGATGAATATAACAGAAACTTCTTCCATCACCATGCACTGCAAAATCATTCTGGCTATGGATACGGAGAACATCAACACATTAACATCAACAATAGTTGGCAGGGTAATTTGTATTTTTCTATCACAAAGTATAATGGCTATATTCTCCAGTCCAGTTGGTGGCGGTAATGCAACATTATATTGGACGCCAACCGCCGTTAAACCCCACCAAAGAAGAAGGAGTTACGCTGTCTAGAACAACAACAGCTGCCAGTTCAATGTCAAGTGTCAAGGTAAGATCTAGATTTCTAATATTCTGTAACGTTTCCATATGTAAACATTAGTAGTCGGATTATTTGTCCATGTCCACCAAATGATGTGTAAACAATAGCCATTTTAGCAAACGTTAGCTAGCTTACTCACTGGCCATTAAAATGCCTACTCAAGCTAACTGACGTTTCTATCTATCATACCAAGCAACTCTTAAATATGCTCTTGTGAATGATACCGTTATTTGTTATTAAGACAGCAATGTCAACTGTGTTATGTGTGAATTGTCCATCTTCAAGATGGCATAAATCTATTGGCAACCCTTAGCTAGTAAGTTAGCATGGCTAGTTAGCTAGGCTGTTTCTAAGGCTGGCTAGCTAGCAAGCTAGTTCATTTAATTTCAGTATCTAATCACTAGCTAACTGGTCATTTTGTGAAACTCACCTTACGTTTTCGATTGTGCCTCTTTTGAATCCTACTATAGCCTTCCATGTCTGAACCCAAGTCCCTGGGTTCTTACTGTGGTGTTCCAGGACAGATAGAGAGAAGCTCAAAGTGGGGTCCAGAGATGGTCTTAGTGAAGCTGGAGGACTGTAGGCAACCACTGGAACTCAATGTGATAGTCAAAGAGGAAGAGGAGGAGAGAGAAGTCAAAGAAGAGGAGATAGGGATTAAAGAGGAGGAGGAGATAGGGATTAAAGAGGAGGAGGAGATGGGGATTAAAGAGGAGGAGGAGATGGGGATTAAAGAGGAGGAGGAGATGGGGATTAAAGAGGAGGAGGAGATGGGGATTAAAGAGGAGGAGGAGATAGGGATTAAAGAGGAGGAGGAGATAGGGATTAAAGAGGAGGAGGAGATAGGGATTAAAGAGGAGGAGGAGATAGGGATTAAAGAGGAGGAGGAGATAGGGATTAAAGAGGAGGAGGAGATAGGGATTAAAGAGGAGGAGGAGGCGGAGGAGATGGGGATTAAAGAGGAGGAGGAGGTGGAGGAGAGAGCATTCAAAGAGGAGGTGGTGGCGGAGGAGCGCGCATTCAAAGAGGAGGAGGCGGAGGAGAGAGCATTCAAAGAGGAGGTGGTGGCGGAGGAGCGCGCATTCAAAGAGGAGGTGGAGGAGGCGGAGGAGAGAGCATTCACAGCGGAGCAGAGAGCAGTCACCGAGGAGGCGGAGGAGAGAGCAGTCACAGAAGTGGAGAACAGGGAAGAGGAGGAAGAAGTAGATGGTAACACTGACCCAGGTAAGTTCAGTTGTGTAGGATGGAGAGGTTGGTGCATTGACAGCCACAGGGGATTCCAGTACTTTTATTGAGTCTTTACACCAATCCCTAATATAGGGATTGAAGTAGGCTCTATCCGCCAATTAGGGCTGTGTATGTAAATGTATCAACATGCACAGAAGATCAGACCGAGCATTTCAATGGCAAATGGAGGCTCAGGGAAATCAATGATAACAAATATATTTGAAGTTATTTTCATGAAATAAAAACATGCAGTGATTTATTAGACACAGTGATGATTTAAAAATACTGCATGGGGGCTCTGTTTTCAGCGGGAGATTAGAGACCCAAGTGTCAATCACACGTTAGTTTTGAATTTCCTCATGTAAGAACATGAGCACTGGCATTTTCTAGCCGTAACGCCAGGTTCAGCAATGTACCTGTCTAACAACAGCTCACTTGTGCTGAGGTGGGAGGGGTGGCAATATTTCAGACGTGTCCTTAAAAACACGCAAAATTGACAGTTTCATACATCGCTAAAAGGAACGTTTCAGACCCACAAACAGCAGGTCTTCTAGGTAATGCAGTTAATTTTGAGAGTGGAACCACAGCCTATCCAGCCATGACACACAGTGCCCATGGTAGAGAGATGTTCATTTTGTGTCGGTGAATCTCGTATATAGAAACACAGCCTACCCTACTCCTAAGTCCTGGCTGGTTTAGCAGCATCACATAGGTGTCTTTTTATCCTGGCCATTAGCCCAGTAGCCTAATAATAAAGGGCTTTTAAATGGTCTACTGAGAGAGCCTTGAAATATTTGCCTTAATGTTTTTTCATTATTCATAATTCACATACCAGCATACTTCATCTTGCTCGTTTTGAGTACGTTATCCAGACCCATTTTCAAATGGTGCCCCTTTTCTGATTACCAAAGACATGGGCGCTCCTCCAAACTATTCCATCCTGCTATAATGCCATGAACTATTGGTAGCAGCCCAGTATTTTGTAAAGACGTGTACATGTTATGTGTAAAGACATTTAGGTGTGTGCACAGAGAAGCCATTTATGAGTTGATGTTTCTGACCCAATCCTATTTAGAAATATTGTTGTTGGTTTAACAAATAGATGGGGTTTTAATCAAATTAAACGAAAAACAAACTTATTAGAAAGATTCAGCATCCATGGGTTTATGGTGAGATTGTACATGGCTCCAATGCAATGCAATTTCCCCTTCTATTTATGGAAAAGTGCAAATTTGATCTGTTAGATGGTTGAAGGATGTTTATAAAACATAACATTACAGCAGTATAACGGTGAGTGGACATTCCCCCTGTCTCTTTATATTGGATCTTTATCCAGCTCCTGTGAAAAGTTTCTATGTAAAACCCTCCATAGTCTAAGTTGTCTGTATTAAAGGCACAGGGAACAATTTCTGGTGCCTGTAACTGTATTTAGGCAGCCTATTTTTGATTAGAATTAGATTAGAATTATACACTGTTTTTTTAGGCCTTATCAATAGCCTGTTGAATTTAATCTTGCTTATTGACTGTTTGGCATGTCCAGACTGCAATTTAAAGTGGGCCTAGCCCCTATATCAGTGTTAATGCTATAGCCTATGTTTAATCATGTATTTCCATGTTGAGACAATGCAATAAGAACAATGTTGACTGCAAACATGTTCAACGTATTTAGCAAATATGGGGCGAGCTGTTTAATGAACTAGGCTATAAACAGACTAATATACGAATTGGAGTTGATGACAACGCAATAAATAAAACTGTAAATACACAACATGAAGGAACCACATATTTAGCCATTAAGCACTTACTGATTGGCCAGTGAGGGGCCAAGTCTCCAACCCCCACAACTTGTTTATTCATCAAAACCCAGCTCTTTCACGCCACCACAAGCTACTGCGGACATCATTTCGGTTCTGAAAATAGCACAATATTTACCATTGCGTTAGGTTTGTTAAAATAGAGCCCTCTGTCAAATTTCTAGTTCTGGAGTGGCCTATTCAAAGTCCAGACCTACTCCCAATTAATAGAGAAAATCAGAAAGGGGGCAAATACTTTTTCACGGCACTGTATGGGTAACAGGGTCGACGTGTTATTCTAAACCACTCAGTTTTCCACCACAAAACACCACAAAATGGCCATAAAGAGTAGAACCAGCTCACCTGCTTTTACATAAAGAGTAGAACCAGCTCACCTGCTTTTACATAAAGAGTAGAACCAGCTCATCTGCTTTTACATAAAGAGTAGAACCAGCTCATCTGCTTCTACATAAAGAGTAGAACCAGCTCATCTGCTTTTACATAAAGAGTAGAACCAGCTCACCTGCTTCTACATAAAGAGTAGAACCAGCTCACCTGCTTTTACATAAAGAGTAGAACCAGCTCATCTGCTTTTACATAAAGAGTAGAACCAGCTCACCTGCTTCTACATAAAGAGTAGAACCAGCTCATCTGCTTCTACATAAAGAGTAGAACCAGCTCATCTGCTTTTACATAAAGAGTAGAACCAGCTCATCTGCTTTTACATAAAGAGTAGAACCAGCTCACCTGCTTCTACATAAAGAGTAGAACCAGCTCATCTGCTTCTACATAAAGAGTAGAACCAGCTCACCTGCTTTTACATAAAGAGTAGAACCAGCTCACCTGCTTTTACATAAAGAGTAGAACCAGCTCACCTGCTTTTACATAAAGAGTAGAACCAGCTCATCTGCTTTTACATAAAGAGTAGAACCAGCTCATCTGCTTTTACATAAAGAGTAGAACCAGCTCACCTGCTTTTACATAAAGAGTAGAACCAGCTCATCTGCTTTTACATAAAGAGTAGAACCAGCTCACCTGCTTTAACATAAAGAGTAGAACCAGCTCATCTGCTTTTACATAAAGAGTAGAACCAGCTCACCTGCTTTAACATAAAGAGTAGAACCAGCTCACCTGCTTTTACATAAAGAGTAGAACCAGCTCACCTGCTTCTACATAAAGAGTAGAACCAGCTCATCTGCTTTTACATAAAGAGTAGAACCAGCTCACCTGCTTTAACATAAAGAGTAGAACCAGCTCATCTGCTTTTACATAAAGAGTAGAACCAGCTCATCTGCTTCTACATAAAGAGTAGAACCAGCTCATCTGCTTTTACATAAAGAGTAGAACCAGCTCATCTGCTTTTACATAAAGAGTAGAACCAGCTCACCTGCTTCTACATAAAGAGTAGAACCAGCTCACCTGCTTTTACATAAAGAGTAGAACCAGCTCATCTGCTTCTACATAAAGAGTAGAACCAGCTCACCTGCTTTTACATAAAGAGTAGAACCAGCTCATCTGCTTGTACATAAAGAGTAGAACCAGCTCATCTGCTTTTACATAAAGAGTAGAACCAGCTCACCTGCTTTTACATAAAGAGTAGAACCAGCTCATCTGCTTGTACATAAAGAGTAGAACCAGCTCATCTGCTTTTACATAAAGAGTAGAACCAGCTCGCCTGCTTTTACATAAAGAGTAGAACCAGCTCACCTGCTTTTAAGTAAAGAGTAGAACCAGCTCACCTGCTTTTAAGTAAAGAGTAGAACCAGCTCATCTGCTTTTACATAAAGAGTAGAACCAGCTCATCTGCTTTTACATAAAGAGTAGAACCAGCTCACCTGCTTCTACATAAAGAGTAGAACCAGCTCACCTGCTTTTACATAAAGAGTAGAACCAGCTCACCTGCTTTTACATAAAGAGTAGAACCAGCTCACCTGCTTTTACATAAAGAGTAGAACCAGCTCATCTGCTTTAACATAAAGAGTAGAACCAGCTCACCTGCTTCTACATAAAGAGTAGAACCAGCTCATCTGCTTTAACATAAAGAGTAGAACCAGCTCATCTGCTTTTACATAAAGAGTAGAACCAGCTCATCTGCTTTTACATAAAGAGTAGAACCAGCTCATCTGCTTTTACATAAAGAGTAGAACCAGCTCATCTGCTTTTACATAAAGAGTAGAACCAGCTCATCTGCTTTTACATAAAGAGTAGAACCAGCTCACCTGCTTTTACATAAAGAGTAGAACCAGCTCACCTGCTTTTACATAAACAGTAGAACCAGCTCGCCTGCTTTTACATAAAGAGTAGAACCAGCTCACCTGCTTCTACATAAAGAGTAGAACCAGCTCATCTGCTTTTACATAAAGAGTAGAACCAGCTCACCTGCTTCTACATAAAGAGTAGAACCAGCTCACCTGCTTTTACATAAAGAGTAGAACCAGCTCACCTGCTTTTACACTATGATTTGACTATTAGATGGTCAATGTTGCTGTTGAAAAAAATATATTTAGAAGTAATAGTGTCTTTGTTTTATTTAAGCAAGGTTAAAGATCAATGTTTCAGCCTACATTGGCCTTCATCAGAATAATCCCACAATGGGAAGTGCCAGTGTTATGCCTTTTCTTTTGCAATGATGATACGTTTTTTTTAGGTTGCACCTCCTCTTCTTTCCAAAAAGGAATAGTTTCACCATCTTAAAACGAGAGTTCAGTTTACGTAACAGGGTTGACCTTAAAATGAGGGACGGTCGTAAATGAGTCACTAATCACATGAAATAAATAATAATGTTCAGAAATGACTTTCTATAAGCATCAACATCACTAGGGCTTTACAATGATGGTGAAAATGTTGATACATTTTGGTGTTAGATGGGTTAACATCTTCCACGATGCCACTGAGGTGCACAGGAGGGACATGGCAAAATGCTACATATCTGCACTTCTCTGTGGTCATTTAATATAACAAGCTTTAAAAAGTCATTATTGGTGCACAATTTCTACTTAAAATATCATGCGACGCAAAAGACACATTTTTCCTGGAACAACCATATTGTGGTTGTTTGTTTAAAGGGGTGGCCGGTAGCCTAACGGTTAGAGGTGAGCCAGCGACCAAGGATTGCCAGTTTGAATTCCGGGTCCTGCAGAGAAGTTGGTGCATTGGCAGCCCCAGGGGATTCCAAAACTCTGTCGGGAAGTGAGCTGTGCAACTGGAAGGTTGCTGGTATCTGATATCAAATCCTAGATGTCATCACCCGCTGTTGTGCCCTTGAGTAAGGCACTTAACCTCCACAACAACTGCTCCACAGGCGCCATAGTATGGACGTCCCCCTGCTCCAACCTGTGTGTGTGTGTTTCAGGGATAAAGCAGAAGTTAACATTTTCATTGGGCAAATTCTTAAATCTAGAGTCCTTAGTTGCTACATCCATTTTTAGACTTTGAAATTAATGATATATACCCATTGATTCTTGAAGAATGTAACTTAGAAATGGCCCATGAGCGTAGTTCAACAGTCGCTCCCCATCAGAACCCAACATACAAGCTTGTTTTACTCCAATATTTGTAAACAATGTTAAATGTAACCAAACACTGTATAGCCCCTAAACATGGTTAAAACTGTAATTTTGATATCATGCATGGTCAGTTCTTGCATCTTCAGATCTGTCTATATAATTTGAGAGTGGTTACATTTCTCAAAGCCTATCCCTCAGAGTTTTACCAAAACAGAGATGGGGTGTTTCTTTGTTATTGGTTTAATTAAGGAATCTAGCTTTTAAAGTCCAAGTGCAGTCAAAATGCAGTTTTTCCTGTGTTTTATATCATTTTGTAAGACAGCTGATGAAACTAACACTGTAAAAGTGTGATTTAAAAATAATAGAGTTATTTCCTGTTAGTTGCTGTTTTACACAGGACCTTGTAATCAGCAGACTTGCATGGGTTGGAGTTTAGGCTTTCTATGGTGATATCACCATGTGGTAAATTGTGTTCTTGGTGGAGAAATAGTTTTTTTGCTAAACATTTTTTTTTTTACCCAATTTCAATGGAAATCTACACTGAACAAAAATGTAAACACAACGTGTATAATATTGGTCCAATGTTTCATGAGCTGAAATAAAAGACCCCAGAGATGTTCCATATGCACAAAAAGTTTATTTAAATTTGGGACACAACTTTGTTTATATACCTGTTAGTGAGCATTTCTCCTTTGCAAAGAGAATCCATCCACCTGACAGGTGTGGCATATCAAGAAGCTGATTAAACAGCATGATCATTACACTAGTGCCCATGGAACTGGGGACAATAAAAGGCCACTCTAAAATGTGCAGTTTTGTCACGCAACACAATGCCACAGATGTCTCAAGTTTTTAGGGAGCAGTTGGCATGCTGACTGCAGGAATGTCCACCGGAGCTGTTGCTAGATAATTTAATGTTAAATTCTCTACCATAAGGACGCTGGAGAAGTGTGCTCTTCACGGATGAATCCCGGTTTCAACTGTACCGGTCAGATGGCAGAAAGCGTGTATGGTGTCGTGTGGGCGAGCGATTTGCTGATAACGTTGTGAACAGAGTGGTAATGATGGCGGTGGGGTTATGTTATGGGCAGGCATAAGCTACGGATAATTAATAAGATTGCATTTTATTGATGGCAATTTGAATGCACTGGGAGACCGTGACGAGATCCTGAGGCCCATTGTTGTGGCATTCATCCACCGCCATCACCTCATGTTTCAGCATGATAATGCACGGCCCCATGTCGCAAGGATCTGTACACAATTCCTGTAAGCTGAAAATGTCCCAGTTCTTCCATGGCCTGCATACTCACCAGACATGTCACCCATTGAAGATGTTTGGGATGTTCTGGGTCGACGTGTGTAACAGCGTTTTCCAGTTTACGCCAATATCCAGCAACTTCGCACAGTCATTGAAGAGTAGTGGGACAATGTTCCACAGGCCACAATCAACATCCTAATCAACTCTATGTGAAGGAGATGTCGCTCTGCATGAGGCAAATGGTGGTCACACCAGATACTGACTGGTTTTCTGATCCACGCCCCCTTGAAATTGTTGCTTCTTGCGTTTAGATTTTTGTTCAGTGTATTCAAGTAAAGTACTTAATTGTTACCCAAGAAATGGTTTGATATTGATATAAAAATGGCTGTTAAAGACCATTTCAATGCTGTTCCTGATTCTAACCCCATATCTGTTCATATTCCCACAGGAGAGAGCTCCAACTCAGGTTCAGACAGTGAGCCCAGTTCCCCAGCATCAGGAAACCATAAACAACACAGACAGAGGAACTCAAGACAGAAACATCACCACTGCATGGACTGCTTGACTAGTTTCTATGAGCCAGAGGAGTTGCGAAGACACACTTGTAGACCCCACCCCTGCTCAGATTGCAGAGGGAGCTTTATTTGCCCAACTCACCTCAAATCAAAACAGACTCAAAAAATGTTGCCGACATACCCGTGTGGTCAATGTGGGATGAGATGTGAAACACCAAGCAAACTAAAGACGCACCAGAGAACTCACACAGGAGAGAAGCCATACCAATGCACTGTTTGTGGAAAGGGTTGCAGTCATTCGGACCATCTAAAGACGCACCAGAGAACTCACACAGGAGAGAAGCCTTACCACTGCTCCCAATGTGGAAAGAGTTTCAGTCAGTTAACAACTTTGAGAAACCACCACCTAACTCACACAGGACAGAAGTCTTACCGCTGCTCTCATTGTGGGAAGAGTTTCAGTCAGTTAGCCAACCGAAATACACACCAGTTAATTCACACAGGAGAGAAGCCATACCACTGCTCTCAGTGTGGGAAGGATTTCAGATCTCCAAGAGAATTAAAGTCACACATGAGAACTCACACAGGAGAGAAGCCATTCCACTGCTCCCAATGTGGAAAGAGTTTCAGTCAGTTATCAAGTCTGAAAAGACACCAACTAACTCACACAGGAGAGAAGCCTTACCTTTGCTCTCAATGTGGGAAAAGTTTCACCACGTTATCTGAACTGAAGCCACACCAGATAACTCACACAGGAGAGAAGCCTTACCTCTGCTCTCAATGTGGAGATAGTTTCACCAGTTTATATTTCCTAAAGAAACACCACCTAACTCACACCGGAGAGAAGCCTTATCTCTGCTCTCATTGTGGGAAGAGTTTCAGTCAGTTAGCCAACCTAAATACACACCAGTTAATTCACACAGGAGAGAAACCTTACCACTGCTCTCAATGTGGGGATAGCTTCACCAGTTTATATTTCCTAAAGAAACACCAGCTAATTCACATGGGTGGAAAGCTGTTCCAATGCTCCCAGTGTGGTAAGAGTTTCAGTCATTCGTCAACTCTGAAGAAACATCAGATAACTCACACAGGGGAGAAACCTTACCACTGTTCTCATTGTGGAAAGAGTTTCAGTCTGGTAGGAAACCTGAAGAGACACCAGCTAACCCACACTGTAGAGAAGCCTTAACGATGCCCTCATTGTGGGAAGTGTGTCAGTAATTTACACCACCTAAAGTCCATTTAATTCACACAGGAGAGAAACCATACCACTGCTCTGTATGGGAAGAGTTTGTCAATCAGCAAATTTGAAAAAGCATTTGGGAATTCACACAGGAGGAAAGCTGTGTCATTAGATCTAAAGACACCAGTTTGTTCACATAGGGGAAAAGCCTTAACTCTGCTATCAATGTGGGGATAGTTTCACCAGTTTATTTCCAAAAAAACACCAGATAATTATGACTAATAATAACTTACCTGGTTAGTTAAAGGGGGTAAAAAAAAATACTTGCAAAGGAGTGTGGCAGCTGCTCCCAGTCAGTGAACAAATTTGAAGACCCACCATTTCACTGGCACAGTGTGAGGAAAAGATTCAGTCCCCTAGGCGACCTAAAGAAACACCAGCTAACTCGCACTGGAGAGATTCCTTACCATGTTCTTAAAATAAAGCTGGTGTGATAACGCTTTATTGTGAACATATCCCTATTTGAGGAATCACCAAAAAGGCAAAAAACTCAGTGAAGTTGACATTGTGGAATCCATAGCTAATATCTGTCCATAGAGAATCCTGAGTAATCACAGACATCATATATTCTAGTTGGATTTCTATAATCGCTTTTAAAAAAATATATAAAATAGAATTTAGTCACGAAAAATGGACAACAAAAACTTCTAAATGGCTGAAAATAAATACAACTATTGTAAGTATCCTTGTTGAAGAGTCATTATTTCTGGTGCTTTACAGGTAGGCTATACTGTAAGTAAGGCAGTGGCGGTTGGTGCTGTTTTAAGATGAGAAGGAATATATTTAAAAAAAAATGTATGAGCCTTATTTCTATTACAGCATACTGGATGACTGTCATTCATATTCCATTCATCCAGATCAATGTAACATCGATAGGTTTAGGCTACTACATGATACTCACATTTTCCCTATACCCAACATGAGGTTGCTTCAACATGGCCTATGAATTAAAGTTTAAAACATAGGTGCACAGGTCGAGATAATTTTGAGTAATCATGGTTACAGACAGTGACACATTCAATACTGCCTTGCACCCTTGCCTGCATCTAGCTAATCTAGGGTTTAATCATTAGTCATTAGTCCAACAGTTGCACATTAGAGTTTCTGTTGGACAAAGGTAGGTTTATCCCTGTTTTGTTCCATTTGCTTCCGTTTAAGAAAAGTTTTTCAACAGAATGTGTGGAATGAACACACCACTGATCACACTTAAACAGTTCACTTTCATAGCAGCCACATAAAAACAGCATGATCACTTTGCTTGTTGAATACAGTACCAGTCAAGTTTAGACACACCGACTCAAGGGTTTTTCTTTATTTGTACTATTTTATACATTGTAGAATAATAGTGAAGACATCAAAACTGTTAAATAACACATATGGAATCATGTAGTTACCAAAAAAAGTG
This sequence comes from Salmo trutta, assembly GCF_901001165.1. NCBI lineage: Eukaryota > Metazoa > Chordata > Actinopteri > Salmoniformes > Salmonidae > Salmo > Salmo trutta. Next base: position 24,227,586 of record NC_042994.1, read on the forward strand.
TTAAACAACTCAAAATATATTTTTGATTTTTCAAAGTAGCCACCCTTTGCCTTGATGACAGCTTTGCACACTCTTGGCATTCTCTCAACCAGCTTCATGAGGAATGCTTTTCCAACCGTCTTGAAGGAGTTTCCACATATGCTAAGCACTTGTTGGCTGCTTTTCCTTCACTCTGCGGTCCAAGTCATCCCAAACCATCTCAATTGGGTTGAGGTTGGGGGATTGGAGGCCAGGTCATGTGATGCAGCACTCTATCACTCTCCTTCTTGGTCAAAGAGCCCTTACGCAGCCTGGAGGTATGTTTTGGGTCATTGTCCTGTTGAAAAACATGATAGTCCCACTGTGATTCCCACCGTGAAGCACGGAGGAGGAGGTGTGATTGCGTGGGGGTCATTTGCCTGTGATTTATTTAGAATTCAAGGCACGCTTAACCAGCATGGCTACCACAGCATTCTGCAGCGATACGCTATACCATCCGTTCACCTACTCTGCGTCTCACAAAGACACGGGGGTTGGAACCAGAAGTCTCAAATTTGGACTCATCAGACCAAAGGACAGATTTCCACCGGTCTAATGTCCATTGCTCGTCTTTCTTGGCTCAAGCAAGGCTCTTCTTTTTATTGGTGTCCTTTAGTAGTGGTTTCTTTGCAGCAATTCGACCATGAAGGCCTGATTCACGCAGTCTCCTCTGAGCAGTTGATGTTATGATGTGTCTGTTACTTGAACTCTGTGAAGCATTTATTTGGGCTGCAATCTGAGGTGCAGTTAACTCTAATGAACTTATCCTCTGTAGCACAGGTAAGTCTGGGTCTTTCCTTCCTGTGGCGGTCCTCATAAGAGCCAGTTTTATCATAGCACTTGATGGTTTTTGCGACTGCACTTGAAGAAACTTTCTAAGTTCTTGAAAATTTCCGAATTGACTGACCTTCATGCCATTTGAGCTGTCATAATATGGACTTGGGTCTTTTACCAAATAGGGCTATCTGTATACCACCGCCTACCTTGTCACAACACAACTGATTGGCTCAAACGCATTAAGAAGGAAAGAAATTCCACAAATTAATTAACAAGGCACAGCTGTTAATTGAATTCATTCCAGGTGACTACCTCATGAAGCTCGTTGAGAGAATGCCAAGAGTGCGCAAAGCTGTCATCAAGGCAAAGGGTGGCTACTTTGAAGAATCTCAAATAAAATATATTTTAATTTATTAATCTTTTTTATGTTACTACATGATTCTGTACAGTATGTGTTATTTCATAGTTTTGATGTCTTCACTATTATTCTACAATGTAGAAAATAGTCAAAATAAAGAAAAACCCTTTAATAGTAGGCTTGTCCAAACTTTTGACTGACACTGTGTATATATATACTTTTTTTCTGAGTGTAGTGTTAGATGGTAGTGTATTTGTTTAAACATTTTTTCAAGCAAAGTATAATGGAGATATTCTCCATTCTAGTACGTGGCTGTAATGCAATATTTATTGGATGCCAACCTCTGTTAAATCTCATTGGATAAGTTAAACCCTGGGATGACACTAGGGATGATGGCGGAAGCAGAAGTGTTGTGCTGAAAGTACATCGAGTACAGTAGCAAGAATGATGAGTGGACAACAGTGAAGTCCAAGAATGGAACAAAAAGGGAACAAATTGTTGTGGAAAATGAGTCTGATGAATCGTTACTTGTTGGAGTACGTTTTTTGGATAATGATGTTTATTTTGGAAACACTTTTGAAGTCACGAGGATGGTGAAGAAGGCTTTGGGAAAAGTGGAAGCAGTCAAAGTAACCAGGAGTTGTATGGTGTTGATATCGTGTAGTCATAGTAACCAGGAGTGGTACGGTGTTGATATCGTGTAGTCATAGTAACCAGGAGTGGTATGGTGTTGATATCGTGTAGTCATAGTAACCAGGAGTGGTATGGTGTTGATATGCAATATAGAGTGGGTATGGGTGGATAGTGGGTATAGAGTGGGTATGATATGCAAATTGGAGTGGGTCTAGGGTTTATGGGATAATGGTGTTGATGTGAGCCATGATCAGCCTTTCAAAGCACTTCATGGCTACAGACGTGAGTGCTACGTATCGGTAGTCATTTAGGTAGGTTACCTTCATGTTCTTGGGCACAGGGACTATGGTGGTCTGTTTGAAACATGTTGGTATTACAGACTCAGTCAGGGACAGGTTGACTGCACCACAGTCACTGTGGGGACGACGTCGTCAATGCACTTGATTGATGAAGCCAATGACTGATGTGGTGTACGCCCTCAATGCCATGGGAAGAATCCTGGAACATATTCCAGTCTGTGCTAGCAAAACAGTCCTGTAGCTTAGCATCTGCATCATCTGACCACTTCTTTATTGACAGAGTCACTAGTGCTTCCTGCTTTAATTGTTGCTTGTAAGCAGGAATCAGGAAGATAGAATTATGGTCAGATTTGCCAAATGGAGGGTGAGCTAGAGCTTTGTATGCATCTCTGTGTGTGGAGTAAAGGTGGTCTAGAGTTTTTTTTCCCCCTCTGGTTGCACATTTAACATGCTGGTAGAAATGAGGTAAAATGGATTTAAGTTTCCCTGCATTAAAGTCCCCGGCCACTAGTAGCGCCGCCTCTGGATGAGCGTTTCCCTGTTTGCTTATGGCCTTATATAGCTTGTTGAGTGCGGTCTTAGTGCCAGCATCGGTTTTGTTGGTAAATAGACAGCTACAAAAAATATAGATGAAAACTCTCTTGGTAAATAGTGTGGTCTACAGCTTATCATGAGATACTCTACCTCAGGCGAGCAAAACCTCAAGACTTCCTTACTATTAGATTCATGCACCAGCTGTTGTTTACAAATATACACAGACTGCCACCCCTTGTCTTACCGGAGGAGGCTGTTCTATCTTGCAGATGCAGCTTAAACCCCCCTAGCTGTATGTTATTCATGTCGTTGTTCAGTCACAACTCTGTGAAACATAAGATATAACAGTTTTTAATGTCCCGTTGGTAGGATATACGTGATTGTAGATCATCTCTTTTGTTATCCAATGATTGTACGTTGACAAATAGGACTGATGGAAGAGGCAGATTACCCACTCGCTGTTGGATCCTTACAAGGCACCCCAACCTATGTCCCTGATATCTCCAATATCTGTCTTTCTCATGCGAATCACAGGGATTTGGGCCTTGTCGAGTGTCTGAAGTAAATCCTTCTCGTCCGACTCGTTGAAGAAATAAATCTTTGTCCAGTACGAGGTGAGTAATTGCTGTCCTGATATCTAGAAGCTATTTTCGGTCATAAGAGAAGGTGGCAGAAACATTATGTACAAAATAAGTTACAAATAACGTGAAAAAACACACACAATAGCACAATTGGTTAGGAGACCGTAAAACGGCAGCCATCTCCTCAGGCGCCAATGGCATCCCGTTGGACATTGATAATCAATATTTCAGACAAAATATTCCAGGATTAGTTCATGCACGTTGCTTGACTCTTTTGGAGAATGGGGAAAAGGAGCTACGTTTATCTGTATTATTGATGTTTGATGAGCATTTACCACCCTATGTAAAGTTGGGATATATAAGATACACGGTAAGATCGTTCGTGAAAAACCCGATGCAATGCAAGAAGTGTAAAAAGTTTGGCCATGTGTCAAGTGTTTGCAGATGGAAGGAATATGTTATTGAAGAGTGTGAATGTAACATGTTGCAACTGTGGTGGGGATCATATTTCTGAATTCCCTGAGTGCCCTGTTAGGGTGCAAGAGCATTGAAGGGGCAAGAAGCCACAGTTCTGAAGAAGATATGGCGAAGGATGCACCACAACCAGTTGCCAATGTTATTCGTCAATCCAGTGATCTGGATACGCTTATTGTGAAGAAGGTGGATTTTGTAGCTTTCATAGCAACAGCTATTAATTGTACTGCACAAGTGTCCAAGAAGCTGGACATCATATCTGCAAGCGAGAGGTTTTTGGGCCTCCAAGACTTAACGGCAGATGCACTACATGGACTACTGTTGCCAGGACATGTCCTGCCATCACAGGATCCTTATGAGCCTGTGTAGGAACCTGATTAAACAGAAAAGCAGGCTGATTTAGTTTAATTAACATTTCGTTACTCATAGTTTTTTGTATACGTTTTATTTTTTACCTCGCATTTTTTTCCTTTTTGGATCCTTATTATCCACCTGTACAGTAGGTGGCGGAACGCACATATAATTGTTGCGAACGCCATTATACCAAAGAAGAAGTTAACCCTTAAACCGAATAAGTTACGCTAGATACCTAGAACAACAAGAGTTGCCAATTCCAGTGTCAATGTAAGATCAAGATTTCTAACATATTCTGTAATTTTTCCTTAGGTTAACATTAGTAGTGGGATTATTTGTCCACGTCCACCAGATCGTGTGTAAACAATATCCATTTGAGCTAACGTTAGTTAGCTTGCTTACTAAGTTACCCATTAAAACGGCTAGCCAAGCTAACTAGCTATCTGTCATACCGAGAAAGTGAGTTTATCTTCAAAACTTTGTTGTGAATGATAACGTTGCTATCTTAATAACAACTAATGTCAACTATGTGATGTCCATATTTTTTAAATGGCATAAATCTATTGGCATCCCTTATCTAGTAAGTTAGCATGGCTAGTTAGCCAGCTTTAGATAACGAACTTAATTTCAGTAGCTAACGTTAATCATTAGCTAACTGTTCATTTAGAGATTACAAATGAAATTACATTTTGGTTCGCGATTGCGTCAAGCAAACTTCTTGCTGGTAAATTGTCTATCTAGCTAGATCGTTTCATCCTAGTGAGAAAGGTGACATTTGAATTCGTCTGTAAGTTAAAGCTAAACTAACTAACTCGACACTGTCAACGCTAGCTGTACCATTGCCACAGCATTGCCAGCTAGCAAAATGTATAAGTATATTCCAAGTGGTTGGAATATGTCTTTGTTAGATAAACTGTTCCAGTATTTTGTGAAACTCATCTTACATTTTTGTTTGTGCCTCTTTGGAATCCTACTATAGCCATCCATGTCTGAACCCAAGTCCCTGGGTTCTTACTGTGGCTTTCCAGCACAGAGAAGCTCACAGTGGGGTCCAGAGATGGTCTTAGTGAAGCTGGAGGACTGTAGTCAAGCACTGGAACTCAATGTGATAGTCAAAGAGGAAGAGGAGGGGAGGGAAGTCAAAGAAGAGGTAGAGATTAAAGAGGAGGCGGAGGAGATGGCCCTCAAATTGGAGGAGACGGAGGAGATGGGCCTCAAATTGGAGGAGATGGCCCTCAAAGAGGAGGAGGAGGTGGCGGAGGAGATGGGCCTTAAATTGGAAGAGATGGCCCTCAAAGAGGAGGAGGAGGTGGCGGAGGAGATGGGCCTTAAATTGGAGGAGATGGCCCTCAAATTGGAGGAGGCGGTGGAGGAGATGGCCCTCAAATTGGAGGAGGAGGCGGAGGAGATGGCCCTCAAATTGGAGGAGGAGGCGGAGAAGATGGCCCTCAAATTGGAGAAGGAGGCGGAGGAGATGGCCCTCAAAGAGGAGGCGGCAGCGGAGGAGATGGGCCTCAAATTGGAGGAGCTGGCCCTCAAAGAGGAGCAGGCGGCGGAGGAGATGGGCCTCAAATTGGAGGAGATGGCCCTCAAAGAGGAGGAGGTGGCGGAGGAGATGGGCCTCAAATTGGAGGAGGAAATGGAGGAGATGGCCCTCAAAGAGGAGGAGGCGGCGGAGGAGATGGGCCTCAAATTGGAGGAGGAAATGGAGAAGATGGCCCTCAAATGGGAGGAGGCGGAGGAGGAGATGGCCCTCAAATTGGAGGAGATGGCCCTCAAAGAGGAGGAGGCGGCGGAGGAGATGGGTCTCAAATTGGAGGAGATGGCCCTCAAAGAGGAGGAGGCGGCGGAGGAGATGGGCCTCAAATTGGAGGAGGAAATGGAGAAGATGGCCCTCATATTGGAGGAGGCGGCGGAGGAGATGGCCCTCAAATTGGAGGAGATGGCCCTCAAATTGGAGGAGGAGGCGGAGGAGATGGCCCTCAAATTGGAGGAGGAGGCGGCCCTCAAATTGGAGGAGGATGATACATTTGTATCAACATGCCCACAAGATCAGACGGAGCATGTCAATGGCAAAAAGAGGCTCAGGGAAATCAATGATAACAAATAATATATTGGAAGTTATTTTCATGAAATTAACAGTGATGTATTAGACATACAGTGATTTAACCATTCTGCCATCACACTGGCCACCAATGCTCCTTATGCTCCTTATAGGACACATCACTGCACTCTATACTACTCTGCAAACTGGTCATCTCTGTATACCTGTCGCATGATGCACTGGTTGATGCTTCTTTAGAAAACCCTCTTTTGCCTCACTCCCCCTTATCTGAGATACCTACTGCAGCCCTCATCTTCCACATACAACACCCGTTCTGCTAGTTACATTCTGTTAAAGGTCCCCAAAGCACACTCCTCTTTTCAGTTCAGCTTAAATCTGCTCTCCACCATCAGTACAAGGAGATGATCGAGGGTGAACAAGAAACACTTCAGCTATTTTGTCTTTGTACTGCCCTTTTAGGCCTCACTCCCCCTTATCTGAGATACCTACTGCAGCCCCCATCCTCCACATACAACACCCGTTCTGCTAGTCACATTCTATTAAAGGTCCCCAAAGCACACTCCTCTTGTAAGCTCGCTGCAGCTAGCGACTGGAATGAGCTGCAAAAAAACCCCTCAAACTGGACTGTTTTATCTCCATTTCTTCATTCAAACACTCGGTCATGGGCACTCTTACTGACAGTTGTGGCTGCTTCGCGTGATGTGTTGTTGTCTCTGCCTTCTTGCCCTTTGTGCTGTTGTCTGTGCCCAATAATGTTTGTACCATGTTTTGTGCTGCTGCCTTGTTGTGTTGCTACCATGTTGTCATGTTGTATTGCTACCATGCTGTGTTTTCATGTGTCGCTGCCATGCTATGTTGTTGTCTTAGGTCTCTCTTTATGTAGTGTCTTGATGTGTATTTTGTTCTATATTTTTTTATATCCCAGCCCCTATCCCCACAGGAGGCCTTTTACCTTCTGGTAGGCTGTCATTGTAAATAAGAACTTGCTCTTAACTGACTTGCCTAGTGTCGTGTCTTTGGCTTTGCCGGATTAAGTGATATGACATGCTATTCTATAAAATCCTTTCTCTGTAATTAATATTACCTGATTGAGCTAATCATGTAAATGTAATTAACTAGAAAGTCGGGGCACCACGAAAGAGTGTTTATAGAGCTGTTATCTTCCGAATAAATTCTTAAAGACCTAGTAATATTTTACATCAATAGCAGTCAATATTAATCATCACCTTATTTCACTCTCATCTGAAAGTTGTAAATTCTTGGTTATCTTCACGAACCATGGCTAACAAGTTGAATCAGCAATACAAAATTGGGTTTAACCTCTCTAGGGTAGGTGGCACCAAATCGTCCCACCTACGTAACAGCCAGTGGAATCCTGTGGCGCGTTATTCAAATACCTTAGAAATGCTATTACTTCAATTTCTCAAACATATGACTATTTTACAGCATTTTAAAGACAAGACTCTTGTTAATCTAACCACACTGTCCGATTTCAAAAAGGCTTTACAACGAAAGCAAAACATTAGATTATGTCAGCAGAGTACCCAGCCAGAAATAATCAGACACCCATTTTTCAAGCTAGCATATAATGTCACAAAAACCCAAACCACAGCTAAATGCAGCACTAACCTTTGATGATCTTCATCAGATGACACACCTAGGACATTATGTTATACAATGCATGCATGTTTTGTTCAATCAAGTTCATATTTATATATAAAAAAACAGCTTTTTACATTAGCATGTGACTAGCATTCCCACCGAACACGTCAATGGCTTATATAGTGGAGGGAGAGAAGGGTGTGTTTCATAGTTTATAACCCATGTCTCTTCACAGGGGCGGGCCACTGATTGAGCAGAGCTCTAACCTTATGAAAACCCAATTCTCTCATTTGAAATTACATTTAATCTTTTCACAAATAGTTTCATATTTAAAAATGTAAATTGCACAACAATTCCATGTGAATCTGATAACTAGAATGTGTAGACTTTCCCAGATACAGTTTATGTCATCCTGTCATCAGTCATAATGTCTCAGATGACAACCGAACTGACATCATATTCATTAAGTACCAACGCATATTTTCCACTGGTTGGATTACCGAAATATGGTTTCTTTCCCCCCACCGTTTGATGTTCCAAGATTCTCTATGTTTAACAAAGGCTATTCAAGAGTCCTTCAGTAGAGTCAAGAGAGAGAGGGGAGAAAGGTATTTATGGGGGGTCATAAACCTTACCCACAGGCCAACATCATGACACTAGTTGAATAAAAACATTAAAAAAATGAAATTACTGCATGGAGGTTTTAACGTTCTGGGCCTGTTTTCAGCTGGCAATTAGGAGGCCCAAGTGTCAAACACACTTTAGAACATGAGCTCTGGCATTTTCCGGCCCTAACGCCAGGTTCAGCAATGTACCTGTCTAACATCAGCTCACTTGTGCTGAGGTGGGAGGGGTGGCAATATTTCAGACGTGTCATTAAATACACAGGCAATTATGTCAGTTTCATGCAGCACTAAAAGGAACATTTCAGACCCACAAACAGCAGGTCTTCTAGGTAATGCAGTTAATTTTGAGAGTGGAACCACAGCCTATCCAGCCATGACACACAGTGCCCATGGTAGAGAGATGTTCATTTTGTGTCGGTGAATCTCGTATATAGAAACACAGCCTACCCTACTCCTAAGTCCTGGCTGGTTTAGCAGCATCACATAGGTGTCTTTTTATCCTGGCCATTAGCCCAGTAGCCTAATAATAAAGGGCTTTTAAATGGTCTACTGAGAGAGCCTTGAAATATTTGCCTTAATGTTTTTTCATTATTCACAATTCACATACCAGCATACTTCATCTTGCTCGTTTTGAGTACGTTATCCAGACCCATTTTCAAATGGTGCCCCTTTTCTGATTACCAAAGACATGGGCGCTCCTCCAAACTATTCCATCCTGCTATAATGCCATGAACTATTGGTAGCAGCCGAGTATTTTGTAAAGACGTGTACATGTTATGTGTAAAGACATTTAGGTGTGTGCACAGAGAAGTGATTTATGAGTTGATGTTTCTGACCCAATCCTATTTAGAAATATTGTTGTTGTTTTAACAAATAGATGGGGTTTTAATCAAATTAAACGAAAAACAAACTTATTAGAAAGATTCAGCATCCATGGGTTTATGGTGAGATTGTACATGGCTCCAATGCAATGCAATTTCCCCTTCTATTTATGGAAAAGTGCAAATTTGATCTGTTAGATGGTTGAAGGATGTTTATAAAACATAACATTACAGCAGTATAACGGTGAGTGGACATTCCCCCTGTCTCTTTATATTGGATCTTTATCCAGCTCCTGTGAAAAGTTTCTATGTAAAACCCTCCATAGTCTAAGTTGCCTTGTCTGTATTAAAGGCACAGGGAACAATTTATGGTGCCTGTAACTGTATTTAGGCAGCCTATTTTTTATTAGAATTATACAGTGTTTTTTTTAGACGTCATGTGAACAGAGTGGTGATGATGGCGGTGGGGTTATGTTATGGGCAGGCGTAAGCTACGGACAATTAACACGATTGCATTTTATCGATGGCAATTTCAATGAACAGAGATGCCATGACGATCCTGAGGCCCATTGTCGTGCCATTCATCCACCGCCGTCACCTCGTTTCAGCATGATAATGCATGACACAAGGATCTGTACACAATTCCTGTAAGCTGAAAATGTCCCAGTTCTTCCATGGCCTGCATACTCACCAGACATGTCACTCATTGAACATGTTTAGGATGCTCTGGATTGATGTGTATGACAGCTTGTTCAAGTTCCCACCAATATCCAGCAACTTCGCACAGCCATTGAGGAGTGGGACAACGTTCCACAGGCCACAATCAACATCCTAATCAACTCTGCGAAGGAGATGTTGCTCTGCATGAGGCAAATGGTGGTCATGCCAGATACTGACCGGTTTTCTGATACACACCCCTACCTTTTTTTAAAGGTTTCTGTGACCAACAGATGCATACAGTGGGGGAAAAAAGTATTTGATCCCCTGCTGATTTTGTACGTTTGCCCACTGACAAAGAAAGGATCAGTCTATAATTTGAATGGTAGGTTTATTTGAACAGTGAGAGACAGAATAACAACAAAAATATCCAGAAAAACGCATGTTTGAAATGTTCTAAATTGATTTGGGCCTAAATCTACTGATTTCCTTTTGAGTATAATTTTGAAAATTATTGCTTCTTCCATTTTGTTTTTGTTCAGTGTATTGAAGTAAGGTACTTAATTGTTACCCAGTAAACAGTTTGATATTGATATAAAAACATCTGCATTAGGCCTTTAAACAAGTATTTCAAAGACCATTTCAATGCTGTTCCTGATTCTAACCCCATATCTGTTCATATTCCCACAGGAGAGATCTCCAACCCAGGTTCAGACAGTGAGCCCAGTTACACAACATCAGGAAACCATAAACAACACAGACAGAGGAACTCAAGACAGAAACATCACCACTGCATGGACTGCTTCACTAGTTTCTATGAGCCAGAGGAGTTGAGAAGGCACACTTGTAGGCCCCACCCCTGCTCAGATTGCAGAGGCAGCTTTATTTGTCCAACTCACCTCAAATCAAAACAGACTCAAAAAAGGATTATGACATACCCGTGTGGTCAATGTGAGAAGATATGTGAAACACCAAGCAAACTCAAGATGCACCAGATAACTCACACAGGAGAGAAGCCATACCACTGCTCTGTTTGTAGAAAGGGATGCAGTCATGCGGATCAACTAAAGACACCAGAGAACTCACACAGGAGAGAAGCCTTACCATTGCTCCCAACGTGGAAAGAGTTTCAGTCAGTTATCAACTCTGAAAAAACACCAGCTAACTCACACAGGAGAGAAGCCTCACCTCTGCTCTCAATGTGGGAAGAATTTCAGCAGGTTATGTGAAATGAAGGATAGTTTCACCAGTTTATATTTCCAAAAGAAACACCAGCTCATTCACACAGGGAAAAAGTCATTCCACTGCTCCCAGTGTGGGAACAGTTTCAGTCAGTCATCAATTCTGAAGACACATCAGATAACTCACACAGGAGAGAAGCCGTTCCACTGCCGTCAGTGTGGGAAGAGTTTCAGTCTGGTAGGAAACCTTAAGCGACACCAACTATCCCACACAGTAGAGAAGCCTTACCGCTGCTCTCATTGTGGGAAGAGTTTCGGTCAATCATCAGCTTTAAAGAAACATCAGAGAACTCACACAGGATAAAAGCTGGGTCATGAAATTTGAAGACACCAGTTTGCTCACATAAGCCTTAACTCTACTATCAATGTGGGGGTAGTTTTACCAGTTTATATTTCCCCAAAAAAACACCAGCTGTGGAAAGGTTCTGTAATGAATAAAATGTTCTTTGTGCATCTTATATTTGATGTCATGAACTGGTACTTAGATGCATCTAAGTTTCACTGTGACCTCTCCAGCTTGCTGACAATAAAGGGTGATTCATTTAATATTGACTTTGAGTGTCCCAGTGTTAGAATTTCCACAACCCTTCAGTCAGTCATCAAATGTGAAGACCTACCTTTTCACTGGCACAGTAGAGAAGCCGTACCTCTGCTCTGTGTGAGGAAAAGGTTCAGTTGCCTAGGAGACCTAAAGAAACACCAGCTAACTCACACTGGAGAGAATCCTTACCAAGTTCTTGAGTTTGAATATTGTTTATTGAAATAAAGCTGGTATCATGATTAGGGGTTATTTTGAACATATCACTATTTCAGGCATCACCAATAAGGTCTGCAGAGAAAAGGCAGTTTTACAGAAAATATATTTATTTTATTGGTGATTAGGGGACATGGTTTGTCATTGTCAGTATTTCCACTAAACAGCTGTCTGTTTGGGAATGCAATACTTCTATACCTGCAGACCTTCAGCAGAGAACATCCAGATGATTTTCTAGAGGACGCTGCCACAATGGACTATTGATAAGAGAATGATCTAATAAAGGTAAATGAATCAATAAATGAATTATTAGTCATACAGCATGGTTAATGAATAATCAATGTAATGATCAATGTAGTGATCGATTGGTCTGATTAGTCCCAGAAAGTCCAGGAACCACTGGAGAGGGAAAGAAATGTGTGTATGTAATTAGTGTAGAAAGCAGGGGACAGATGGTAAAGGGAGTAAAACTTCAAAGGGTTCCTAACCTTGAGGGAAAGGAACAGGCTGAGCGAGAACAGTGTGGGAAGTCAATGGGGGATGCAGGTCACCAACAGTTTGTGTGTAAATGCATGTGCGTAAGTAAGCAAGAACTATAAAATGACTGTTTTGTTATCCTGACCTCAGAACGTTCTCTGAATAAAACTAGAGAAACCTTTTGCAGAAAGCTGAGTCCTTGCCTAATTATTTAACCCATTGTCTTACAAACCTTGGGCATTAGTCAAGGCGAATTGATTATTGATTATTATCATCAAGATATCAAATTATTCTATCAACTATTCAGTGAAGTTGTATTTCATGGTGGAATCCAGAGCTAGTATCTTGTAGTTGGATTTCTATAATCACTCTTTTTTTCTTTCTTTTCAAGTTTAAAAAATAAATGTTTATTTAGTCACCAAAAATATATGCAACATAAATGGCTGAAAATAAACAAAAATTAAAAAACATATTGTAGGCTCAGTCTCCTGTCTCCTGTTATTATGGAGGGTTGAAGGTGTGAAGGAAATTGTATTGTGTGAAGAGAGAGCCTTGAAAATGTTAATCTTGTCTTTGGTGTCATTAACAATCCTTGGTTCCTGCCTGTGCATGGTAAAGATATGGGGGGGGGGGGTCCTGACCCCCATGACCCCCACAAAACTGGTAGCGCTCACCTTGTCTTCTCCGGACAAGCTTTTTCCCGGATGCCCCAAACAATCGGAAAGGGGATTCATCAGAGAAAATGACTTTACCCCAGTCCCCAGCAGTCCAATCCCTGTACCTTTTGCAGAATATCAGTCTGTCTCTGATGATTTTTTTGGGAGAGAAGTGGCTTCTTTGCTGCCCTTCTGGACACCAGGCCATCCTCCAAAAGTCTTCGCCTCACTGTGCGTGCAGATGCACTCACACCTGCCTGCTGCCATTCCTGAGCAAGCTCTGTACTGGTGGTGCCCCGATCCCGCAGCTAAATCAACTTTAGGAGACGGTCCTGGCGCTGCTGGACTTTCTTGGGCGCCCTGATACCTTCTTCACAACAATTGAACCTCTCTCCTTGAAGTTCTTGATGATCCGATAAATGGTTGATTTAGGTGCAATCTTACTGGCAGCAATATCCTTGCCTGTGAAGCCCTTTTTGTGAAAAGCAATGATGACGGCACGTGTTTCCTTGCAGGTAACCATGGCTGACAGAGGAAGAACAATGATTCCAAGCACCACCCTCCTTTTGAAGCTTCCAGTCTGTTCTTCAAACTCAATCAGCATGACAGAGTGATCTCCAGCCTTGTCCTCGTCAACACTGTGTTAACGAGAGAATCACTGACATGATGTCAGCTGGTCTTTTTGTGGCAGGGCTGAAATGCAGTGGAAATGTTTTTGGTTGGATTCAGTTCATTTGCATGGCAAAGAGGGACTTTGCAATTAATTGCAATTCATCTGATCACTCTTCATAACATTCTGGAGTATATGCAAATTGCCATCATACAAACTGAGGCAGCAGACTTTGTGAAAATTAATATTTGTGTCATTCTCAAAACTTTTGGCCACTGCTGTACGGCTTTATATAAGGAAGGCTCTTTTAGAGCTCACTTCAGACCAGTACTTATGCATCTAGGTTTGACTGTGACCTCTCCAGCTTGCTGACAAGGAAGGGTGATTCATTTAATATTGACTGAGTTTCCCAGTCTTGAATTTCCAACACAATTTGGCATCACAAACTGGATCAGTGATCCCACCTGTGGAGCATCCTAGTGAATGTCTGCGAGGGAGACACCGGTGTCGCGTTCCCTAGTGGGAAGCGTAAGGGAATTTCCCATCTGACCAAAGATTACGTGGACCCGCCCAGACCAGACTTTTACTGAGAGCTGCCCGGGGGAAGATACCTGATCCTCGAACCTCTGAGGGACATGTCTTCTGAATTTCAGTAAGTGAATTTAAACGAATCTGTATAAAAATAAATGATAAATAAAATTAAGGCGAGTAACGCATAAAAAGGTACCTATAGTCTTGTAGAGAGAAGGCTATTCACTAGTCATGAGAAGACTAGAGTGAGGGCGTAACTACTATGGAAAGCCCCGTTGACAGCTGTCTGTAGGCATACATAACAAGTGTCTATGTGGTCTGCAGCCACTACAAATAAGACAAAGTGTTTTTGAATATGGGTGTTATTTAAATGTATACGAAGTAGCGGCAAGAGAACCATTGAAGATGCATATGGTACAAAGCAAGTAACGACAAGATAATTATTGAAGATGCACATGGGGTAAAAAGGGAGATCCTAAATATTTCTGGTGCTTTACAGGTAGGCTGTACTGTAAGTAAACTCTGCAAAAAAAGAAACGTCCTCTCACTGTCAACTGCGTTTATTTTCAGCAAACTTAACATGTGTAAATATTTGTATGAACATAAGATACAACAACTGAGACATAAACTGAACACGTTCTACAGAAATGTGAGTAACAGAAATTGAATACTGTTTCCCTGAACAAAGGGGGGTCAAAATCAAAAGTAACAGTCAGTATCTGGTGTGGCCACCAGTTGCATTAAGTACTGCAGTACATCTCCTCCTCATGGACTTCACCAGATTTGCCAGTTCTTGCTGTGAGATGTTACCCCACTCTTCCACCAAGGCACCTGCAAGTTCCCAGACATTTCTGGGGGGAATGGCCCTAGCCCTCACCCTCTGATCCAACAGGTCCCAGATGTACTCCATGGGATTGAGATCTGGGCTCTTTGCTGGCCATGGCAGAACACTGACATTCCTGTCTTGCAGGAAATCACGCAGAGAACGAGCAGTATGGCTGGTGGCATTGTCATGCTGGAGGGTCATGTCAAGATGAGCCTGCAGGAAGGGTACCACATGAGGATGTCTTCCCTGTAATGCACAGCGTTGAGATTGCCTGCCATGACAACAAGCTCAGTCCGATGATGCTGTGACACACCGCCCCAGACCATGACGGACCCTCCACCTCCAAATCAATCATGGCCTTATTTATATTACAGCATGTTGGATGACAGTCATTCATATTCCATTCTCCCAGATCAATGTAACATTGATTGCTTTAAGCTACTACATGATACTAAAAATTTCCCTCTACCCATCATGAGGTTGCTACAACCTGGCCTATGAATGAAAGTTTAAAACATCGGTGCACAGGTCGAAGTGAAAGTAAAATAAAAATACAACCAGATATAGCTAGCTCTCCCTCTCGCTCACTTCTCCTTAATTTTTAAATAAATTCATTTGTTCAAAACTGTTTAAATATTGTCTTTCTCTCTCTTTGAGTCAACTACTCACCACATTTTATGCACTGCAGTGCTAGCTAGCTGTAGCTTATGCTTTCAGTACTGGATTAATTCTCTGATCCTTTGATTGGATGAACAACATGTCAATACATGCTGCAAGAGCTCCGATATGTTGGAGGACATCCTCCAGACGGTGTCATAATTACTGTGTAAGTCTACGGAAGGGGGTGAGAACCATGAGCCTCCTAGGTTTTGTATTGAAGTCAATGTACCCAGAGGAGGACGGAAGCTAGCTGTCCTCTGGCTACACCATGGTGCTACCCTACAGAGTGCTGTTGAGGCTACTGTCGACCTTCATTGCAAAACAGTGTTTTAATCAATTATTTGGTGACGTGAATATATTTAGTATAGATTTACCTATAATGTTTCATTATTTACATTTTTATGAAATTCACTGAGGTGGCCCTTCCCTTCCTCCTCTGAGGAGCCTCCACTGCTCTCTGGGGTATAAACTTCCTTCTTATCCTGTTAACCTCTAACCACTTCTGAAGGCACTTTCTAACCGACGCTTAATATTGTATACTACCCTCATAAAGTACATTTCTGTCCTACAAACACATTAGAACGGTAAGAACTGTGGAATTCAGATAAAGAGCCCGAAATACAGCAGATACTATGATGTTTGAAAGTCTAGGTTTGAGATCAAATATGTCATCAATTAGTGTTCCAAAAGGAATTAAAAAAATATTATTTTACCTAATGGTGGCACTCTAAACATGTGCAAATTCCCCTTGAAACACAGCCATTTGAAAAGTGCAGGGCTTGTGCAACGTCTAACAGGGATGATATACAGACGAGGAGAAAGCTGAAGTCTACTTATCCATTGATGTAAATATATCCTCTGTCTGATTCCCAGTTTGTCCACTAGATGGCAGTAGGAGATCACATGACATATCTTGGTCACTTATTTTTAATAAACTTTTTATTGCAACAATAATACCAATATTAAGTGTCAATACAGGGACATTCCTGTGAATACAATGACTAAATAAAATAGTAAAACACCAGGTGAACCATAGCACATGTCAATATCACATGATGTATGGCCTTTATGAGGGTGGATTCTTATGACATTGCAGCAGTAAAATTTGAGTTTGATTTCTAAAATGACAAGGCCTGCTTTCAAATATATTTTTTAAATAGTTATATTTTTTTATATTAGGGTGTCACAGGACGATTATTAATTTAGTCCATAATGAGGTACCATGACAAGTTACACTTTGTATTTCAGTAATAATAACAACAGTTACTACTTTAATGGATTTTAATGTAGGTAAAGTGGTGATAATCAACAGTTGTGTATCCTGAATGATACATAAACCCAGAACTAAAAAGCATTAAAAACATAACAGTAATGTAATACACCTTTTAATTGCATTTTACATAAAATAACGAAATTATAGAATATTTCCCAAATTAATGAAGAGAAAGATGTCTTGATTGTGTCTTGTCTTCAAACGCAAGAGTTAATACTGGGTGGAAGCACCTTTGGCAGCCATTACAGCTGTGAATCATTTTGCATAAGATTCTAATGACTTTGCACAACTCTAAGGGCAACATATATCCATCGTTTTTGTAAAAATGGCTCAAGCTCAATATATTTAGTTGGGATATATGGGGCAACAGGTAGCCTGGCATTGGGCCAGTTACTGAAAGGTTGCTAGTTCAAATCCCTAACTGTCTAGGTGTAAAATCTGTCCTAGAGCAAGACATGTAACCGTAATTGCTCCAAGGTTGCCATCAATAATGGCTTATCCCTGGCCGTGACCCCACTCTTTCAGGGTGTCTCAGGCGGCTTGAGATGTGCAAAAAAATTATCTCTTTCACACCACACGCTGTACATATGTGAAACAGGACAAATAAACGCACCACCTATTTGACCTTGAATCATTGATTAACAACAATATTCAAACTTTTTTCAGAACTTTGCTCCTTTCATATTTCTTTTTATCCTGACAAACTCCCCAGTCCCTGCCAGTGACAAGCATACCCATAACATGATGCTGCCATCACAATACTTTCACTCTGTGTTGTGTTGTATTGGATTTAACCCAAGCCTGCAAGACATGGCAAACAAATTACCTTTTTGACCTGCAGTATTACTTGTTGCAAATGGAATTGATGATTTTGAGTGGATTTTTTATTTTTTTACACAGGCTTCCTTCTTTTCACTTTGTCATACAGGCCAGTAATGTGGAGTGAATGCAATGTTGTTGATCCTCTGTATATTCTGGCTGGTGGACAAGATTACGTTAGTATATAATGCAAGACTAAAATGTACAGAACACACAAAGCTGCATACGGCATTTTAACCTATCAAAGACACATGCCTGACAAACTTGAGTAATTTGAAAAGTGGTTTACCAAACACAGATGAAGCCTAATCCTGAACTGAACAGCATTTTCAATAGAGACGTCCCATTCATTTAGCTTTTTAGTCCTGGACTACAATAAAGCTTTGCTGAAATGAAAGGGTTTGTTGAATAAGACAATTACAAGTGTTTAACCTTCCCAGCCCCTTCAGATCTACAAACACCAACATCTCAATGGGGTTTAGTGGAAGTTAGTTTCTGGACCGGACCATAGTTATATTTCAACGGTCAGTTATGAGGACAATGTGTTTGAGTGTGTCTGTTGGTCATGGGAAGAACACTCCTGTGGTCCTTGGAGCTCCATGGCTGGGGGTGGAGGCGGGTCAGGGGCTGGAGAGAACCCTGGGGCTGGGTGGGGGTCTGGAGGGAGGGGAGAGGGTACTACAGGAGGAACCCCTCCAGGAGACTGGTCACACTGGGTACCAGGTCAGCCCACAGCTCCCCCATCTGGAGAGAGAGGAAATTACAACAACACTCAGTGAATAGCACAGTCAATACAGTCATTCTATTTGTGTGTGTGTGTGTGTGTGTGTGTGTGTGTGTGTGTGTGTGTACTAAAGATCATGTTAAGAATTTCATGGCAGGTTGAATATACAGTGCCTTTGGAAAGTATTCAGACCCCATGACTTTTTACAAATTTTGTTACGTTACACCCTTATTCTTAAATGGATAAAATAAAAAAAAATCCTCAGCAATCTACACACAATACCCCATAAACAGGTTTAGAATTTTTTGCACATTTATTAAAAATAAAAAACAAATACCTTACTCAAAATTGAGCGCAGGTGCATCCTTTTCCCACTGATCATCCTTGATGTTTCTACAACTTGATTGGAGTCCACCTGTGGTAAATTCAATTGATTGGACATGATTTGGAAAGGCACACATCTGTCTATATAAAGTCCCACAGTTGACAGTGCATGTCAGAGCAAAAACCAATCCATGAAGTCGAAGGAATTGTCTGTAGAGCTCCAAGACAGTGTTGTGTCGAGGCACAGATCTGGGGTAGGGTACTTCCAGCACTGAAGGTCCCCAAGATCACTGTGGCCTCTATTATTCTTAAATGTAAGAAGTTTGGAACCACCAAGACTCTTCCTAGAGCTGGCTGCCCGGCCAAACTGAGCAATCTGGGAGAAGGCCCTTGGTCAGGGAGGTGACTAAGAACCTGATGGTCACACTGATAGAGCTCTAGAGTTCCTCTGTGGAGATGGGAGAAGGTTCCAGAAGGACAACCATCTCTGCAGCACTCCACCAATCAGGCCTTTATGGTAGAGTGGCCAGACTGAAGCCTCTCCTCAGTAAAAGTCATATGAAAGCCCACTTGTAGTTTTCCAAAAGGCACCTAAAGACTCTCAGACCATGAGAAACAAGATTCTCTGGTCTGATGAAACCAAGATTGAACTCTTTGGCCTGAATGCCAAGCATCACATCTGGAGGAAACCTGGCACCATCCCTAAGGTGAAACATGTTCGTGGCCGCATCATGCTGTGGGGATGTTTTTCAGCTGCAGGGACTGGGAGACTAGTCAGGATCGAGGCAAAGATGAATGGAGCAAAGTACTTGAGAGATCCTTGACGAAAACCTGCTGCAGAGCACTCAGGACCTCAGACTGGAATCAGAAGGGTCCAGTGCAAGAGAAGCAGGTTGAGGTTGCCAGGGTCAGAGTTGTGGAGAAGGTGTCTTTTGCTGAGGCACTGAAGAAAGTAGAGGAAGATGGGTCAAGGGTGTGGCATCCAAAGGCGCTCCAGGGTCCTCATTTATAAACCCTTCATATGTACAAAATAGACCCCAAAATGTGTGTGCGCCAGTTTTCACAGAAAAGTTAGAATTTATAAAAACACAACTGTCACGAATCCCACCGAAGGTGGCTCCCCTGCCTGCTCGGGCGGCGCTCGGAGGTCGTCGTCGCCGGCCTACTAGCTGCCGCTGATCCCTTTTTCCTTTTCGTTTGGTATGTCTGATTGTTTGCACCTGTTCCTCATTTGGTTCTCTTGATTTTGGTTATTTAAGCCTGTGTAGCCCGCCCAGGTTTGTGCGGGATTATTTGCGTCAGCGTGTTTTGTTATTGGATGTGCTGGCGATCGAATAGTGTTGTTTTATGTGCGTGCTGTGTACCTGTTGTTTTTGGGCACCTCGCATTTCACGCCGGTTGTGTTGGCGTCGACCGTTTTTGTTGTGTTACGGAATAAACACCTTATCTCCTTACCTCTGCTCTCTGCGCCTGACTCCTACCACCACTCCTAGCATTTACTGACAACAACTTGGCATGATAATGTGCTTTACTCCCTACAAACCATCCGTACACACAGTTACCAGTGGTTGAAGTATTGCATTGCAAGAAGGCAAAAGTAGCCTAGTAGCCTTGTGCAAATGTGGAATATATGACACTCTTATTCATAACAACAAAAAAAACAGGTAGCTAAATATAATAAGTAGATGAGATCATTAGCAATTAGTGAGAGGAGCGAAAATTGATAGATTTTATTTTTGCATTCTAAAATAATTAGAAATAGGCATCTACTTCCTATTATTTATTTAATTTCCATGACCACTGAAGAATACATTCCTCACCTTCACTGGTTGTCATGGTTTCATACTCGCAACATAGTCTATAGGCCTACAACAAGTTAGGATAGGCTACCTACCATTCGTCCCATCTCTAATTGGACCTACTTCACAGTAGTAAATAGAATAGTAGTAAACAGATAAGCTACTTCAAGTATTTAGCTCTATATAGCTCCGATCTGAAGTTAAACAGTAAAACAGACAGTTCACCTTTTACATTGACGTTTGTAGGCTACGTCTGAATACTGTAATGCCAAATTTATCAAGTAGACAATATTTCATTTATAAACATAATACATTATACATGTATCATAATCAGGGGCGGAAATCCCGGGGGGGACACGACCCCCCCATCCTGGGAAAAATATGATTTGTCCCCCCCAATATATCACTGAAACATAACTATGTAATTTAAATAATATTAATAATAAGCAATGAAAGCAATTGTGCTGATTATAGACACTTAATAGCGCATTTTTAAGTTTAAAAAGATTGCGACCCCCCCCCCCACCCTTTGCCTCACAATGGTTTGATCCACTGCCAGTTTCTTAGTTGGCAAGCTAACAGAGGGGTCGTATCTACTGTCTGAAAGGCACTCAATGAACGTAACTGACGTGAGGTTAATCCAGTCAATCGCGCACACACACTAGCTGAATATGCAGAGCTAGCGCGCAAATATTAACTATTAAGCTAGCTAGTACCTATTCCATTTATGTGGCCTCGTCAAAGATGGAATCTTTGCTATCGTCAATTTATTCCAAGATCAGCAGGCAGATGATGTAAGTTAGTGCTTCAAAGTCCCTGTGATAAGGTTAGCGATAAACTGAAGTCCAAACTGAACAGAACTACACTCTCTTCTACCATTGTCTTAAATATATTTAATGGTCTCGTTGCAAAAGCTAAATTGTCAAAAGGGAACTTTTATTTATTTATTTTATTTAACCCGGGTAGCAAAGATTATAGCAAACACCACTGAAACGGAATTGGTGCTCGCTAGCTTTGCAAATTCAGCTATTGTTGAAAGCCAGCCAATATGAAACAAACTATTAAAATTACAAAAGGTTGCAGCATATGTTGTGTAAATGGTGAACTCATACAGCTGTCAACTCTTGTCATTTTAACCTCTATGGGCTATGTGGGACGCAAGCGTCCCACCCCTGGTACACCCTATCAACAACAGGTGAAATATCAAGAGCGCCAAATTTGAAAACAAATGTCATAATTCAAATTTCTCAAACATACAACTATCTTACACCCTTTGAAAGATAAACATCTCCTTAATCTAACCACGTTGTCCGATTTCAAAAAGGCTTTACGGCGAAAGCATAAAGTTAGATTATGTTAGGACAGTACATTGAAAATAGCTGTGTGTAATGTTTTGTCAATGCAAAGACACGCATCACCAAAAGCAGAAAACCAGCTAAAATTATGCACTAACCTTTGACAATCTCCATCAGATGACACTCCTAGGACATTATGTTAGACAATACATGCATTTTTTGTTCTATCAAGTTCATATTTATATCCAAAAACAGCATTTTACTATGGCGTTGATGTTGAGGAAATCTTTTCCCTCCAACACCGCCAGTCAATCAGCACAACAAATTAAATAATTACTATTCGAAAACATTGGTAAAATATTATATTGTCATTCAAAGAATTATAGATTTACATCTCTTGAACACAACCGGATTGCCAGATTTAAAAATAACCTTACTGGGAAATCACACTTTGTAATAATCTGAGCACTGCGCCCAGAAAAATACGCTTTGCGATACAGACTAACCGCCATGTTGGAGAGATCTAAAATCGAAAATACTATGTAAATAATCCATTACCTTTGATTCTCTTCATCAGATGTCACTTCCAGGAATCCCAGGCCCATAACAAATGTAGTTTTGTTCGAAAAAGCTCATAATTTATGTCCAAAAAGCTCTGTGTTGTTAGCACATGAACTACGCCCGCCGGACTTGTCTTCATGAAAGAGGGGAAAAAAATATTTACGTTCGTTCAAACATGTCAAACGTTGTATAGCATAAATCATTAGTGCCTTTTTCAATCAGAACTTGAATAATATTCAAGGCGGACGATTGCATTCTCTTTTAAAACGTATTGGAACGAGAGTACCCAACATGAACTCGCGCGCCAGAGTCTTATCGGCCACCACGGTTCCAAGGCTCTTGTTCGGTCAGATCTCACAGTAGAAGATTCAAACCACTTTGTAAAGACTGGTGACATCTAGTGGAAGCCATAGGAAGTGCTCAACGATTAATAAGCCCCTGTGTGTTTCAATGGCATAGGCTTAAAGGTAATTCAACACATCAGGTATCCACTTCCTGTCAGAATTTGTCTCAGGGTTTTGACTGCTATGTGAGTTCTGTTATACTTACAGACACCATTCAAACAGTTTTAGAAAATTCAGAGTGTTTTCTATCCACACCTGAACAATAATATGCATATTCTAGCTTCTGAGTTGGTGTAGGAGGCAGTTAAAAATGGGCACATATTTTTTTCAAAATTCTCAATACTGCCCCCTTTCCGTTTCACATTTGCTAGCTACCTTTTAGATCGAAGCCCAAATAGAATGATAAAAGATACGATGATAGAAGCCCATCTCCTACTGTAAATAACCTACACACTGTGTGTGTGTGTGTAGCCAGCCAGCCAGCCAGGTAGAAAAATGGCAGAAAAATAAAAGACGGACATCAGAGTATTTTTCAGTACACCAAAACGCAAAGTAAGAACCCTAGTAGCCTAATATCTCAAAGACTAGTTGATAAAATGTTCATAAGAAAGAAATGAAATTCTAATGGAAATGTTTCACAATGATGTCATTGGGCAGAGCAGGCAACAGATGGCACACAGACAGCAGAGTTGGGGACAGATATGCAGGGACAGACTGGCAGAGACAGGGAGTCTCAGGTAAGTTTGTTGAGTCTTTGTTTGGCAACATTATGAAAGGTTCTCAATTTTTTTTACTTGTAAAATAGGAACATAATTGGAAAATGCCATGGATACCCCCACTCTCAACTTAAACTGGTGACTGAACTAAGATTTGTTAAAGGCAATGGTATTGCTGTTGTGATTAGTTGTGTAGTTTTGGGTACCGGTAGTTAGGAGTACGGCAAACACCTTATTTCTTTGGTTCCTCAATATACACTTACCATATTACAATGTAGGCTATGTGTTACAGCACTACTTTTGGTGTCCCCCTCAGGAATTGCTCTTGAGAAAATTTCATGTAATTGTCCCCTCCAAAGTTGATATCAGATTTTCACCCCTGATCATAATCATTGCAGAATAATTTCCTCACCTTTTCTGGCCATGAGTTCATATTCCTGAAGTAGCCATACAACAAATGACCATACACATCTCCCATCTAATTGGGCCTATTAGATAGACTATTATAATTTCTAGTTTTTGCTTTATGCATCCGAAAGGGCGCTCGGTTTATAACATACAGTAGAGTTTATTAACAGGTGAACAGACAGTTGATCTTTTGCATTGAAGTGTGTAGGCTACCACTGTATGTAGGCTTGTGTGCAGCTGCTCGGCCATGGAAACCCATTTCATGAAGCTCCCGACAAACAGTTATTTTGCTGAAGTTGCTTCCAGAGGCAGTTTGGAACTCGGTAGTGAGTGTTTCAACGTAGGACAGACAATTTTTATGCACTACATGCTTCAGCAATCAGCGGTTCCGTTCTGTGAGCTTGTGTGGTCTACCACTTCGGGGATGAGCTGTTGTTGCTCCTAGATGTTTCCACTTCACAATAACAGCACTTACAGTTGACCGGGGCAGCTCAAGCAGAGCAGAAATTTGACGAACTGACTTGCTGGAAAGGTGGCATCCTATGGCTGTGCCACGTTGAAAGTCACTGAGCTCTTCAGTATGGGCCATTCTACTGCCAATGTTTGTCTATAGAGATTGCATCGCTGTGTGCTTGATTTTATACACCTTTCAGCAAATGGTGTGGCTGAAATAGCCATATCCACTAATTTGATCCACTAATTTGAAGGGGTGTCCACATACTTTTGTATATATAGTGTATGTCCTTGTCTTCTCCTTAGTTGATTTAGGGGGCATCTTATAGAAACATTGTAAGTCACATAAATAGACATCAAAATCACTTAATCATCCTAACATAATACATGTAATGGTCTTATTTAGCAAATAAGTGTTCAATTTCAACTTAACCATGATCATATGCAATTTGTTTGTCTTTTCAGGTCCTCTTAAGGATCCGCCCCTTTTTTTCAATTTTCGCCTAAAATGACATTCCCAAATCTAACTGCCTGTAGCAAGGATATGCATATTCTTGATACCATTTGAAAGGAAACACTTTGAAGTTTGTGGAAGTGTTAAATTAATGTAGGAGAATATAACACATTAGATCTGGTAAAAGATAATACAAAGAAAAAAACATGCGTTTTTTTGGTATTTTCTTTGTACCAACATCTTTGAAATGCAAGAGAAAGACCATAATGTATTATTCCATCCCAGGCGCAAGTAACATTTTGGCAACTAGATGGCAGCAGTGTATGTGCAAAGCTTTAGACTGTTCCATTGCATTTCTGTTCAAAATGTTGTATCAAGACTGCCCAAATGTGCCTAATTGGTTTATTAATAACTTTTCAAGTTCATAACTGTGCACTCTCCAAACAATAGCATGGTATTATTTCACTGTAATAGCTACTGTAAATTGGACAGTGCAGTTAGATTAACAAGAATGTAAGCTTTCTGCCAATATCAGATATGTCTATGTCCTGGGAAATGTTCTTGTTACGTAAGTCAAAATGTATGAACTAATGCATTTTGTCATTATCACCACATTCTGTCCTTACCATCACAGTTCATTATGTGGTGGCAATGACCTGTGGTGAGAATTGCATTTTTGCAGTATTTGGTCATAAATAGCAGGGATTCTAGCATGCTAACTCCAGTTGGACAGCTAGCATACAATGTATCCTAAATACACATAATTAAAACAATTTCAAAATCTGAAATAATTTGAGGAAATTAGCTAAATATCTTTTTATACTTGTGCAAAAAATGGAGACAATTCAATGGATATCAATCAACAAAGCGGTATGAATATGTAGGCTATAAGAATATGTTGAAGGCTAGCTGTATTGGGTGCAGATGACTGAACTGCTCAGTTTTGTGTCTGTGTCTGCAGGTATACAGATGAGGAGGCATACAAAGTTATGTCAATTGGTATTTGTAAGTCGCTCTGGATAAGAGCATCTGCTAAATGACTTAAATGTAAATGTATGTTATGCAGATCACATGTACCATCCTCTTCCCTTACCTCTTCACTGAATATCCCATAGGCCTCTACATTATGGACAAGGCATGTGTATGAAAACCATTATCAAAACAAGTTTTCATTCACATTCACCACAAAAACCAAGGTATGAATACTGTCGTGTGCATGTTTTGTTAATCATCTGTATAATGCCATTTTTTGGGGGATTCACAGACTTCACCCTCCCTAAACCTCTGAATATAACAGGCCATCTTTTCGATCACCATGCACTGCAAAATCATTCTGGCTATGGATACGGAGAACATCAACACATTAACATCAACAATAGTTGGCAGGGTAATTTGTATTTTTCTATCACAAAGTATAATGGCTATATTCTCCAGTCCAGTTGGTGGCGGTAATGCAACATTATATTGGACGCCAACCGCCGTTAAACCCCACCAAAGAAGAAGTTACGCTGTCTAGAACAACAACAGCTGCCAGTTCAATGTCAAGTGTGATGGTAAAATCAAGATTTCTAACATATTCTGAAACGTTTCCATATGTAAACATTAGGAGTTGATTATTTGTCCACCAGATCATGTGTAAACAATAGCCATTTGTGCTAACGTTAGCTAGCCAGTAAAATGGCTACCCAAGCTAACTATCTATCCTACCAAGCAAATGTGTTTATCTTCAAGACACTGTTGTGAATGATAACGTTATTCGTTATTAAGACAGCAATGTGAATTGTCCATCTTGAAGATGTCATAAATATATTGGCACCCTTAGCTAATAAGTGAGCATGACTAGTTAGCGTGGCCGTTATCTAAGGCTGGCTAGCTAACTAGTTAATTTACTTTCAGTATCTAATCATTAGCTAACTGGTCATTTATAGATTACAAATCAAATGTTATTTTGGTTCGCCGTTGCTTCAAAATAACTTCCTGCTGGTAATTTGGTTATCTAGCTAGATCGTTTCATCCTAGTGAGAAAGGTGTCAGTGAGCCAACTAGCTCAACATTGCTAAGGCTAGCTGTACGATTACCACAGCAATGCTAGCTAGCTAAATGTATTAGTAGATTCCTAGTGGTTGGAATATTTAGTTATATTCCTTTATCAACTAAGCTGTTCCAGTTGTGAAACTCACCTTACATTTTGTTTGTGCCTCTTTTGAATCCTACTATAGCCTTCCATGTCTGAACCCAAGTCCCCGGGTTCTTACTGTGGTGTTCCAGGACAGATAGAGATAAGCTCACAGTGGGGTCCAGAGATGGTCTTAGTGAAGCTGGAGGACTGTAGGCAAGCACTGGAACTCAATGTGATAGTCAAAGAGGAAGAGGAGGAGAGAGAAGTCAAAGAAGAGGAGATGGGGATTAAAGCGGAGGAGGAGAAGAGAGCATTCAAAGAGGAGGAGACGGAGGAGAGAGCATTCAAAGAGGAGGAGGAGGCGGAGGAGAGAGCATTCAAAGAGGAGGAGGCAGAGGAGAGCGCATTCAAAGAGGAGGAGGCGGAGGAGAGAGCAGTCACAGAAGTGGAGAACAGGGAAGAGGAGGAAGAAGTAGATGGTAACACTGACCCAGGTAAGTTCAGTTGTGTAGGATGGAGAGGTTGGTGCATTGACAGCCACAGGGGATTCCAGAACTCTTTCCACCAATCTGGTGCCTCTTTCTGAAGAGTAACTTGCTTTCAACTCATTTTAAAGGGGCAGTGCAGTTAAAAATGTGACGTTCCTGTTTTGAAAATAATTCCTGGAATTTCAGCCTGTTCAGGTGGAATGGAGTTTTTGGCCCAGATCATGACATCACAATCTGATCTGAATGACCAGTCATCTTTTATTTGCACTTGTATCCTCCTACTTTGAAGGGGTTAGTGTGGTAGGCTCTGTCCACCAATCAGGGCCGTGTGTGTAAATATATTTTAATTTCTATCAACATGCCCACAAGATCAGACTGAGCATTTCAATGGCAAAAGGAGGCTCAGGGAAATCAATGATAACAAATATATTTGGAGTTATTTTCATGAAATAAAAACATAGTGATTTATTAGACACAGTGATGATTTTAAAATACTGCTTCGGGGCTTTAACATTCTGGGCCTGTTTTCAGCTGGCGATTAGGAGGCCCAAGTGTCAAACACACGTTAGTTTGGAATTTCGTCATGTAAAAACATGAGCGCTGGCATTTTCCAGCCGTAACGCCAGGTTCAGCAATGTACCTGTCTAACATCAGCTCACTTGTGCTGAGGTGGGAGGGGTGGAAATATTTGAGGCGTGTCCTTAAAAACACGCAAAATTGACAGTTTCATACAGTGCTAAAAGGAACGTTTCAGACTCACAAACAGCAGGTCTTCACAATTGATTTTGAGAGTGGAAGCGCAGCCTATCCATCCATGACACCAATGGTAGAGAGATGTTAATTTTTTTGCTGGTGAATCTTATAGTTAGATAACATCAAAACATTTTTGGTTTCACCCCCATTTTGTTTAATTTGACTCAAAACAAAGCATAGCCTACCCCCCCCCCCCAAAATCATGGCTGGTTTAGCAGCATCACATACAGTACCATTCAAAGGTTTTTTCACCTACTCATTCTTTATTTATTTTTTTTTTACTATTTTCTACATTGTAGAATAATAGTGGAGACATCAACTATGAAATGACACATGAAATCATGTAGTAACCAAACAAATATATTAATATATTTTATGAGATTATTCAAAGTACTTTGTCTCGATGACAGCTTCCACACTCTCGGCATTCTCTCAAACATCTTCACCTGGAATGCTTTTCCAACAGTCTTGAAGGAGTTACCACACATGCTGAGCACTTGTTGGCTCATCCCAAACCATCTCAATAGGGTTGAGGTTGGGTGATTGTGGAGGCCAAGTCATCTGATGCAGCACTCCATCACTCTCCTTCTTGGTCAAATAGCCCTTACACAGCCTGGATGTGTGTTGGGTCATTGTCCTGTTGAATAACATATGATAGTCCCACTAAGCGCAAACCAGATGTGATAGCATATCGTAGTAGAATGCTGTGGTAGCCATGCTGGTTAAGTGTGCCTTGAATTCTAAATAAAGCACAGACAGCGTCACCAGCAAAGCACCATCACACCTCCTCCTCCATTCTTCACGGTGGGAACAACACATGCGGAGATCATCCGTTCACCTACTCTGCGTCTCACAAAGACATGACGGTTGGAACCAAAACTCTCAAATTTGGACTCATCAGACCAAAGGACAGATTTCCACCAGTCTAATGTCCGTTGATTGTGTTTCTTAGTCCAAGCAAGTCTCTTCTTATTGGTGGCCTTTTAATAGTGGTTTCTTTGCAGCAATTCGAGCATGAAGGCCTGACTCATGCAGTCTCCTCTGAACAGTTGATGTTGAGATGTGTCTGTTACTTGAACTCTGTGAAGCATTTATTTGGACTGTAATTTCATGGGCTGGTAACTCGAATTAACTTATCATGTGCAGCAGAGGTAACTCTGGGTTTTCCTTTCCTGTGGCGGTCCTCATGAGAGACCATTTCATCATAGCACTTGATGGTTTTTGCGACTGCAAGTTCTTGAAATGTTGCATATTGACTGACCTTCATGTCTTAAAGTAATGATGGACTGTCGTTTCTCTTTGCTTATTTGAGCTGTTCTTGACATAATATGGACCTGGTCTTTTACTAAATAAGGATAACTTCTGTATACCACCCCTACCTCTTGTCACAACACAACTGATTGGCTCAAACGCATTAAGAAGGAAAGAAATTCCACAAATGAACTTTTAACAAGGCACACCTTTTAATTGAAATGCATTCCAGGTGACTACCTCATGAAGCTGGTTGGGAGAATGCCAAGAGTGTGCAAAGCTGTCATCAAGGCAAATGATGGCTACTTTGAAGACTCTCAAATAAAACATATATTTTGATTTATTTAACACTTTGTTTTGCTTACTACATGATTCCATATGTGTTATTTCATAGTTTTGATGTCTTCACTATTATTCTACAATGTAGAAAATAGTAACAAATGAAGAAAACCCCTGCAATAAATAGGTGTGTCCAAACTTTTGACTGCTACTGTAGGTGCTTCTTTTTATCCTGGTCATTAGCCCAGTAGCCTATGAATGAAGTGGTTTCAAATAGTCTACTGAGAATGCCTTGAAATACACGACATGACAAAAAGTATGTGGACACCTACTCGTCTGAACATCTCATTCCAAAATCATGGAGTTGCTCCCACCTTTGCTGCTATAACAGCCTCCACTCTTCTGGGAAGGCTTTCCACTAGATGTTGGAACATTGCTGCGGGGACTTGCTTCCATTCAGCCATGAGCATTAGTGAGGTTGGGCACTGATGTTGGGCGATTAGGCCTGGCTCGCAGTCGGCTTTCCAATTCTTTCCAAAGGTGTTCGATGGGGTTGAGGTCAGGGCTCTGTGCAGGCCAGTCAAGTTCTACCACACCGATCTTGACAAACCATTTCTGTATGGACCTCGTTTGTGCACGGGGGCATTGTCATGCTGAAACAGGGAAGGGCCTTCTCCATACTATTGCCACAAAGTTGTAAGCACAGAATCGTCTAGAATGTCATTGTATGCTGTAGCATTAAGGTTTCTCTTCACTGGAACTAAGGGGCCGAGCCCAAACCATGAAAAACAGCCCCAGACCATTATTACTCCTCCACTAAACTTTACAGTTGGCACTATGCATTTGGGCAGGTAGCGTTTTCTTGGCATCTGCCAAACCCAGATTCGTCCATCGGACTGCCAGATGGTGAAGCGTGATTCATCACTTCAGAGAACGTGTTTCCACTGCACCAGAGTCCAATGGCGGCAAGCGTACACCACTCCAGCCGACGCTTGGCATTGCACATGGTGATCTTAGGCTTGTGTGTGGCTGATCGGCCCTCGAGACCCATTTCATGAAGCTCCCGACGAACGGTTCTTCTGCTGATGTTGCTTCCAGACACAGTTTGTAACCCGGTAGTGAGTGTTGCAACCGAGGACAGATTAATTTTACGCACTTCAGCACTCTGTGGTCCTGTTCTGTGAGCTTGTGTGGCCTACCACTTTGTGGCTGAGCCGTCTATTACCTGTCTATTCATTTGAGTAGTTACATATCTCAAAGCCCATCCCTCAGCTTTTTACCAAAACAGAGAAGGGTTTTGTTATTAGTTTAATTTAAGGATTCTAGCTATAAAGACCAAGTGCAAAACATTCCGTTTTTCCTGTGTTTTATATGATATTGTACAACGGGATGAAACTAAAGCTGTAAAAGTGTGATTTAAAAAAAATCTGTTACACAGGACCTTCTAATCAGCAGACCTGCGTGGATGGGAGTTTAGGCTTTCTATGGTGATATCACCATGTGGTAAATTGTGGCAAACTTCTTGCTGGAGAAATAGTTTTTTTCTGTCCTAAAAAGCTATTATTTTCCCCATTTTATAATGGAAATCTACACTGAACAAAAATATAAACACAACATGTAACGTTTTGGTCCCATGTTTCATGAGCTGAGATACCAGGAATTTTTCATATGCACAAAAAGCTTATTTCTCTGAAATGTAGGGCACAAATTTGTTTACAGCCCTGTTAGTGAGCATTTCTCCTTAGCCAAGATAGTCCATCCACCTGACAGATGTGGCATATCAAGAAGCTGATTAAACAGCATCATTACACAGGTGCACCTTGTGCTGGGGACAATAAAAGGGCCCTCTATAATGTGCACTTTTGTCACGCAACACAATGCCGCAGATGTCTGCAATTTTGAGGGAGCGTGCAGTTGGCATGCTGACTGCAATAATGTCCACCAGAGCTGTTGCCAGAGAATGTAATGTTAATTTCTCTACCGTAAGCCACCTCCACCGTCATTTTAGAGAATTTGGCATTATGTTCAACCGGCCTCACAACTGCAGACCACATGTAACCACGCCAGCCCAGGACCTCCACATCTGGCTTCTTCACCTGCGGGATTGGCTGAGACCAGCCACCCAGACAGCTGATGAAAATGTGGGTTTGCACAACCGAAGAATTCTGCACAAACTGTCAGAAATGCATGCTCGTTGTCCTCATCAGGGTCTTGACCTGACTGCATTTTGGCGTCGTAACTGACTTCAGTGGGAAAATGCTCACCTTCGATGGCCACTGGCACGCTGGAGAAGTGTGCTCTTCACAGATTAATCCCGGTTTCAACTGTACTGGGCAGATGACAGACAGTGTGTATGGGGTCGTGTGGGCGAGCGGTTTTCTGTTGTGAACGCAGTGCCCCATAATGGCGGTGGGGTTACGATATGGGCAGGCATAAGCTACGGACAATTAACACTATTGCATATTATTGATGGCAATTTGAATGCAGAGAGATACCGTGACGAGATCCTGAGGCCCATTGTCGTGCCATTCATCCACCGCCATCACCTTAATGTTTCAGCATGATAATGCACGACCCCATGTCGCAAGGACCTGGCCTACATACTCAACAGACATGTCACCCACTGTACATGTTTGAGATGCTCTGGATCGATGTGTATGACAGCGTGTTCTGTTCCCGCCAATATCCAGAAACTTTGCATAGCCTTTGAAGAGGAGTGGGACAATGTTCCACAGGCCACAATCAAGAAACTCTCCCTCAACGTCAACAAAACAAAGGAGCTGATCGTGGACTTCAGGAAACAGCAGAAGGAGCACGCCTCTATCCACATCGATGGACCACAGTGGAGAATGTGGAAAGCTTCAAGTTCCTCGGCATACACATCACTGACAATCTGAAATGGTCCACCCACAACGCGTCTTCAACCTCAGGAGGCTGAAAAAATGTGGCTTGGCCTCTAAGACATTAACAAAATTTTACAGATGAACTATTGAGATTATCCTGTCGGGCTGTATCACCGCTTGGTACGGCAACTGCACCGCCCGCAACCGCAGCGCTCTCCAGAGGGTGGTGCTGTCTGCCCAACGCATCACCGGGGCACACTGCCTGCCCTCCAGAACACCTATAGCACCTAATGTCACAGGAAGTCCAAAGCCACGGCCTGTTCACCCCGCTACCATCCAGAAGGTGAGGTCAGTACAGGTGCATCAAAGTTGGGACCGAGAGACTGAAAAACCGCTTCTATCTGAAGGCCATCAGACTGTTCAACAGCCATCACTACCCGGCTACCACCCGGTTACTCAACCCTGCACCTTAGAGGCTGCTGCCCCATTTACCTAGATGGAATCACTGGTCACTTTAATAATGGAACACTAGTCACTTTAATAATGTTTACATACTGCTTTACTCATTTCATGTATTTTTGTCAATGCTACTCCGACATTGCTTTTCCTAATATTTATATATTTCTTAACATTATGTTACTTTTACATTTGTGTCTATTGTTGTGAATTATTAGATACTACTGCACTGTTGGAGCTAGGAACACAAGCATTTCGCTACACCCGAAATAACATCTGCTAAATAGGTGTATGTGACCAATACAATTTGATTTGAACAGCCTAATCAACTTATGCAAAGGAGATGTTGCTCTGCATGAGGCAAATGTTGGTCATGCCAGATACTGCCTGACTTTCTGATACACACCCCTACCTTTTCTTAAAGGTTTCTGTGACCAACAGATGCATATCTGTATTCTCAGTCATGTGAAATCCATAGATTATGGCCTAATGATTTTTTTTTCAGTTGACTGATTTCCTTATGAACTAAAACTAAGTATATTTTTAGAAATTGTTGCATGTTACACTTTTATATTTTTGTTCAATGTATTCAAGTAAATTACTTAATTGTTACCTAATAAATGATTTGATATTGATATAAAACGGCTGCATTAGGCCTTTAAACAAGTCTTTTAAAGACCATTTCAATGCTGTCCCTGATTCTAACCCCATATCTGTTCATATTCCCACAGGAGAGATCTCCAACCCAGGTTCAGACAGTGAGCCCAGTTCCACAGCATCAGGAAACCATAAACAACACAGACAGAGGAACTCAAGACAGAAACATCACCACTGCATGGACTGCTTCACTAGTTTCTATGAGCCAGAGGAGTTGAGAAGGCACACTTGTAGGCCCCACCCCTGCTCAGATTGCAGTGGCAGCTTTATTTGCCCAACTCACCTCAAATCAAAACAGACTCAAAAAAGGAGGAAGGTGTACCCATGTGGTCAATGTGGGAAGAGATTTCAAACACCAAGCAAACTAAAGACGCACCAGAGAACTCACACAGGAGAGAAGCCGTACCACTGCTCTGTTTGTGGGAAGGGTTTCAGTCAGTCGAACCAACTAAAGACACACCAGAGAACTCACACAGGACAGAAGCCTTACCACTGCTCTCAGTGTGGAAAGAGTTTCAGTTGGTTACACAGCCTGAAGACTCACCAGATAACTCACACAGGGGAGAAGCCTTACCATTGCTCGCAGTGTGTAAAGCGTTTCAGTCTGGTAGGAAACCTAAAGAGACACCAGCTAACACACACAGTAGAGAAGCCTTACCTCTGCTCTCATTGTGGGAAGAGTTTCAGTCAGTTACACCATCTAAAGACACACCAGTTAATTCACACAGGAGAGAAGCCATATCACTGCTCTCAATGTGGGAAGAGTTTCAGTCATCCAAAAGACTTAAAGTCACACCAGAGAACTCACACAGGAGAGAAGCCATTCCACTGCTCCCAATGTGGAAAGAGTTTCAGTCAGTTATCAACTCTGAAAAAACACCAGCTAACTCACACAGGAGAGAAGCCTTACCACTGCTCTCAATGTGGGAAGCGTTTCACCAGGTTATATCAACTGAAGGCACACCAAATAACGCACACAGAAGAGAAACCTTACCACTGCTCTCAATGTGGTGATAGTTTCACCAGTTCATATTTCCTAAAGAAACACCAGCTAATTCACACGGGAGAAAAGCCATTCCACTGCTCCCAGTGTGGGAAGAATTTCAGTCATTCATCAACTTTGAAGACACATCAGATAACTCACACAGGAGAGAAGCCTCACCGCTGCTCTCAGTGTGGGAAGAGTTTTGGTCATTCATCAACTCTCAAGACACATCAGATAACTCACACAGGAGAGAAGCCTCACCGCTGCTCTCAGTGTGGGAAGAGTTTCAGCCAGTCATCAACTTTGAAGAAACATCAGAGAACTCACTCAGGAGGAAAGCTGTGTCATCAGAGCTGAAGACACTAGCTTATTCACATAGGGAAGAAGCCTAAACTCTGCTGTCAATATGGGGATAGTTTCACCAGTTTATATTAATAAAATATAACACCAACTAATTATGACTAACAATAACTTTAACTGGTTACTTGAAGGGGGAAAAACTTGCAAAGGAGTGTGGAACAAGATGTCTGTGTGGAAAGCTTCAGTCAGGCATCAAATTTGAAGACACACCATTTAAACCTGTTACGACACGAGTTTGACAATAGCCAGTGAAAAATCAGAGCGCCATATTCAAAACCACAAATCTAATCATTTCTATTTCTCAAACATAAGACTATTTAACACCATTTTATAGATACACTTCTCCTGAATGGAAACACGTTGTCCGATTTCAAAAAGGCTTTACAGCGAAAGCAAAACATTAGATTATGTTAGGAGAGTACATAGACACAAATAACCACACATCCATTTTCAAAGCAACTACATGCATCACAAATACCCAAAACACAGCTAAATGAAGCACTAACCTTTGACGATCTTCATCAGATGACACTCCTAGGACATCATGTTACACAATACATGCATTTTTTGTTCGATAAAGCTCTTCATATTTATATATAAAAACAGCATTTTACATTGGCGCGTGACGTTCAGAAAATATTTTCCCTCAAATACTGCCGGTGAATCAGCACCACAATTTACAAAAATACTTGTCATAAACGTTGATAAAATATTAAACTGTCATTCAAATTATAGATGAACATCTCCTTTATGCTAACGCTGTGAAAGATTTCAAAAAAGCTTCACGAGGAAAGCACTCTGCAATAATCTGAGTACTGCGCTCAGAAAAATACACTAGGCAATACAGATAGCCGCCATTTTGGGGTCATCTAAAATCATAAATTGCATTAGAAATATTCCCTTACCTTTGATGATCTTCATCAGAAGGCACTTCCTGGAATCCCAGGTCCACAATAAATGTTGTTTTGTTCGATAAACTCCATAATTTATGTCCAAATAACTCCTTGTTGTTCGCGCGTTCAGTTCAGCTACTCCAAATGTAGGAAGCGCGCGGAAAACTTGACGACGAAAAGTTTAAAAAAGTTGTATTTACATTCGTTAAAACATGTCAAACGTTGTAAAACATCAATCTTTAGGGCCTTTAGAACGTGAAAATTCAGTAATATTCCAACCGGACCATTCCAGTGTCTTGAAAAACATTTTGGAACAGAGCTACCTCTCGCGTGAATGCGCGCCAATGAAGTGATGTCCTTCCCTGGGTTACCAACTTCCCAGCCTTCTTGTTCGGTCTCTGTTCATCGTAGACGCCTCAAACAACTTTCTAAAGACTGTTGACATCTAGTGGAAGCCTTAGGAAGTGCACAATGATTACCACATCACTGTGTGTTCAATAGGCAATGACTTGAAGAGAGCCCACACATCCAGATTTCCACTTCCTGGTAGGATTTCTCTCAGGTTTTTGCTTGCCATATGAGTTCTGTTATACTCACATACATCATTCAAACAGTTTTAGAAACTTCAGAGTGTTTTCTATCCAAATCTACTAATAATATACATATCCTAGCTTCTGAGTTTGAGTAGGAGGCAGTTTAATATGGGCAAATTTTTTTCGAAATTGACAATACTGCCCCCTATCCCTAATGGGCTGTACTCGCACAGTTTAGAAGCCTTACTGTGTTCTGGAGTTGTTTGAATATTGTTTATTGAAATTAAGCTGGTATGTTCACAATAAGCCATTATCATCATATCACTTTTTCAGGAATCACCAAAAAGTCAGCACTGCAGAGAAAAGGCAGTTTTACAGAAACTGTATTTATTTTGTTGGTGCTTAACAGACATGGCTTGTCAACGTCAGTATTTCCACTATACAGCTGTCTTTTTGGGAATGCAATACTTAAATAAAAGGTGACATTCTGTACTGTCGCCTCATATGAAACAATATACTGGAGTGTAGAGCCAAATTAAACGTTTTAGCTTCACTGTCCAAATAAATACGTAGGTGTGTATCGCAAATATCCAAACAACCGTGTATAGCAAATATCCAAACAACATGTAGTATCACTATTCTCCAATAAAGGGGAATAAACGCCCAGGCTAGAAGAGGCTACGCAAGGGGCCTTTTCTTGCCTGCCACTGCAAAGGTTGCTTAATGTCGTACAACTATCCGGAAGTCTCGCAAGCTTATGTTTTGTTTTGCTACATGGATTCCAGTGGTAATCAGTCTGGGCCCGGTTTCCCGATAGCGATGGAACTTAAGCCTCGTTCACATCACCCATAAACACTCCATTACATTGCCCCGGATGTCATGCATTTTAATGGGGACGTCCACAACGGAGTGAAAAAGCAACGCCCGTTGTAGTTTAAGGTACCGTTGCGAGACGGACACGGCATACGTTGACATTTTAAACAATTTTGTTTGTTTTGTTGCTAGCTACAATGGTATCTTCAACCTAGCCTAGCTTTTAGTTAGCTAGCTGCTCTGCAATGCTCGCTGTGCCCTGAATTCCCCGTTAACTTTTTTCATATTTTGGTGCCTTTAAAATTAAATGTGAAAAATGATTCAATTAGACCATTTTTCCTACAGATTTACTCCATATTTTCATAGTGAAAGAAGGTTATACAATTTTCCAAATTAAGAAAAAAATATATAGTAATTGGATAAGTCTCCACGCCCCTAAGTTAATACTTGGTGGAAGCACCTTTGTCAGCCATTACAGCTGTGAATCATTTGGAATAAGATTTGACCAAATTTGCACAACTGTTAGGGCTACATATATCCATTGTTTTTGTCAAAATTGCTCAAGCTCATTCAATTTGGTTGGGAATCATTGATGGATTGCAGTATTCAAACCTAGTCTCTGATTTTTATTAAGGAAATTTAAATCAGGACTGAGACTAGACGATTCCAGAACACTTAACACCACTTGGAAATCCATTTTGGTGTGTCTTTGGCAAAAACATTTGTGTAATTGTCTGGCTGAAAAGTTGTATTCTATCCCAGGGTTTTCAGAAGACTGAGACTGGTTTTCCTCTAACTTTTTACCTTTCATATTTCATTGGATCCTGACAAACTCCCCACTCCCAGCCAACGGCAAGCATACCCATAACATGATGCTGCCACCACAATACTTGAAAATAGACTGTTTCAGTCTGTGTTGGATTGGATTTGACACAACCCTGTAGTTTTTAATTTATGCCAAAAGGTTTTGTCTTGCAGTATTACTTAACAGCCTTGTTACTAACAGAATGGGAGTGGATTCTTTAACACACGCTTCTTCCTTTTCACTTTGTCATACAGGCCAGTAACATGGAGTGAATCAAATCAAATTGTATTGGTCACATGGTTAACAGATGTTAATGCGAGTGTAGTGAATGCAATGATGTTGATCCCTTTTGGATTTTTTAAGTATTGTGGTGGCAGCATCATGTTATGTGTATGCTTGTCACCGGCAGGGAAGTGAATTATGAATAGGTCCTGAAAGAGGAAACATTAACTACTTGAGGAAGGAAGGTTAGCTAGAAAGTCACAGTCTGTATGCCACATTATTGTAGCTATTAGAAAGCTAATCATCACGAAACTTGAACAAAAATCGATTTCATCCACAGATGGGTCCTTTGGAGGAAGGATTGTTGACATATATTTGACATTTGTATTACATTTACATTTAAGTCATTTAGCAGACGCTCTTATCCAGAGCGACTTACAAATTGGTGCATTCACCTTATGATATCCAGTGGAACAACCACTTTACAATAGTGCATCTAAATCTTTTAAGGGGGGGGGGGGGGGTTAGAAGGATTACTTTATCCTATCCTAGGTATTCCTTAAAGAGGTGGGGTTTCAGGTGTCTCCGGAAGGTGGTGATTGACTCCGCTGTCCTGGCGTCGTAGGGGAGCTTGTTCCACCATAGGGGTGCCAGAGCAGCGAACAGTTTTGACTGGGCTGAGCGGGAACTGTGCTTCCTCAGAGGTAGGGGGGCCAGCAGGCCAGAGGTGGATGAGCGCAGTGCCCTCGTTTGGGTGTAGGGACTGATCAGAGCCTGAAGGTACGGAGGTGCCGTTCCCCTCGCGGCTCCGTAGGCAAGCACCATGGTCTTGTAGCAGACGCGAGCTTCAACTGGAAGCCAGTGGAGAGAGCGGAGGAGCGGGGTGACGTGAGAGAACTTGGGAAGGTTGAACACCAGACGGGCTGCGGCGTTCTGGAGGAGTTGTAGGGCTTTAATGGCACAGGCAGGGAGCCCAGCCAACAGCGAGTTGCAGTAATCCAGACGGGAGATGACAAGTGCCTGGATTAGGACCTGCGCCGCTTCCTGTGTGAGGCAGGGTCGTACTCTGCGAATGTTGTAGAGCATGAACCTACAGGATCGGGTCACCGCCTTGATGTTAGTGGAGAATGACAGGGTGTTGTCCAGGGTCACGCCAAGGTTCTTAGCACTCTGGGAGGAGGACACAATGGAGTTGTCAACCGTGATGGCGAGATCATGGAACGGGCATTCCTTTCCCGGGAGGAAAAGCAGCTCCGTCTTGCCGAGGTTCAGCTTGAGGTGGTGATCCGTCATCCACACTGATATGTCTGCCAGACACGCAGAGATGCGATTCGCCACCTGGTTATCAGAAGGGGGAAAGGAGAAGATTAATTGTGTGTCGTCTGCATAGCAATGATAGGAGAGACCATGTGAGGATATGACAGAGCCAAGTGACTTGGTGTATAGGGAGAATAGGAGAGGGCCTAGAACAGAGCCCTGGGGGACACCAGTGGTGCGGAGACAGATTCTCGCCACGCCACCTGGTAGGAGTGACCTGTCAGGTAGGACGCAATCCAAGCGTGGGCCGCGCCGGAGATGCCCAACTCGGAGAGGGTGGAGAGGAGGATCTGGTGGTTCACAGTATCAAAGGCAGCAGATAGGTCTAAAAGGATGAGAGCAGAGGAGAGAGAGTTAGCTTTAGCAGTGCGGAGAGCCTCCGTGACACAGAGAAGAGCAGTCTCAGTTGAATGACCAGTCTTGAAACCTGACTGATTTGGATCAAGAAGGTCATTCTGAGAGAGATAGCAAGAGAGCTGGCCAAGGACGGCACGTTCAAGAGTTTTGGAGAGAAAAGAAAGAAGGGATACTGGTCTGTAGTTGTTGACATCGGAGGGATCGAGTGTAGGTTTTTTCAGAAGGGGTGCAACTCTCGCTCTCTTGAAGACGGAAGGGACGTAGCCAGCGGTCAAGGATGAGAGAAGAGAGGAGGGGATAGGGTCAAGCGGGCAGGTTGTTGGGCGGCCGGCCGTCACAAGACGCGAGATTTCATCTGGAGAGAGAGGGGAGAAAGAGGTCAAAGCACAGGGTAGGGCAGTGTGAGCGGGACCAGCGGTGTCGTTTGACTTAACAAACGAGGATCGGATGTCGTCGACCTTCTTTTCAAAATGGTTGACGAAGTCATCCGCAGAGAGGGAGGAGGGGGGGAAGGGGGAGTAGGATTCAGGAGGGAGGAGAAGTGGCAAAGAGCTTCCTAGGGTTAGAGGCAAATCCTTGGAATTTAGAGTGGTAGAAAGTGGCTTAAGCAGCAGAAACAGAAGAGGAAAATGTAGAGAGGAGGGAGTGAAAGGATGCCAGGTCCGCAGGGAGGCGAGTTTTCCTCCATTTCCGCTCGGCTGCCCGGAGCCCTGTTCTGTGAGCTCGCAATGAGTCGTCGAGCCACGGAGCAGGAGGGGAGGACCGAGCCGGCCTGGAGGATAGGGGACATAGAGAGTCAAAGGATGCAGAAAGGGAGGAGAGGAGGGTTGAGGAGGCAGAATCAGGAGATAGGTTGGAGAAGGTTTGAGCAGAGGTAAGAGATGATAGGATGGAAGAGGAGAGAGTAGCGGGAGAGAGAGTGCGAAGGTTGCGATGGCGCAATACCATCCGAGTAGGGGCAGAGTGAGAAGTGTTGGAGGAGAGCGAGAGGGAAAAGGATACAAGGTAGTGGTCGGAGACTTGGAGGGGTGTTGCAATGAGATTAGTGGAAGAACAGCATCTAGTAAAGATGAGGTCAAGCGTATTGCCTGCCTTGTGAGTAGGGGGGGAAGATGAGAGGGTGAGGTCAAAAAGAGGAGAGGAGTGGAAAGAAGGAGGCAGAGAGGAATGAGTCAAAGGTAGACGTGGGGAGGTTAAAGTCACCCAGAACTGTGAGAGGTGAGCCATCCTCAGGAAAGGAACTTATCAAGGCGTCAAGCTCATTGATGAACTCTCCAGGGGAACCTGGAGGGCGATAAATGATAAGGATGTTAAGCTTGAAAGGGCTGGTAACTGTGACAGCATGGAATTCAAAGGAGGAGATAGACAGATGGGTCAGGGGAGAAAGAGAGAATGTCCACTTGGGAGAGATGAGGATTCCAGTGCCACCACCCCGCTGGCCAGATGCTCTCGGGGTATGCGAGAACACGTGGTCAGACGAGGAGAGAGCAGTAGGAGTAGCAGTGTTATCTGTGGTAATCCATGTTTCCGTCAGCGCCAAGAAGTCGAGGGACTGGAGGGTAGCATAGGCTGAGATGAACTCTGCCCTGTTGGCCGCAGACCGGCAGTTCCAGAGGCTGCCGGAGACCTGGAACTCCACGTGGGTTGTGCGCGCTGGGGCCACCAGGTTGGAGTGGCAGCGGCCACGCGGTGTGAAGCGTTTGTATGGCCTGTGCAGAGGGGAGAGAACAGGGATAGACAGACACATAGTTGACAGGCTACAGAAGAGGCTACGCTAATGCAAAGGAGATTGGAATGACAAGTGGACTACACGTCTCGAATGTTCAGAAAGTTAAGCTTACGTTGCAAAAATCTTATTGACTAAAATGACGAAAATGATACAGTACTGCTGGCTGGTGAAGTAGGCTAGCTAGCAGTGGCTGCGTTGTTGACTTTGTTTGAAAGTGTAGCTGGCTAGGTAACCTCGATAGTTTCAGTACTACACCTTTATCATGATACAAAGGCAACTATGTAGCTAGCTAACATAACACTAATCAAGACGTTCCTTTGTAATGTATTTAGTTTCTACAATGCTGCTCGTCGGTAAAAGTTGGCTAGGTTTGGAAAATGGCGTCGCGGAGGATGAAAATAGCTGGCTAGCTAACCTCGATAATTACTCTAAACTACACAATTATCAAACTATGACAAAGACAACTATGTAGCTAGGTAACACTACACTAATCAAATCGTTCCGTTGTAATGTATTAGTTTCTACAGTGCTGCTAGTCGTATCTTAAAGCATATTTGAGAATAACTAATTGAAGTTGGAACATTCAGTAACAGCTGAACGGAACATGACGAGAGGCGGGGAGTGTGTTGTGCACTTCCATTCAAGTTGATTGGCGAAGTTACATCGACATTGTTGTCATATTGGCTTAGATGTGATGGTAGAAAGACTTGAATTTAGCATTGATCAAATCAAAGTTTATTTGTCACGTGCGCCGAATACAACAGGTCTAGACTTTACAGTGAAATGCTTACTTACAGGCTCTAACCAATAGTGCAAAAAAGGTATTAGGTGAACAATAGGTAGATAAAGAAATAAAACAACAGTAAAAAGACAGGCTATATACAGTAGTGAGGCTATAAAAGTAGCGAGGCTACATACAGACACCGGTTAGTCAGGCTGATTGAGGTCGTATGTACATGTAGATATGGTTAAAGTGACTATGCATATATGATGAACAGAGAGTAGCAGTAGCGTAAAAGAGGGGTTGGCGGGTGGTGGGTGGGACACAATGCAGATAGCCCGGATAGCCACTGTGCGGGAGCACTGGTTGGTCGGCCCAATTGAGGTAGTATGTACATGACTGTATAGTTAAAGTGACTATGCATATATGATAAACAGAGAGTAGCAGCAGTGTAAAAAGAGGGGTTGGGGGGGCACACAATGCAAATAGTCCGGGTAGCCATTTGATTACCTGTTCAGGAGTCTTATGGTTTGGGGGTAAAAACTGTTGAGAAGCCTTTTTGTCCTAGACTTGGCACTCCGGTACCGCTTGCCATGCGGTAGTAGAGAGAACAGTCTATGACTGGGGTGGCTGGGGTCTTTGACAATTTTTAGGGCCTTCCTCTGACACCGCCTGGTGTAGA
Source organism: Salmo trutta (assembly GCF_901001165.1). Taxonomy (NCBI): domain Eukaryota; kingdom Metazoa; phylum Chordata; class Actinopteri; order Salmoniformes; family Salmonidae; genus Salmo; species Salmo trutta. Next base: position 24,270,573 of record NC_042994.1, read on the forward strand.
GGTCCTGGATGGCAGGCAGCTTAGCCCCAGTGATGTACTGGGCCGTACGCACTACCCTCTGTAGTGCCTTGCGGTCAGAGGCCGAGCAGTTGCCGTACCAGGCAGTGATGCAACCAGTCAGGATGCTCTCTGTTGCAGCTGTAGAACCTTTTGAGGATCTCAGGACCCATGCCAAATCTTTTTAGTTTCCTGAGGGGGAATAGGCTTTGTCGTGCCCTCTTCACGACTGTCTTGGTGTGTTTGGACCATTCTAGTTTGCTGTTGATGTGGACACCAAGGAACTTCAAGCTCTCAAACTGCTCCACTACAGCCCCGTCAATGAGAATGGGGGCGTGCTCGGTCCTCCATTTCCTGTAGTCTACAATAATCGCCTTCTTAAGAAGCCGGTGGCCTCCAGCTTCTTGATGTTTTGTTACAGTGTACCTAATGAACACAACCATAATAAACACAACCCTGATTGTAATCCAACAAATGCCATACAATATTATTGAGATGATTGCAATATTAAAGTTGACTGTTATTAGGACTGTTTGATATATTATGACTTTTTGGTACATGGCCCTGTTTGTGGGATAAATTGCAGAACTATAAAGCAGAGGCTCCTATCATCAGGTCTTCAGTCATCCCAGACATAACAGCTGCTATAGTCGTCAAGGCTATTACCGAATCAGCAGTTAAACTGGACAACCTTCTATTCAACTCATTCACAGGCAGACATGATCATTTCTAATTTCCCCCTTGATTTAAATCAGTCTTTCAATTGTGCGACTGAATGTGAAGTCTTTCATTTCTAAACAATGATCTTTGGTGGGGTCATCTAGTGGATTGGGCTGTCACTTGTCCTGACCCTTCAAAAGCCTTGGCTAGGAAGAGTCCCCTGCTCCCCCAGAGACAGACGCTTGTGTTCCAACAGCTGCAGCTGGAAGGAGGTTGTGGGATTTCCAGTTTTATTTACATCACATTTTACTCATTTAGCAGACGCTCTTATCCAGAGCGACTTTCATACATTTTTTTTATTATTATATTTATTTTTTATTTTTCCCGTACTGGTCCCCCTTGGGAATCAAACCCACAACTCTGGCGTTGCAAACACCATGCTCTACCAACTGAGCCACACAGGACCAGTGCCACATGGTGATATTTATGTTCTCTGTTATGGACTTTACTTATATTGTCCTTGACTGTGTCTTCTTGCAATCTCTGTTGTTTTTACATTTGTAAGTCTAAAAATAAAGCTGTCCAAAAAGAAGCAGGTATTTGACTGGTCCGTTTAATGGCCATATCAGTTATAAGTCTGTTTCATATATGGTCCTATCCTCTGGTGCACAGCTCAAATGGCATCAGATCTACCAATAAACCAATGACAAATTACCTGAGGTATATTGCTGTGGAACCTGGATGTATTTCTGATACACCCACTTCTGAACATGGCCATATTGGGCTTGTAAATGATCTGTTGCTTTGGTACACTTGTGACTCTGCTATGGACTGTATGGGATCAAATTGGAGTTTCAAGAACAGCTCAGCAGGTTTGATACCATCTCTATGACGGAGGGTCATAAAGCAACCCTAAACGACTTTAGGCTGCATGTATTTCTGACACCCAGTTTGGATCATGGCCATGTTTGGAGAAGGTTACTGACGGGGTAATAATTTGGACTACTTGTTTGTCCAAAGATCTGTAAAGCTTGCTGAAAAACACAACAGCTCCCCATTTGATCCAAGTGTTTCTCCTTGTAAATGCATTAGATTCATATTAAATGTAGCCCTCCATTGACGTCACACTGCATGCTGAAAGGTGAAGACCTCATACCTATACTGTAGACCACGGAGAGATCTGATACAGGCCAGGACATTATTTTGACTTTATTAGTCGACCATGAGGTCCTCACATTGCTGACACCGTAATAGATTTACAGTGAGATATGTGATCTGGGAAATAAGATCTGAATAAACCGAGCCAAGATTGGTTGTTTTGTGGATCCTTGCCACCTCATGTGACATTTCATTTCCAGATTTAGATTTTTACTGGCTGTGACATTTTAATGGATTGAATCATGTATAAAAAATGTTGATGTGAGCCAAGGCGCTGGGGTGTCTCAGGCAAACTCCTGTCTGTGGTGATAAAACTACTTTGCGAGCACAGACTGAGTCGTTTAAAGCACCCTTAAAATGTATTGGATCAAGAGTTACTATTCAATCCTCCCAAGGCCCTACTAAAATATATCAAATATGTACAATAACAGTTTTATAATGACAGTTTACTCAACTGCTTAATGACATCTGTCAGTTAATAACAGTATATCAGCGGCCTGTAACTCCTGTTCTGGACAGCCCATCCTCATGGTGTGCAGGCTCTTGTTACACACCAGCACCACAGCAGGTTTAGCTAAATCAGAGAGGAAGAGGCAAAGTGAGAGGTTTTCCTCCTCTCAAATCTGTCCACGAAGATAAGCCCACGAAGTAAGGAATTTTTGTATGGAGGTCAATGAGAGTGTCGAATTTGTGCATGCTGTCACAGATGCTTTAATGACACAAATAGATGTATGTATGTATGTATGTATGTATGTATGTATGTATGTATGTATGTATGTATGTATGTATGTATATATGCTAACCCATGTTAACCCACCCATATATGTTAACCCATGCGCTCAGTTTATGCTAAATGCTATTGCTCCTTTCTTATGTTTATCCTGGTGGTCTCCTAAGTTTGTAGCTGTATGTTGCTGCAGTTGTAGCCCATTCCCTTTATCTAGTCACCTTGCGCCACCTTGTAATTCATTCACCTTTTATGTTGATGTGTTCCTAATATGTTTCACTCTTGTTTATCTTCCAGACCACCACATCCTTCCACAACCTAACCTTCCTACCGGCCTTTCAAGCTCCAACTCTTAAACCCCAAACCTTAATCAAATTCCATTCCAAACCCTCCCCCATGTGCTCTGGGTTGGTGTTCAAATGTGTTTTATAAATACCATAAACCTGTATTCCTCCTCTCCATCTCCTCAATGCATTATTCTTGCCGATTCGCCATGTTGGCAGCAGAAATCCTAAACCAGTCAGTTATATAAAAAATGTCCTACTACATTTTGTTTTTAAACTCATAATCCTAAAAAATCATCTTTAATGTAACGCTTCATTTCTTGAAATCAGGTTCAGTATGTTAGAAATACAATTCAGTTAATTCAGGAAGTAATCTTTCACAATACTTTGAAATGACAAGTACTTTTAGTTCTCTTCCTGAATTGACCTGAAATGACCCCAGCTCTGATCTCGATACAGTGATCACTGCATTGTGAGGAGACCATGGCTGTAAAGTCAGTTGAGATCTTTGTGGCCAAATGCACTGTTGTCTAGTTGGGTATGACAGCTGTACATATTCCTCTGTCACTGATCTAAGGTCAGTTTTATCCCGGGGGGTAACTTCTGCCCAGAGCAAGTTTGGAGCTGAACATGCCCCTCAAATACAAAATCACAGGTCATATATCATGCAAGATCTTTGCACATTAAATTCAATATCATACGTGTTTAGTCTGCATGGTGTGAATGTTCTCTCCACACACAAACACGTTAAGTAAATATCTTGTCGAATAACAGTGGCATAGGTGCCAGAATTAGGCAGATATACCAAACAATAAACCTTGGCTGCAATGAAGATGAGAGCACAGTCCAAGAAATGATAAGGCCTTGATGGGATCCTTCCAGATGGCCAGCCAGTATCCAGTAGCTCACCCATATTGGGCTTCTTGTGCTGATATGCTGGGTGGACACTGCACCCCAAACAAACAGGGTGTAGTCAGTGAGGTGAAATGTTCTGAACATTGCCGATAGAAATGTACTGACTAGAGCTGACATTATTACCTATTCTACCTGACAGACAGTCATAGCTGTTCTTCACAATGCATTTCTTTGTTTTTATAGTGAATGCAGATTATGTAAATCAGCTAATGAGTTAGGTAGTTAACTGTTAACTAGCTAACTTAACTATGCTGTTGTAACAATGTAACTACTCTTTACCAGTGATTGGAGGTAGCTAGCTAACAGTTAGCTATGCTGTTGTAACAATGTAACTAGTCTTTACTGTCACACCCTGATCTGTTTCACCTGTCTTTGTGCTTGTCGCCACCTCCCTCCAGGTGCCGCCCATCTTCCCCATTATCCCCAGTGTATTTATACCTGTGTTCTCGGTTTGTCTGTTGCCAGTTTGTCTTGTCTCGTCAAGCCTACCAGCATTTTTAACGTACTCCTGTTTTTTTTGCAGTACCTGTTTTCTAGTTTTCCCGGTTTTGACCATTCTGCCTGCCCTGAACCTGAGTCTCTCTGTCGTTCTGTACCTTGTGACACTGCCCAGGATTACTGACCTCTGCCTGCCCTTGACCTGTCGTTTGCCTGCCACCTGTTTTTTTAATAAACTTTTGTTACCCAAACTGTCTGCATCTGGGTCTTCTCCTGAGCCATGATAGAACGAACTGGCCCTGATGGACCCAGCAGACTCGGACCAGCTCCGCAAAGCCGTCTCCTCCCAATGAGTCACCATTGGAAGGCACGAGGAGTTACTTCGGGGTCTTATGTATGGGTTCCAGATCTTGGCCGAACGCCATGACCTCGCGTTGAACATGTTGCTGGAGCAATTTCGTGGGTTGTCTGTCTGGCAGCCTACCACGCCCGTAACCTCCCAGCCCCGTCCCAGCGTTCTGCCCTGGACCTCAAGTTACACCCCTGCGCCTTCTTCTCCCATCATCTTAACACCACGGAGAGGAATTACAATGTGGGGAATAGTGAGACAGAACTGCCCCCACGCCTACCTCGGAAGTGTCCACCTCCACCACAAAGGATATTGTGGGATCTGGATGTTAAATCACTGGGGTGGAGGTGAAACGACCCTTGAGAAGACAGAAGGCCTCGTCGGCTTCTAGACCCCACAACAACCTACGGGGACCTCCCTTAAGGAGAGAGGTGAGAGGAGCGGCAACAGAGCTGAAATTCCTGATGATACAACGGTAGAAGTTGGCAAACCCCCAAAACCGGTGTAACCCTTAATGGTGGTTGGGACTGGCCATGACCTGACTGCATCTACCTTCTTGTCATCCTTCTTCAGTCCCTGCGGCCTGATTTGGTAACCCAAGAAGGAAACAGCCTTCTGATGGAATTGACACTTCTCAGCCTTGACGAACAGGTGATTAGCCAGGAGGCGTTCCAGGACTGCTCGAACATGGGTGATGTGATCTTCAAGGTTGACCGAGTAGATCAAGATGTCATTGATGTATACGATCACCTGGTGTCCGAGTATGTCCCTGAACACCTCGTTAACGAATGCCTGGAACACTGACGGAGCATTGGCTAAGCCAAAGGGCATCACCAAGTATTCGTAGTGACCAGACATCGTGCTGAACGCCGTCTTCCACTCACCCCCCTCCCGGATGAGGATGAGATTGTAAGCGCTCCACAGGTCCAGTTTGGTGAAGAACCAAGCTGTTCAATGGCCGACGGCACCAACAGGAGATTTGATTTGATTTTATTAGGATCTCTTTTAGTCCTCATTTGGACTAATCTTCCAAGAGTCCTTAAACATTAAAATACAATTTATAATACGAACACATTTTCACATATACAGTGAGGGAAAAAAGTATTTGATCCCCTACTGATTTTGTACGTTTGCCCACCGACAAAGAAATGATCAGTCTATAATTTTAATGGTAGGTTTATTTGAACAGTGAGAGACAGAATAACAACAAAAAGATCCAGAAAAACCCATGTCAAAAATGTTATAAATTGATTTGCATTTTAATGAGGGAAATAAGTATTTGACCCCCTCTCAATCAGAAAGATCTCTGGCTCCCAGGTGTCTTTTATACAGGTAGCGAGCTGAGATTAGGAGCACACTTTTAAAGGGAGTGCTCCTAATCTCAGTTTGTTACCTGTATAAAAGACACCTGTCCACAGAAGCAATTAATCAATCAGATTCCAAACTCTCCACCATGGCCAAGACCAAAGAGCTCTCGAAGGATGTCAGGGACAAGATTGTAGACCTACACAAGGCTGGAATGGGCTACAAGACCATCGCCAAGCAGCTTGGTGAGAAGATGACAACAGTTGGTACGATTATTCGCAAATGGAAGAAACACAAAATAACCGTCAATCTCCCTCGGCCTGGGGCTCCATGCAAGATCTCACCTCGTGGAGTTGCAATGATCATGAGAACGGTGAGGAATCAGCCCAGAACTACACGGGAGGATCTTGTCAATGATCTCAAGGCAGCTGGGACCATAGTCACCAAGAAAACAATTGGTAACACACTACGCCGTGAAGGACTGAAATCCTGCAGTGCCCGCAAGGTCCCCCTGCTCAAGAAAGCACATATACATGCCCGTCTGAAGTTTGCCAATGAACATCTGAATGATTCAGAGGACAACTGGGTGAAAGTGTTGTGGTCAGATGAGACCAAAATGGAGCTCTTTGGCATCAACTCAACTTGCCGTGTTTGGAGGAGGAATGCTGCCTATGACCCCAAGAACACCATCCCCACCGTCAAACATGGAGGTGGAAACATTATGCTTTGGGGGTGTTTTTCTGCTAAGGGGACAGGACATCTTCACCGCATCAAAGGGACGATGGACGGGGCCATGTACCGTCAAATCTTGGGTGAGAACCTCCTTCCCTCAGCCAGGGCATTGAAAATGGGTCGTGGATGGGTATTCCAGCATGACAATGACCCAAAACACACGGCCAAGGCAACAAAGGAGTGGCTCAAGAAGAAGCACATTAAGGTCCTGGAGTGGCCTAGCCAGTCTCCAGACCTTAATCCCATAGAAAATCTGTGGAGGGAGCTGAAGCTTCAAGTTGCCAAACGTCAGCCTCGAAACCTTAATGACTTGGAGAAGATCTGAAAAGAGGAGTGGGACAAAATCCCTCCTGAGATGTGTGCAAACCTGGTGGCCAACTACAAGAAATGTCTGACCTCTGTGATTGCCAACAAGGGTTTTGCAGAGGGGTCAAATACTTATTTCCCTCATTAAAATGCAAATAATTTTGTAACATTTTTGACATGCGTTTTTCTGGATTTTTTTGTTGTTATTCTGTCTCTCGCTGTTCAAATAAACCTACCATTAAAATTATAGACTGATAATTTCTTTGTCAGTGGGCAAACCTACAAAATCAGCAGGGGATGAAATACTTTTTTCCCCCTCACTGTAGCACACTGTTACAAACAGACATAATACACTAACATATTGACCAGATAAACACTAACAGTCTAAAAAGATTGGTAAATGAAGAAACAATCTACCATGGTCCAGCACAACTTTCCTGGGGTACCGATACTTTGTGGTAATTTCATTGAGTCCTCTGTAATCAATGCAAGGACGTAATCCTCCATCCTTCTTGGCCACGAAGAAGAAACTAGCCAACGTGGGAGAACTGGACGTGCGGATGAAACCCTGTTGGAGCGCCTCTTGAATGTAATCCTCCATGGCCTGGTTCTCAGCCACAGACAGAGTGTAGATGCGTCTGCGAGGTGTTGCACCGGCAAGCAGGTCGATGGCACAGTCCCAGGGGCAATGAAGAGGGAGACAGGTGGTGCAGGTTTTGGAGAATACCTCCCGCAGGTCCTGGTATACCTCCGAGATGTTGGGCTGAAGGGCAACCACAGCACTCACAACCGACGTGGAACCGCAGGGAACAGGGAAGCAGGTCCTCTGGCATTCAGGTGACCAGTCTATGATTCTCATCCTCAACCATGAAAAAGTGGGGTTATTGTGTTGAAGTCAAGGGAGGCCAAGGATGATCTTGAAGAAGGGGATGTTTTCCTGATGATTGGACTCCACGGTGAGGGTGAGTGTTTGACTGATGTGTGTAATGGTTTCGGATCCTAATGGCCGGCAATCGAGGCTTTGAACCGAAAAAGGAGAGGAGTGCGGGTATGAGGTAATATTGAGAGAGGAGGCAAGGGTCTGATCCATAAAGTTCCCCGTGGCACCGGAAACAGTCAACCAATGTGATGCGCACCAAAAGAGCCTAGCAGGAAGTGATGAAGATGGAATACTCACTCCTGCCCCAGGGAATGGAAGATCACGTGACCGTCCCTCTGTTCTAGGGAATCCTGGATTCGAAAGTGCCGGACACCACTGGAGCTTGTGCCCTCCTTGCACACAGTACAGACAGAGCCTCAGTTGTATCCATCTGCAGCACTCCACCGCGGGGAGGCATGTGACCCCTACCTCCATGGGTTCAGGCTCTGATCCTGAGTGTTCGCCGAAGGAGGGAGAGAAGTGATGAGAATGCCGCCGCTCCCGGAGAAGGTTATCTAGACGGATGACCATCGCAATGAGTGCATCCATGGTCAGGTTGTCGTCTCGACAGGCCAAATCCGTCTGGACCTCCTCACGCAGCCCTCTTCCAAATAGCGTATGAAGCGCCGGTTCATTCCATCCACTGGATGCTGCTACTGTCCGGAAGGTGAGTGCGTACTCAGCAGCCATCTTATCCCCCTGCCATACTTGAACTAGAAGTAGATGTTCACCTCCCTCTCTGCCCTACGGGGGATGATCGAAGATACATTTAACAGACCCATGAACCCCTCATAGGAATCTAGCTCCTCCTCGCCTCCCTCCCAGATGGCCTTAGCCCATTCCAATGCCCTCCCCGTCAGCAGAGAAATAACCATGGCAACCTTAGAGCTTTCGGTGGTGGGAGCTCCCATCTGGTGTGTAAAATAGAGGGAGCACTGAAGTAGGAAGCCACGGCGTTTGGATGGGGTACAATCATATTTCTTTGGCAGGGATAAACGGGTATCGCTGACCTGAGCGGGTTGCTGAATAGGCTGTTGTGCTGGCTCACTGGGTAGGCTGGTTCTAGAGTATCCTCCGCTTGTAGGATGCAGCGCCTCCCGAGCATGTTCAAGACGCTGCAAACTGCCTCTTCCATGGTCGTCCCAGTTGTGCCAGCTGGTCATGGTGTTGACGCAGAAGGTAATCTTGTTCGTCGACCGTGTGAGAGATATCCGATTTTCCTGCTGCTTCCATTGTTTGAGTTAGTATTCTGTAATGAAGCCGCTGTGAGTCGAGAAACAGGTGCAGGTGAAACGTTTAATAAAACAACAACCAAGTAATTAGACAACAGAGGCGGAATACATGAACACAGGAATAATACCAACTGATGAATGAATAGAGGGAGGGACCTATAAAGGAGAGGTAATGAGGAAGGTAATGAAGTCCAGGTGTGAATCATGATGATGAGTGCCAGGTGCGCGTAATGATGAGTGCCAGGTGTGCGTAATGATGAATCCCAGGATCGGTGGTTAGTATTCTGGCGACGTTGCCCGCCGGAGTAGACGTGACAGGTGTACATATTTCTCTGACACTATTCTATGGTCAGTTTTATCCTGGAGGGTAACTCCTACACTGGAGTTGCTTACCAAGAAGAGAGTGAATATTCCTGAGTAGCCGAATTACAGTTTTGTCTTAAACCAGCTTTATAGTCAATGGCAAGACTCGACAATGGCTGTGTAGCAATAATCAACAACCAACTTGACAGAGCTTGAAGAATTTTTTTAACAATAATGTACAAATATTGAGCAATCCAAGTGTGTAAAGCTCTTAGAGACATACCCATAAAGACTAATTGTTACATGTATTGACTCAGGGGTGTGAATACTTATATGAATTAGATATTTTTGTATTTCATTTTCAATAAATTTGCTAAAATTTCTAATATATGTTTACACTTTGTCATTACTGTGTATTGTGTGTAGATGGTTGAGATAATTTTTTTCCAATTTAATCCATTTTGAATTTTGTCTGTAACACAACAAAATGTTGAATAAGTCAAGTGGTATGGATACTTTGTTCAGGCACTGTTTCATGTAAGATCTTTGCACATTAAAATAACTTAATGTCATAAACATTTAGTCTGCATGGTGTGAATGTTCTCTCCACCCACAAACACGTGAAGTAAATATCTTGTCTAATAACAGTGGTATCGGTGCCAGAATTAGGCTGTGTTGGCAGATATACCAAACAATAAACCTTGGCTGCAGTGAAGATGAAAGCACAGTCCAATAAATGAAAAGGCCTTAATGGGGTTCTTCCAGATGGTCAGAGCCCTGCTCAACTAGTGCATGCCTATGGAGGTTATTGCACTGATGTGCTGGGTGGACTCTGCACCCCAAACAAACAGGGTGTGTTCAGTAAGGTAAAATGCTCTGAACATCCAATTTGTAAGTCGCTCTGGATAAGAGCGTCTGCTAAATGACTTAAATGTAAATGTAATTGCTGATAGAAATGTATTGAATAGAGCTGACATGATTCCATATTCTACCTGACAGACAGACATATCCGTTTTTCACAATACATTTCTATCTAGACGTTTCACTCTATTGAGCAGTAGTTTAGCTGCACCATATTAGACACAACACACATTTAAACGACTATTTGAACTTAGAGGTTTGAAAACAGAAGAGGTGATCAACAAGAATGTGAAATGCCTGTCTTGAAAGAAGAACTTGCTCAGTTACATGTATTAAAATTAACCAACATCTCTGCTGATGGTGACTCCTTTACAAGTTCCGTGAGCTGTCTTTTAGAAAGATATACAAACTGTAATGTAAAGGATTAATCAGGCCAGGTCCTTGCTATTCTTCTTCCATAGATGAGACCAAAAAATGCTGCCCTTGCAAAAATAGAATCGTCCCAGTAAACAAAATTACGCTGAAAAGATGTCTAAAACACGTATTTTCCAGACGTTGAAGTTAGGCTCAATTTAGGTTCTGAATGAAAGGTGAAAAGGTATTTTCCATATGTTTAAAATACATATTTTACAGAACTTGAAGAGGCACATTTTTCAGAAGTTGAAAAATACGTATTTTCCAGACCTTGAAATCAGGTTTATTTTCGGTTCTGAATAAAAGTTCAAAATAAGTAATATATAGACATCTATGTTTGGGCCAAATCAAGGCTGGTCCAGAAAGAACAAAATCTGAACCAAATGTAGAAGTCTGTGATTGGTTCAGATTTGGTCCGGACCAGACCAAAAACCAATGTCTGTGGATGTGGAAATCAAGGCTGGTCTGGAACTTCACCAAAAAAATATTCCCAAAATGCATTGAGGTCGGTCTGTGCTTACTGAGATGCAGCCTACAGTGTTGCCCAAAATTGAATTTTATGAATGTCCAAGCCTACCGTTTGTAAAACACCAAAAAACGACGTCCAGACAGGACCAAAAAAAGACGTCCAAAAGACATTGGCTCATTCGTACTGGGCTGTAGCCTACCGTGTCACTCTGGGATTGTATGAATGCCCATCCATGTGGTAGGCCCAGCATTTGTAAAACAGGCCGTTACATCGGCTTTATTAATCCTGATTACTGTGACTAATCAATTTGGCTATTTAAGTTCTGAATATCAGCTACCCAACTTTATCAGGCGTCATCATGAGCCTATTTGAAATGTGTTTACACAGCGGGAAATCCAAAAGTAGTATATTTTTCGCTATGATCAGCTTGTCAAAAATGTATGGATACAAACTTGAAACCACTGATCATGACAATGAGGTGAAACTCCTGGACAACAGTTGTTATTGTCAATTCCATATTGTCCATTTTACTTTGAACTGTCCTGTTTTTAGGATATGTTTGTTAACATGACAGCACATTTTTTTATTTGATTGAGCGCTATTTAAGTTAGCCTATTTGAAACCTGCATGATGTAAAAAGTGTCCCTCTTGTCATACAATTTGTTTCCAGCCAGTAGGCTACAGAAAAGGCCACATACGTTTTCTACCATGTCCTATATCTGCTACATGATTTATGTTAGATCATTTTTTTTTATGGAAAGTTGGCTTCTCTCCAAAAGAACCCTGGAGAGGCGCGCCGGGAATGGACAAGCAAAATATGTTGTGCCCCTGCCTTTGACAAAGTTGGCACTGGTTATCAAAGGGCGACATCAGAGCTCACCTAAAATGCCCATATGGCACTGGTTGAGAGAAATTGTCATGGTTTTTGTTGGAGGTACGTCGTCAATCTGCCAACATAGGCAGACGCCTAGTCCTGCCTAATGAGTGGGTCGGCGGTGGGATTCATTGAAACGTAATGTAAATGTAAAGGAATCTGTTACTTTATTGTAACTATTCCCTATTCATTTTATATCAGTTTTATTGAAGTCAGCTCAGCTGCTAAGCAGTTAACCTCAGAGTGTAATTACAGTTTGAGGCAGATATATTGCTGTCAGCAATATGAGTGGATAAGATTATTGAAATACTGGTATGTTGTTATGTAAGTCATAAGAATCCTACTGGACCGTTTTAGCCAACTGAAATGTGAGACTAATAAAAGTGCCTCCAGCAGCTTCATTAGATCATACTGTAGATAAAAACTACACATTAGATTTAAAAGCTTTATAAGCTGCTATTGAAAGCCGAAATGTTTCTGGTCTATATCTTTTAAATATTAATTTAATATGGTTCCACCAGGGTGATACATCAAATGAAGCAAATCACGAGGTAACGGCCAACTCGGTCACAAGCATGAGGTGAGGAGACAGTTCAGATGTGTTTACAAGCTAAATAATATAAATAACAGGTCAACATATATATAAAGTTGTTGATGAGGATTAATGCCACTAAAATGGAACTAAATAAGGCAAGATTAGATTTTCATGAATTATTTTAGGGTAGTAGGGCAACATGGATTCCATTACAGTAGTTGTGTGGTAGTAACATTATAATCAGTTAAATGAATCAATGTTTTGATATTGTCATAATTATTAGTAATGACATCACTAATTTATGGAAATTCAGTGAAATTCAATTCAGAGACAAATAAAAAAAGTAATGTAATGGGAGTGTGGTGCTCCTGGAAGTGGGAGGTGCTAGTGAGACACAGAAATAAACAGGTCTCTCATCCAGTACATTATAATCAATTTAATGAATCAAACTTTTGATATTGTCATAATTATTAGTAATGACATGTCTCATGATTGTAAACTCAGTGAAATTCAATTCAGAGACAAATATGACATTAAAAAGTAATGTAATGGGAGTGTGGTGCTCCTGGAAGTGGGAGGTGCTAGTGAGAGACAGACACACAGGTCTGGGGGGGAGGTCTCTCCTACAGTTCATGTCCTTTCCCAGAGTGGTCCATAATTAACTGTTGCTTGGTTAGCACTTCCAACCAGATATAAGGAGGCTGAGGCCCCAGCATCCATAAGTCAGATACCTTCTTCCTCTGTGGTAAGACCTCTCCACCTCCTTAGATTTTTACGTTTGTCTCATCTTTGCACTCAGCATCTGAGGCAGTAGCTAACGGCACTGTTTGAATTGACTTCTGCATTTCTCTTGTAAGATTTGACAATATGTAATCAAGTGGCATTGGTTTACAATGTCTTTTTTAAATGTGTTTTACTTTAAATCAGTAACTTTCATTTACTGTCAAAAGTTGTGCTCCTGCACTTGTTTGTAAATTGAGGTGGTGTTCTGGAATGTAACTGGGTTTTCAGGGGTATTTTCTTTAGTTATTTACAGAATGTGTAGTAAAGTGAGTTGCCACTAGGGAAATTAAAGTTAGCAGTTGCACCTGTAATTGAATTGGACATGGCTGTAATGATTGAGTTAAATGTTTCACAGGGTCCTCTAAGAAGTACACATTCATCTGTAGGAGGGGAAAAAGAAGGTGAGACATGTTTTGAGTCTTCACATAAAAATGTATGAGAATGTTCTGAGAGATACCACTCACCTAACTCTGTTGACTGGGGAGGAAGCACCACAGAGTAAATCATGTTTCTTGTTTCATCTCTTTCCTAGTTATCCGTCACCATGAGTACGGACGCGGAGATGCAAATCTACGGCAAGGCTGCCATATACCTTCGTAAGTCTGAGAAGGAGAGGATGGAGGCACAAGCCGCACCCTTTGATTCAAAGAACTCCTGCTATGTGACAGACAAGGTGGAGCTGTACCTTAAGGGTTTAGTCACTGCCAGGGCCGACGGGAAGTGTACTGTAACAGTCACGAAACCTGATGGCAGTAAGGAGGTAAGACTGATCTGAAAAGTATTTAAATTCAAGTCTGTGGAATTACTCTACTCATTGTAAAATCATCTAAGTTATATCTAAAATGCAATAGGCAATGAGACATAATTAGATTTGGGGAAAATTTAAGAAAAAAAAGGATCCGATCCTAAGAAAAGATAGATTGAGAAGCGTTTTTAATTTTTTTTTTTTTTTAAATATATTCTTCATTTCTATTGCTGCTATTTAAAAATGACATGGAATTTCTCATGTTGACTAGTCAACAGTCACCAGTTATGTGTCAGTGGGTGATAACAAAGTAGTTGGATTAAATGTGGATATGCATTTTTTAAATTGTTAAACTTGTATTTAATGAGCAAAAAGCATGTCTACTTTGATCTGCATGTAAACTAGATTTCTGACTGTTTCAGGAAGGAAAAGAGTTCAAAGATGCAGACATCTATGAGATGAACCCCCCTAAGTACGACAAGATTGAGGACATGGCCATGATGACCTACCTGAATGAAGCCTCCGTGTTGTATAACCTCAAAGAGCGTTATGCAGCATGGATGATCTATGTAAGAAACCTGCACATAAAAACACACATTCATTAACACGAGATATACAGTGCATTTGGAAAATATTCAGACCCCTTGACTTTTTCCACATGTCTTTATGTTACAACCTTATTCTAAAAGGTATTCAATTGTTTTTCCCCTTGTCAATCTACACACAATACCCCATAATGACAAAGCAAAAACTGGTTTTTAGAAATGTATTACAAATTAAAAACTGAAATATCACAGTTACATAAGTATTCAGACCCTTTACTCAGTCCTTTGTTGAAGCACCTTTGCCAGCGATTACAGCCTCAAGTCTTCTTGGGTATGATGCTACAAGCTTGGCACACCTGTATTTGGGGAGTTTCTCCCATTCTTCTCTGCAGATCCTCTTAAGCTCTGTCAGGTTGGATGGGGAGCATTGCTGCACAGCTATTTTCAGGTCTCTCCAGAGATGTTCGATCGGGTTCAAGTCTGGGCTCTGGCTGGGCCACTCAAGGACATTCAGAGACTTGTCCCGAAGCCACCGGCATTTTCTTAGCTGTGTGCTTAGGGTTGTTGTCCTGTTGGAAGGTGAACCTTCGCCCCAGTCTGAGGTCCTTAGTGCTCTTGAGCAGGTTTTCATCAAGGATCTCTCTGTACTTTGCTTTGTTCATCTTTCCCTCGATCCTGACTAGTCTCCCATTCCCTGCCGCTGAAAAACATCCCCACAGCATGATGCTGCCACCACCATGTATCACTGTAGGGATGGTGCCAGGTTTCCTCCAGACGTGACACTTGGCATTCAGGCCAAAGAGTTCAATCTTGGTTTCATCAGACCAGAGAATCTTCTTTCTCATGATCTGAGAGTCCTTTAGCGGCCTTTTGGCAAACTGTCCTGTGCCTTTTACTGAGGAGTGGCTTACGTCTGGCCACTCTATCTTAAAGGCCTGATTGGTGGAGTGCTGCAGAGATGGTTGTCCTTCTGGAAGGTTCTTCCATCTCCACAGAGGAACTCTGGAGGTCTGTCAAATCAAATCAAATTGTATTAGTCACATGCGCCGAATACAACAGGCCTTACAGTGAAATGCTTACTTACAATCCCCTAACCAACAATGCAGGTTAAAAAATATATAAATAAGAATAAGAAATAAAAGTAACAAGTAATTAATGTGCAGCAGTAAAATAACAATATTGAGACTATATACAGGGGGGCACCGGTACAGAGTCAATGTGCGGGGGCACCGGTTAGTTGAGGTAATTGAGGTAATATGTACATGTAGGTAGAGTAACCATCACGTTTTTGGTCATCTCTCTGACCAAGATCCTTCTCCCTCGATTGCTCAGTTTGGCCGGGTGGCCAGCTCCAAGAAGAGTCTTGGTGGTTCCAAACTTCTTCCATTTAAGAATGATGGAGGCCACTATGTTCTTGGTGACCTTCAATGCTGTAGAAATGTTTTGGTACCCTTTCCAGGATCTGTGCCACGACACAATCCAGCCTCGGCGTTCTACGGACAATTCCTACGACCTCATGGCTTGGTTTTTGCTCTGACATGCACTGTCAACTTTGGGACCTTATATAGACAGGTGTGTGCCTTGCCAAATGATGTCCAATCAATTGAATTTACCACAGGTGGACTCCAATCAAGTTGTAGAAACATCTTAAGGATGATCAATGGAAACAGGACGCACCTGAGCTCAATTTCGAGTGTCATAGTGAAGGGTCTGAATAAATATGTATAAGGTATTTGTTTTTTATTTTTAATAGATTAGCAAAAATGTCTAAAGACCTGTTTTTTGCTTTGTCATTATGGGGTATTGTGTGTAGATTGATGAGGAAAACATGTATTTAATTCATTTTAGAATAAGGCTGTAACGTAACAAAAAGAGAAGGGGTCTGAATGCTTTCCAAATGCACTGTATATGAACATAAGAAATACACACATACAGTACTACACATAAATGAATGGTAGAAACCAAAACATATCAATACAGTAGACCCACATCAGTATACCAAAGTACACCCACATCCTCACATAAATCCAGGTAAAAGTACATCTGACTTTACTAATCCCCTAATTTAATGTAATCACTTTCATCCAGACCTACTCTGGGCTCTTCTGTGCCACGGTGAACCCCTACAAGTGGCTCCCAGTGTACGACGCAGAGGTTGTCAATGCCTACAGAGGGAAGAAGAGAGTGGAGGCTCCACCCCATATCTTCTCCGTCTCTGACAACGCCTTTCAGTTCATGCTGATTGGTACGAGCTCTCATTCATGGATGGATGGATGGATGGATGGATGGATGGATGGATGGATGGATGGATGGATGGATGGATGGACAGTTGTGATTGATGGATGATGGATGTCCATAAGTGTATGTGGATCTCAAAGTCCATAAGTGTTTATGGATGGATGGATGGATGTATCAATGGAAATTAAAATATGCTTCAGAGAGGTATCTACTGTTTTCTAGTCTAGGTAATAACAGTTTGCTGGGAATATCTGATTTACTACATTTGAGTGGAAAATGTTCCAAAATGAAATTCATGATGATACTACGAATTAAATAATGTCCCCATAATGTTGCTTGAGTATGATAAGCAACATGTTTTTTGGTTCCAGATAAGGAGAACCAGTCAGTCCTGATTACGTAAGTTGTTTACTAAAATGTCACTTTTAAAATATATTGGGTCACTTCCCACTGGGCACACACTGGTTAAATCAGTGTTGCTTCCAAGTCATTTCAAGGAAATGACGTGGAACCAACGTGGAACAGACGGTGAATTGACGTCCGTTCCCAATGGGATGAAAATAAATGATGTTTGGGGTTCGCTCAATAATGAGCCTATAAGCTATAAAATTTGTTCATTTAAGTTTTTGTCATTTAGTAGACACTCTTATCCAGAGTGACTTACAGTAGTGGGTGCATACATTTTCATACTGGTCCCCCATGGGAATTGAACCCACAACTCTGGCATTGCAAGCCACACAGGATTTAGTTATGTTAGAAAACAGGTCAATAGTGTATTTTCTATGCTATTTCTTAGTGAAAGCCACTCTGACACTCAAACATGTAACTAAACCCCCTATTTCTCTGTCATATAAACCAGTGGAGAATCCGGTGCAGGAAAGACTGTCAACACCAAGCGTGTCATCCAGTACTTCGCCACCATTGCAGTGTCTGGTGGAGAGAAGAAGAAGGAAGTAGACCCCAACAAAATGCAGGTAGGTTGTTCTCATGTTTGCCTTTTTAACACATTTCAAGCAATCAAGAAAAAATTACTGAGTAACTTGTGTTTGTCTCAATCAGGGGTCTCTTGAGGATCAGATCATTGCAGCTAACCCTCTGCTGGAGGCTTACGGTAATGCCAAGACAGTGAGGAACGACAACTCGTCTCGCTTTGTAAGTATGAAGGGCATACTGTGGAAGTTACCTTATAGTGGAAAAATGTATTTCAGTAGTTCCATATTGTTATATCAATAACTGTCCAACAAACTGTAACATTTAAAGGGATCTATCAAAGTAAAAGTTTAGATTTATTTGTTGGCCTATTTTTAACCCCCGTGTTCTACTATAGGGTAAATTCATCAGGATTCACTTCCAAGGTGGCAAACTGGCTAAAGCTGACATTGAGACCTGTGAGTTGGTATTGATTGTCTCTCAATGCTTTCCTAAATTCACACAGATTATTTTTTGGGAGATATCATCAAATTTAATATAATATTACAACCCCCCCTCTTACTCTCTCTCTCGTTCTCGCTCTCCTCTTTCTCTTTGTCTCATTCACTCTTTCTCTCCTTCTCTCTCAGACCTGCTGGAGAAGTCCAGAGTATCCTTCCAGCTGCCCGATGAGAGAGGCTACCACATCTTCTTCCAGATGATGACAGGCCATAAACCTGAGATAGTTGGTACGACAAAGTAGAGGTTCATGGGAAATTATTCCCACCCCCATCTATGGAATATATATAAAATATTCATAGCCCGCACTAACAATGCTATTACAATGATTACATCCAAGGTAACAAGGCATCTAGACATGGGTCAGGTCTTTGGGAAATATCTATCAACTAATGCATTGTGATGCACGAGTCCACAAATCTCAGTCCCCTCTTTTGATGCTATTTATTATATACTCAAATTAAATCAACTAAAATTGTATTAGTCACATGCGCCGAATACAACAGGTGTAGACCTTATAGTGAAATGCTTACTTACAAGCCCCTAACCGACAATGCAGTTTAAAAAATATGAATAAGAATAACAAATAAAAGTAACAAGTATTAAAGAGCAGCAGTAAAATAACAATAGCGAGACTATATACAGGGGGTAAAGAGTCAGTGTTGGGGATAATTGAGGTAATATGTCCATGTAGGTAGAGTTATTAATGTGACTATGCAGAGATAATAACAGAGAGTAGCAGCGGCGTAAAAGGACGGGGGGGGGGGCAATGCAAATAGTCTGGGTAGCCATTTGATTAGATGTTCAGGAGTCTTATGGCTTGGGGGTAGAAGCTGTTTAGAAGCCTCTTGGACCTAGACTTGGCGCTCCGGTACCGCTTGCCGTGCGGTAGCAGGGAGGACAGTCTTTGACTAGGGTGGCTGGAGTCTTTGACAATGTTTAGGGCCTTACTCTGACACCGCCTGGTATAGAGGTCCTGGATGGCAGGAAGCTTGGCCCCAGTGAGGTACTGGGCCATACACACTCCCCTCTGTAGTGTCTTGCGGCCGGAGGCTGAGCAGTTACCATACCAGGCAGTTATGCAACCAGTCAGGATGCTCTCGATGGTGCAGCTGTAGAACCTTTTGAGGATCTGAGAACCCATGACAAATCTTTTCAGTCTCCTGAGGGGAAATATGTTTTGTCATGCCATTTTCACAACTGTCTTGGTGTGCTTGGACCATGTTAGTTTGTTGGTGATGTGGACACCAAGGAACTTGAAGCTCTCAACCTGCTCCACTACAGCCCCGTCGATGAGAATGGGGGCATGCTCGGTCCTCCTTTTCCTGTAGTCCACAATCATCTCTTTTGTCTTGATCACATTGAGGGAGAGGTTGTTGTCCTGGCACCACACGGCCAGGTCTCTGACCTCCCTATAGGCTGTCTCGTCGTTGTCAGTGTTAAGGCCTACCACTGTTGTGTCATCGGCAAACTTAATGATGGTGTTGGAGTCGTGCCTGGCCGTGCAGTCATGAGTGAACAGGGAGTACAGGAGGGGATTTAGCATGCACCTCTGAGGGGCCCCTGTGTTGAGGATCGGCGTGGCGGATGTGTTGTTACCTTCCCTTACTACCTGGGGGCGGCCCATAAGGAAGTCCAGGATCCTTAGCTTATTAATGAGCTTTGAGGGCACTATGAGCTGTAGTCAATGAATAGCATTCTCCACATTGTCTAGGTGGGAAAGTGCAGTGTGGAGTGCAATAGAGATAGCGTCATCTGTGGATCTGTTAGGGCGGTATGCAAATTGGGGTCTAGGGTTTCTGGGATAATGATGTGAGCCATGACCAGCCTTTCAAAGCACTTCATGGCTACAGACGTGAGTGCTACAGGTCGGTAGTAATTTAGGCAGGTTACCTTAGTGTTCTTGGGCACAAGGACTATGGTGGTCTGCTTAAAACATGTTGGTATTAGAGACTTGGACAGGGAGAGGTTGAAAATGTCAGTGAATACACTTGCCAGTTGGTCAGCGCATGCTTGCACATCCTAGTAATCCGTTTGGCCGTGCGGCCTTATGAATGTTGACCTGTTTAAAGGTCTTACTCACATCGGCTGTGGAGAGCGTGATCACACAGTTGTCCAGAACAGCTAGTGCTCTCATGCATGTTTCAGTGTTATTTGCCTTGAAGCGAGCATAGAAGTAGTTTAGCTCGTCTGGTAGGCTCGTGTCACTGGGCAGCTCTCGGCTGTGCTTCCCTTTGTTGTCTGTACACATCCGTCGAGCGTTGTAGCCGGTGTAGTACGATTCAATTTTAGTCCTATATTTACGCTTTGCCTGTTTGACGGTTCATCGGAGGGCATAGCGGGATTTCTTATAAGCTTCCGGGTTAGAGTCCCGCTCCTTGAAAGCGGCAGCTCTAGCCTTTAGCTCAGTGTGGATGTTGCCTGTAATCCATGGCTTCTGGTTGGGGTATGTACGTACGGTCACTGTGGGAACAACATCATCAATGCACTTATTTATGAAGCCAATGACTGATGTGGTGTACTCCTCAATGCCATCGGAAGAATCCCGGGAACATATTCCAGTCTGTGCTAGCAAAACAGTCCTGTAGTTTAGCATCTGCTTCATCTGACCACTTTTTGTTTATACTACATGTATCCAGTAAAGGAGGGAGAGATACTGTAAAGGTCAGACAGCACAGTTCTAAGAGATTTGAATGACAAGCCATTCTCTGTTGTCCACAGAAATGGCGCTCATCACCACCAACCCCTACGACTTTCCCATGTGCAGCCAGGGTCAGATCACTGTGGCCAGCATCGACGACAAGGAAGAGCTGGATGCCACAGATGTGAGTCAAACAAAGGGTTAACCAAACTCTGGATAGGGAATGGGTAGGACCACCATACACACTGAATGCACTGTGAAATTTCAACTTGGACGCAGCTGGGAATTTTCATGTATTTTTTTGTTTGATTCTAAGTGCCTTGTGTTAGTTAGGCTTTTGAATCAATGAACTCTTCATGCCTTCACATTTCGCCTTGAGGCACATACATTTAAGACATCCACAAGAGAGCGCCACTGAGTGCCCTGTGGAACTGTGAAAAACTCCTTTTGTGCTGCCATCTACTAATGTATTGGCCAAGCGTTATCATGTGGAACAGAGAAGCCAGTCAAATCTATCCATCCCATTTGTTTTGAAGTCAGCACCACAGAACTGTAGTGTATTGTAACTGAGCAAACTATTGTTCAGTTCATCACTGTTGTAATTCCTCTTTAACGCCAGGATGCCATTACAATTCTGGGCTTCACTAATGAAGAGAAGATTGGCATCTACAAGCTGACAGGAGCTGTAGTGCACCATGGCAACATGAAATTCAAACAGAAGCAGCGTGAGGAGCAGGCCGAGCCAGATGGCACAGAGGGCGAGTCCCACTCATAGATATACAATATGTAGAGCATTAGTCCCATTCCCAGTCCCCAACATAGAAATAGAACACCTAAGACAGACAGTGCCACATGAAAGTCAGGCATTTTTGGAGAACAAAATATTACCTTCAGATATGATTTGGCCAAACTATTTTGTCAGTGTAAAATCAGAAACTATTGATCTTGTGTCCCTGAATCTGTTGTTGTTGGTTCTCTTCTCCAGTGGCTGATAAAATCGCCTACCTGCTGGGCCTGAACTCAGCTGAGATGTTGAAGGCTCTGTGCTACCCCAGAGTGAAGGTCGGCAACGAGTATGTGACCAAGGGACAGACTGTGGCTCAGGTAAGACTGCTAAACACAGCATCTACCATTTTCTGGAATTATTTTGGGGACGAGGGCATTGCTTTTGTTTTTCCCAAGCTTGTTTCACCTTATCACTAGACATGTTCAATATCTCATGTATTAATTTGAGGTATTATCATTACAGGTTAATAACTCAGTCTCGGCTCTGGCCAAGTCCATCTATGAGAGGATGTTCTTGTGGATGGTCATCCGTATCAATGAGATGTTGGACACCAAGCAGCCAAGGCAGTTCTATATCGGTGTGCTTGACATTGCCGGGTTTGAGATCTTTGATGTGAGTATGAGACCAGAACAAGACAATTAGTTGTGATTGAGATGGATTACAGTCTTGTATGATGAAATTACCCCTTTCAACAGTACAACAGCATGGAGCAGCTGTGCATCAACTTCACCAATGAGAAACTGCAACAGTTTTTCAACCACACCATGTTCGTCCTGGAGCAAGAGGAGTACAAGAAGGAGGGAATCGTCTGGGCCTTCATTGACTTCGGCATGGACTTGGCTGCCTGCATTGAGCTTATTGAGAAGGTAAACTGTCTGTGGGAGGAATATAATGGACTGCAACAGCAAAGCTAATAGGGATCGCTGTGTGAGACATTATCACAGTGGCACAACACATCTGACTGTTGAAAACTCAATATGTTTCCTATTATGTTCCTCTAAATTAATATAATCCTATAATAGCATGTTTACTAAAGGAATAAATGTCATCCTAAATGTAAATATCACTAATTTGATATACATCTCTTTTCGTAAAGCCACTGGGCATCTTCTCCATCCTTGAAGAGGAGTGCATGTTCCCCAAGTCTTCAGACACTACCTTCAAGGACAAGCTGTACTCCCAGCATCTTGGCAAAACACAGGCGTTTGAGAAGCCCAAGCCTGCCAAAGGCAAGGCAGAGGCCCACTTCTCCCTGGTGCATTACGCCGGCACTGTGGACTACAACATCACTGGCTGGCTGGAGAAGAACAAGGATCCCCTGAACGATTCAGTTTGTCAGCTGTACGGGAAGTCAGGAGTCAAAATTTTGGCTGCCCTGTATCCTGCTGCCCCACCTGAGGGTAAGACTAGTATTAAGTCAAAAAATTTCATACATTTTCTCAGGGTTTATCACTGGGTTAATTTACTTATACACTTGCTACATTTTTGGGTAACCAGAAAAAATCCACATAGAAATTTGAGTTATGGATCTATCATTCTACTTGAACACAAGTCTAAGAAGTGGCAGATCTGTTATATTTGCGCTATTTTTATGCTTCCCATTAATACGTTTTGTTTTTGCTGCTTTTACTTGCGGTTATGTACACCAGATTTAATTAACAACAATATTTTTGGTTATGGAAAATATATTTCACAGCAGTTTAGCTGGTACAATGATTCTCTGCACTATACTAGTTTATTTTGTCATGTATGTTTTTGCATCCAGGAAATGGCGGAGAGATTTCTGCATAGTGCAACTTTAATTGAATCATACAATAGGTGTTGTTTTAATCTCCTTGGCAGCATTTGCCTCTTGATAAGTGTGAAGTCAACCAGAGATTCTCTGGTTTATAATTAGTGTGCTTGCTGAAGACAAGACCACTCTAGATTTCTTACATACTCTTATTATAATTCTATTTATTCCACCCACTCTAGGAAATGTACTTTTCTAGTTATCTTTAACTTTTCCCCATTTTAACAGATAAAGCCAAGAAAGGAGGCAAGAAGAAGGGTGGTTCCATGCAGACTGTGTCCTCCCAGTTCAGGGTGAGCTTTTGAAATGTGTAGATTCAGTCCTTTAAAAGGTGCAATTATTATAAATTATTTCTGAGAAAATGGTTTGTAACCCTCTTACAGGAGAACTTACATAAGCTGATGACCAACTTGAGGAGCACTCATCCTCACTTTGTGCGCTGCCTGATCCCCAACGAGTCAAAGACTCCAGGTACAATAAATATTGAGTTAAATATGTAATCTTATCAGTACAGTACCAGTAACCTTAACAATCCCAATCTTTAACTTGTTTATGAGTATTAAAAGAGACTTGTTTTGTTTTACCAGGTCTGATGGAGAACTTCCTGGTTATCCACCAGCTCAGGTGTAATGGTGTACTGGAGGGTATCAGGATCTGCAGAAAGGGATTCCCCAGCAGAATCCTCTATGCTGACTTCAAACAGAGGTACATGCACCCAAATACATACACGTACACGCGCACATGTCAGGTCCAACATGACTGGCACTTTTGATAAAGATGACCAGAAAGGTAGCAAATATATAATAAAGATACTGAACTATATTGTATTGTCAAACATTTGTGACAATTATATTATTTTAGACTATTACATTTGCTCAGAGAAAGAGATTTAAAATAATAATAATTTTGTTTGATTTGTTTAGTCTTTTTTTCTCATCTTTATCATTTTGACTGTATAACCAACCTACAATTGGAAAAAGACAAGGGGTCTGAATACTTTCCGAATGCGCTGTGTATATTGTATAAAAAAGTACTACTTTGTTAAACAAAAGTCTCTTTCTCTGAGCATTTGTATTAGTATAAAATAATAACAGCAATATTTTTGGGGGCATACATTTACATTTTACATTTTGTCATTTAGCAGACGCTCTTATCCAGAGCGACTTACAGTAGTGAATGCATACATTTGATTTCATGCATTTAAAAAAAAATATATATATATATATATTTTTTAATTATTATTATTATTTTTTTTTTGTATTTGTATTATTTATTTTATACAGTCTTTTTTGCACATCTTTATCAAAGGTGCCAATCATTTTGGACCTGGCTGTATAACCAACCAATTAAAACTTCGCATATTTTAACACTGTCTCCTCATTCAGGTACAAAGTACTGAATGCCAGTGTCATCCCTGAGGGACAGTTCATGGACAACAAGAAGGCTTCTGAGAAGCTGCTTGGGTCCATTGATGTGAATCACGACGATTACAAGTTTGGACACACCAAGGTCAGTCAAATACCCCCAGCAAAATATGACAACAAAAGACAACTTGAATGATAATTTAAACCCTACAACTTAGAAACAACATATCCCATGGTATGTTTGTAACCATATCAAAGTTAATGTTGTTTAAATCAATCTAGTGGTGTTGTTCCCCTCTTTTGATTCCAACATTTCTATCTGTCACCGTCTGTGGTTCCATTGACCATGTTAACCTGTGTCTCAGGTGTTCTTCAAAGCCGGTCTGCTGGGTGTCCTGGAGGAGATGAGAGACGAGAAGCTGGCCACTCTGGTCGGCATGGTCCAGGCTCTCAGCCGTGGATTCCTCATGAGGAGAGAGTTTAGCAAGATGATGGAGAGGAGGTGAGGAATAGTAGACATCTTGGCAAAGCTTTCTGTCAACCACCTGTATCTAATGCATTATGATTACGTACTGTATATGCTGTGAGTTGTTCAGAATGAGAAAGTACGTCTTATAATGGTCTATTAAAGCTAGAATCCTTAATTGAAACACTAACAAAGAGGGAACCCCGTCTCTGTTTTGGTAAACAGCTGAGGGATGGGCCTGGAGAAATGCAACTACTCTCAAATTGGTAGACACGACTGGTTATCGTTTTAAGCTTGTTTTGAGTCCATACAGTGTTTGTTTACATTTACATTGTTAACCAAAATTATAGTAAAACAAGCTTATTTTGGGGTTTAATTAATTTATAAGTCCAAAAAAGGATGTAGCAATTTAGGATTCTGCCTTTTATACCTGCAGTTTAGGATTTGCCTGTTCAATTGTCATTTAAATGTTCGGGGTGTTCGGTTTTCTTGTTCTTCTAATCCCAGAATGTAGCTATAAGCATGTCACTCACCATGCCACTCTATCCTTTCTGTCGACCAGAGAATCAATTTACTCCATCCAGTACAACATCCGCTCATTCATGAATGTGAAAACCTGGCCATGGATGAAGTTGTACTTCAAGATCAAGCCCCTGCTGCAGAGCGCTGAGACTGAGAAGGAGCTGGCCAACATGAAGGAGAACTATGAGAAAATGACGACAGACCTGGCCAAGGCTCTGGCCACAAAGAAGCAAATGGAGGAGAAGTTGGTGGCCCTGATGCAGGAGAAGAACGACCTGGCGCTCCAAGTCGCATCTGTGAGTGAAAAACGACCCTCAAATGTGTACATTTACACACAAATGAATACACACATGCACACACTGTGAAGTATGTAGCTAACTCACACATTTTTATTGCCCATGTTATATATTGTATATATTTCATGAATTTCTATTGATTTGCTCTGACCTTTTTGACTAAAATGTATATTTTGATACACAAAGTCAGGCCTATGATTTTTTTCTCCTGTTCCGAAACTAGGATTCAGAGAATCTGAACGATGCTGAGGAAAGGTGTGAGGGGCTCATCAAGAGCAAGATCCAGCAGGAGGCCAAACTCAAAGAGACAACCGAGAGGCTGGAGGATGAGGAGGAGATCAATGCTGAGTTGACTGCCAAGAAGAGGAAGCTGGAGGATGAGTGCTCTGAGCTGAAGAAGGACATTGATGACCTGGAGCTCACCCTGGCCAAAGTGGAGAAGGAGAAGCACGCCACTGAAAACAAGGTCTTGTGTCTTACCATAGACAGTCTAACCAAACAATAATCAAATCAATAATCAAATCAAAACATAGCTTAACAGAAATGGAATTCAAGTTGTATTGTGGGTGCAGGAAAAAGTAAGAAACAATAGTAGAATTTCAGTTGCGGGGTACTCCCAACATTCATTGCATGTTCTGCTCCCCCTCATTTATGACTTCCGTTCAGTACACTGGCATGATGAACACTGACATCTAGTGTTGAATATATAGTACAGTAATTGTTGATGCAGTTCTAATCTAAATGAGATATATAACAAACTAAATCTCCCCTTTATGGTGAAGTATAACTTTGTTGTGGCCATTTACAGGTTAAAAACCTGACAGAGGAGATGGCGTCTATGGATGAGAGTGTTGCCAAGCTGACCAAGGAGAAGAAAGCCCTCCAAGAGGCCCACCAGCAGACACTGGATGACCTGCAGGCAGAGGAGGACAAAGTCAACACTCTGACCAAGGCCAAGACCAAGCTGGAACAGCAAGTGGACGACGTGAGTGGAGTTGGACATTTTGGCCACGATAGCATGTAAGATGATATTATCTTCAGTTGTTTAGATTTGAACAATATATGTGTTTTTATCTTCTAGCTTGAAGGTTCTCTGGAGCAAGAGAAGAAGCTCCGTATGGACCTTGAGAGATCCAAGAGAAAGCTGGAGGGAGATCTGAAACTGGCCCAGGAGTCCATAATGGACCTGGAGAATGACAAGCAGCAAGCTGATGAGAAAATCAAAAAGTAAACACAAACAAATGACTACAGTATTACCTGCTATAATGTTTGTTCTTGACTAATTCTTGCAAATATGAATTACGAAAAGCAAAGTGAATCTTATGATACTCTCTCTTTTTCACTATCGAACGAAAACAAACATATTTGTGTTTCTTAGGAAGGAGTTTGAGACCACCCAGCTCCTCAGCAAGATTGAGGATGAGCAGTCTCTGGGAGCTCAGCTGCAGAAGAAGATCAAGGAACTCCAGGTACAGTACAGGATATAGGGACCTAAGCTCCAGACACACTGAATAATTTCCTGAAATAAACAGACACATTTGTTCGTGTGACTTCTGATGGCTCAGTAGGTTTTTCTTGCTGGTGCTTTTTACCGTTGTAAAGAGGGTTCTTCCATAGAGTTAGATAGAGGTCTCATCTTTGTATTTTTACCATTATGGCGTTTGTGACAGAATAGACATCTCAGTTTTATAAGTAGTAATTTTTCAAATGTTTTTTGTGTTTGAAAAAAGTGTAAATTAATATTGGTGATTTACCTGAAGTGCTGGAGTCCTGTACCAAGTCTTGTGTGTCACTCCTTCACTGCGGCCATTAGATGGCGGTGATATAGCTTAAAGACATTTAGTAACCATAGGAAACCAAATATGAAGAAGTCAATAATCTGATCATTGGATGATTGCACCCAACCCATAGGAATCCCCACCCAGTTGATTACTTCTTAATGGTAGAAGGCATCAATGACAATATTCACGTTAAAATGGGTTATTAGAGTCCTCTGTCTAACTCTATGGGAGTTTCTTACCATTGAAGGTTTGGCTCCTGCATGGGACAGTGTCTCCTGAATATATTAGTTTAACTGGCTTTGCATTAAACACATTTATGCAAAATATACATACTATTATTATTTTGTGAGGTTCAATTGTTTCAACTGTTTTGTAGTGTTCATCCCCCCTGCTCCTGCCCCCTGTTCTAGGCCCGTATTGAGGAGCTGGAGGAGGAAATTGAGGCTGAGCGTGCTGCCAGGGCTAAGGTTGAGAAGCAGAGGGCTGATCTCTCCAGGGAACTTGAGGAGATCAGCGAGAGGCTGGAGGAGGCCGGAGGCGCCACTGCTGCTCAGATTGAGATGAACAAGAAGCGTGAGGCTGAGTTCCAGAAGCTGCGTCGTGATCTTGAAGAGTCCACCCTGCAGCATGAGGCCACAGCTGCCGCTCTGCGCAAAAAGCAGGCCGATAGTGTGGCTGAGCTCGGGGAGCAGATCGACAACCTGCAGCGCGTCAAGCAGAAGCTGGAGAAGGAGAAGAGCGAATACAAGATGGAGATTGATGACCTCTCTAGCAACATGGAGGCCGTCGCCAAGGCTAAGGTGAGTAGTGATGATTTGGTCAAGAAGTGTTGAGGAGGGTCAACTACATTAACATTCAAGTGAACTGAAGTTGACAGGAGTCACATGAATAAAGTAATGATGGTACATGTTCCACTAACAGGGCAATCTGGAGAAGATGTGCCGTACTCTTGAGGACCAGCTGAGTGAGCTGAAGACTAAGAATGATGAGAATGTTCGCCAGGTCAATGACATCAGCGGACAGAGGGCCAGACTCCTGACAGAAAATGGTACCATCAACAATGAACAACAAGCCAATGCTTTCTTTCAGTAGAACACAGCATGTATTATGGGCTATATCCACATAGTTTCTACTGTACTATTCACCACCTAACATTGCCCTACGATTCCTCAGAATCCATTTTCAATCTTAGAGAACAGAGATCTTATTAACAAAATGTCCCTCTGTCCCTGCAGGTGAGTTTGGCCGCCAGCTGGAGGAGAAGGAAGCCCTGGTGTCTCAGCTGACCAGAGGAAAACAGGCCTTCACTCAGCAGGTGGAGGAGCTGAAGAGGGCGATTGAGGAGGAGGTCAAGGTAAGGAACCCAAAATGGACTCAACCGACCACAGAGTTTAGAGCAATATCTTCATATAGACGTTGACTAAACCAACCTCAGAATCTTCTCCTCTCATTTGTTTGACTATCTCTCTAATCTCTCCTTGTCTTTCTTTCTCACAGGCTAAAAATGCACTGGCCCACGGTGTCCAGTCTGCCCGCCATGACTGTGACCTCCTGAGGGAGCAGTTTGAGGAGGAGCAGGAGGCCAAGGCAGAGCTGCAACGTGGCATGTCCAAGGCCAACAGTGAGGTGGCTCAGTGGAGGACTAAGTATGAAACTGATGCTATCCAGCGCACAGAGGAGCTGGAGGAGGCCAAGTGAGTCGCACGGAACAGAAAAAACTAAAATACAGGGTATTGATGGTGAGGGGGGTATATGATGGGGTAAATATATGATGTACATTTCTTTCAAACTGTAAAACCGACCTCTGTCGTCCAACAGGAAGAAGCTGGCCCAGCGTCTTCAGGAGGCTGAGGAGACCATTGAGGCGACCAACTCCAAGTGCGCCTCCCTGGAGAAGACCAAGCAGAGGCTGCAGGGAGAGGTGGAGGACCTCATGATTGATGTTGAGAGAGCCAACACATTGGCCGCCAACCTCGACAAGAAGCAGAGGAACTTTGACAAGGTGAAAATGAAAACCTAATTTTCTGTTGTATGATCAATTGTAGTAAGGTGATATTTTCTATCTGCTATATGATTAATTGTAGCATATATTTCTGATTCAAAACTCTTCATCTATGACTTCTACTGAAAATCTCATGGATTCTCCTAGGTTCTGGCAGAGTGGAAGCAAAAGTATGAGGAGGGCCAGGCTGAGCTGGAAGGAGCTCAGAAGGAGGCTCGCTCTATGAGCACTGAACTCTTCAAGATGAAGAACTCCTACGAGGAGGCTCTGGATCATCTGGAGACTCTGAAGAGAGAGAACAAGAACCTGCAACGTGAGCATTGACAGCAGTTCTATTTGGCTCATGTTTGACTAGTGTTTTGAAAATGGAGTGAACTGCAATCATCAAAACTACTATCACACCATTTCAGAGTTTTCATGTACAGTTCAAAATATATATATATGTTTTTACTTGTGATCACTATTCCTTTGAACAACCCAAGGATGTGGAGGGCAATTAGATTTGCAAGACCGTGTGAAGTGCTGTTAATTAATTAACGGTTACTATGATTCAATGTCAACTTCAGTACATTGGTGATTTCCACTGAAAATCCCATGAGTTTTAACCACTCCTGTGTGTGTGTGTGTGTGCAGAGGAGATCTCTGACCTGACTGAGCAGATTGGAGAGACTGGCAAGAGCATCCATGAGCTGGAGAAGGCCAAGAAGACCGTGGAGACAGAGAAGTCTGAGATCCAGACAGCTCTGGAGGAGGCTGAGGTACAAACTACAGCTGTTTGATAGGGAAAGGAGTGTTACACTAGCCAATGCCAGCTACAGTCCAATGATCCCTGTATTGGAGTTTATTTTAGTCATATATATTTAATTCCTACATCCAAATGTATTGAACACAATTGGCCTGACTGCTTCTGTTTGTCCAGGGAACACTGGAGCACGAGGAATCCAAGATTCTGCGTGTGCAGCTGGAGCTGAACCAGATCAAGGGTGAGGTGGACAGGAAGATTGCTGAGAAGGACGAGGAGATGGAGCAGATCAAGAGGAACAGCCAGAGGGTGGTTGACTCCATGCAGAGCACCCTGGACTCTGAGGTCAGGAGCAGGAATGATGCCCTGAGGGTGAAGAAGAAGATGGAGGGAGACCTGAACGAGATGGAGATCCAGCTGAGCCACTCCAACAGGCAGGCCGCTGAGGCCCAGAAACAGCTGAGGAACGTCCAGGGACAGCTCAAGGTAAAGGGACTGGGACATCAGGCTCAAAAATCTGAACATAGCTAGAGATTTGTTTGTGAATTGGAGAAAAGAAAAGAACAGAGGATTTGAATAGAGTGGCTTATGTACTAAAGGTAGCGATACTGGGGAAATTCTTACCAATGAACATTTCTATCACTGATCGATCCTATCACCTCTACTTCCACAAGTCCTAATGAACGTATGTCATTGTGAACCCCAGGATGCCCAATTGCACCTTGATGATGCCGTCCGTGCTGCAGAAGACATGAAGGAACAGGCAGCCATGGTGGAGCGTAGAAACGGTCTGATGGTGGCTGAAATTGAGGAGCTGAGAGTTGCTCTGGAGCAGACAGAGAGAGGCCGCAAAGTGGCTGAGACTGAGCTGGTCGATGCCAGCGAGCGTGTTGGACTGCTGCACTCCCAGGTATGGGTCAAAAGCCATTTCTAATGAAATGCAACCAAGCATACCATTTAAACACATCTGGAATACAACAGTCCTTGCTTTCAGACTTTCAGAATTTCAGCCATGTGATCTCTTGATCGTCCTGTTTCATCCTTCAGAACACCAGCCTTCTGAACTCCAAGAAGAAGCTGGAGACTGACCTGGTGCAGGTGCAGGGAGAGGTAGACGACATCGTCCAGGAGGCCAGGAATGCAGAGGAGAAGGCCAAGAAGGCAATAACTGACGTGAGTCCTTGAATTACATCAACTTGATTTGTCCCCAAGGGCCAATGGTAGCTGGGCTGGTTAAGCACAACAAAGGTCTCAGAAGGACGTTATGATTGGTGCCAATTGGTGCATACATTTTACAAACTACTTTCCAGGCGGCCATGATGGCTGAGGAGCTGAAAAAGGAGCAGGACACCAGTTCTCACCTGGAGAGGATGAAGAAGAACCTGGAGGTCACAGTCAAGGACCTGCAGCACCGCCTGGATGAGGCTGAGAATCTGGCCATGAAGGGAGGCAAGAAGCAGCTCCAGAAACTGGAATCCAGGGTGAGTTACCAGCAGAGTGGATTAAAAGACTGATTGCTGGAAATGTATTTGATCATGTAAGGACCCTTTTTGTGATAGTGAATTCATCAAGGACCCCCTCATAATATCACAACACAACTCCTACTTTAGTGTGATAACCTGTCTCGATGCAGGTTTACTGTTACTTCTGCAGTGCATGGCTGGACTAGTGTTGGCCCCTGGGAAAGCACATTTTAAAGTCACCTCTTGGAATCAGAAACAACATTTAGCAGTTTTAAAGCTAATTTCCTGTAATTCTACACACTTTGCCATTGGGCAAAGGCATCATTTCAATGTCTATTCCACATTGGTTCAATGCAATTTCATTCAAATTACGTGGAAACAACATTGATTCAACCATTGTTTGCCCAGTGGGCTATTTCTTGCAATTCTACACATTTTTGCAATGGGGAGGAGAGAACATTTTGCAGTTTTAAAGATTAAATGACGGTGAATTTATATTCCAAACAAAACATTTGTGGAACATGTTATATATTATGTAGTGGAGTTGAGAAGAGTTGGAGACAAGACCTTCGATATAAAAGTTTACTAATCTAGTTCTTCATTCAGGCTTGTACGGTTGTCTTGGATGACTCCTAAACTGCCATTTTATTCAAATCAAATCAAATGTTATTGGTCACATACACATATTTAGCAGATGTTATTGCGGGGGTAGCGAAATGCTTGTGTTCCTAGCTCCAACAGTGCAGTAATATCTAACAATTCACAACAACACACATAAATCTAAAAGTAAAGAATGAGTTCAGGCGTCCTCTAGTGGCCATACTGGTACTCCCCCATACACTGATAAATGCATGCCGAAATGGATATAGAAGTACAATTAGAATTGAGTTAGAAAAAAAGGATCATTGATGAAGTACTGTGCCTACCAATATGCCTGTGAGCCTCCCACACCCATGTTGTACATCTAAGGGTTAAGAACATAAATAGTGGATTAATAATATTACATTGTATTGTATTGGACCTTCTAATCTTGTTCCACAGATCCTTGGTAGTTTCATCTGTTGTTGTTAGCAATATTCATTTACAAATTTAAATGTTAATCCCACTTTGGGAACCACTTGGAAAAGTACATAATGAAAGACAACAATTGTGCCTCCTTGACTGGGTAAGAGACCACCTCTGTTTTCACCACCTCAAACAATTGCCTAAATGTATTTGTTCCACAAAGGTGCGTGAGCTCGAGACTGAGGTGGAGGCAGAGCAGAGAAGAGGTGTAGATGCGGTCAAGGGAGTCCGCAAGTATGAGCGCAGAGTCAAGGAGCTCACTTACCAGGTAAGAGAAAGTGCATTCTTTACATACTTGACTCTAACACAGATAGGTTTGTGTATAAAACTATTGTGACATTGATTCTTTGATCTTCTCCCACAGACTGAGGAGGATAAGAAGAATGTTAACAGACTTCAGGACCTGGTAGATAAGCTGCAGATGAAAGTGAAGGCCTACAAGAGGCAGGCTGAGGAAGCGGTGAGTCACTGACTTAGTCAAATACTCTGAAAGCATACATTCTAAAACATTTATTTTCCCCCTACAAAACTTAATGTCCATACAGTTTAGTTGAAGTGCTACTTCACATTGCTGTACTAGGGGCTGGTCTAGTGGTAGTGCTGGAGGCAGCGTTTTGATCCCCCGTTCTGCCACTCACTTCCTCTGCTGTATCATCCATCTTCCTGTATACATTGTTATCCTAAATCTGTCAGTATCTGTTTTGTTAAAAATATTTGAATTTGCTACCTGAAGCTTCAAACTTTAAATGCTGATGTTCTGCTCTCCCTCTCTTTTCCTCACCCAGGAGGAAGCAGCAAACCAGCACATGTCTAAGTTCAGGAAGGTTCAGCATGAGCTGGAGGAGGCTGAGGAGCGTGCTGACATCGCTGAGACTCAGGTCAACAAGCTCAGAGCCAAGACCCGTGACTCTGGAAAGGTACAGAACTGATGCTAAACCTGTACCTGACTCATGTTCAGATATGACCACATCAGCACCACCTATGATTCAGTCTTCACAGAGGTCAATACAGACCTTTTACACTCAACTGTATTGAAGATCTCTAAGAAGAACATTTCAGGAAGGGCTAAACAATCTAATAAGAGTAATTCAGTTTGTACTTCAACATCTAAAATCCAAGCTGAGCACTGAGCATTAAAGACTTGATCCATTATATTCTATCCAAGTCTATCATGTTCATTATTATTACTGATCCATTATATTCTATCCATATATTTATCATGTTCATTATTATTACTGTTCCATTATATTGTATCTTTCTTCTTACAGGGAAAAGAAGCTGCTGAATAAACAAGACCAAAGTAGTGAAGATCCAAGTCTTACCATTTTCCTGTGTTGCATAAAATATGATTTTCATGGTGAAATGTTGAGCATTGATTAAAAACATGTGGATCTACATACACTTCCTTTGTGACTGTGGACTTATTACTCAGCAAACAGCTTTTTCATACCATAAAATATTGTACTTTAAATAAAATAATAACCCTTTCAAGTTAGTCAGGTTTGTCAGGCATATGTTTTCGATAGGTTTAAATAGCGTACTGTGTATTCAGCCTTACCCAGCTCCCCACCCAGACCCTGTGTTCTCTCCAGCCCCAGACCCCTCTCCCAGACCCCCTCCCACCCCTAGACCCCCACCCAGCACCCTCTCCCAGACCCCCTCCCACCCCTAGACCCCCACCCAGCCCCCTCTCCCAGACCCCCTTCCACCTCCAGTCATGGAGCTCCCAGGACCGGAGGAGTGTTCTTCCCATGACCAACAGACACACTCAAACACATTCTCCCCATAACTGACAGTTTAAGTTTGGGCATCATTCAGGATACCTGTTGTTTGTATTATCACCACCTAACCTACTTGAAGAGACATCAGTGAAGTTGAGATGAATGAAATGGGTGATCATAGTGGCTATTCTGACAGACTGAGTTACCCCCCCCCCCCAAAAAAAAGATGGAACCATGACCCCTAATAAAAAGAAGTGCAAGAACTTGCATTATTTTTTATTTAACTAGGCAAGTCAGGTAAGAACAAATTCTTATTTACAATGCCTCCCCCCAGCTTTAGACTGCTGCAACAGTGGTGACATGACGAACTATTAAAACGGTCTTCAAGCCGTTTCACATCCGATCTGAAAATCCGATCCGAATAATACCGTAACCTCCAAACAACTGGGTAAAATATAATATTATCCCAGAACGATTTAGTGAAGTTCCACAATGATCGCATCGTATGTTACGCAGCCATGACGGTCTTGAGAACATGACTGTATCCTTGCTATCACGGCACATATCGTTCTGGGCCAGGGTTTCCAAAAGCATCTTAAGGCTAAATTCATCGTTATAACCTTCGTAGGAGCATCGTTAAATCTACTAACTGTTTCCCAAAATCATCGTTATTAAAGTTACACTTGAAAATGCTCGTAATATAACGACTGCCTCCGAACACTGGAACAACAGCTAATTTACATCGTTAGATGGGTTTGTTGACCCTTCTGCATCACTTTATACACATCTCGGGTAAACATAGAATCCTCGTTTATCAGTTTCTCTGTGACCGATGATAACTACACAACAAAGTTGACTACAAATACAAAGTTGGCAATGTCTTTTCAATTGACACAAACAAGCAACATATAAAACGACGCTTCAAATGAAAATCGAGATGACCGCATTCAGATATAAATAGTGTGCGGAAATAGGCCCATTTCAATCATATTGATATACATTTCATGATCAATCAATTGAGTTCTATTTTGCTACTTGTAGGCTACTGTCTGTAATTTGTCTTAATTTATTTCATGATGGGTAGCCTAACATGTACGCAATGATTTGGTTCCGTTTTATTGGGTAAGCACATAAGCACATAATAAGCCACATCAAAAGTTGCAGCCATAGGTGGAAATATCTCTCTAGTAGCCGATCCGTCGTCGGTATTGTGAAATAATTGTAATGTAAAGGTAAGATTTGAATGGAGAAAACTGATCCGAGAGCAGTGCTCCCTTTCGTCCGGTCTTATATCAGTATCCACACACGCTCCAAAGGACGCACTTAGCGACCGTTCTCTCTGCGTGGTGTTTTGTGAAACGCATTTTTACATCTTCGGCCGTTGTAGGAAAGATGCATCATTAAAACACCCCTAAGCCTAAATTCCATCGCTATCAGGAAACTGGACCCTGAGCATTTCAATGGCAAAAGGAGGGTAAGGGAAATAAATAGTAAAAAAAAAAATATTTGGAGTTATTTTCGTTAAATTAACAAAATGAAGATTTGAACAAAACAGACTGTGTGTGGGCTTTAACATTCTGTCATAAGAAGCACATGTTCAACTTCATACAAAATAAGTTTTCCAATCTCAAGAGGTTAAATTGAAAAATAAATACTATAGTATGTGCCTAGTATGTGCCAAATAAAGTAACAGGTTTGACTGTAATAGAGTTGACTGTAACAGAGTTGACTGTTGTAGAGTTGACTGTTACAGAGTTGACTGTTACAGGGTTGACTTTTACAGGGTTGACTGTAACAGGGTTGACTGTAACAGGGTTGACTGTAATAGAGTTGACTGTAATAGAGTTGACTGCAATAGAGTTGACTGTAACAGAGTTGACTGTTACAGAGTTGACTTTTACAGGGTTGACTGTAACAGGGTTGACTGTAATAGAGTTAACTGTAACAAAGTTGACTGTTACAGGGTTGACTGTAACAGGGTTGACTGTAAAATAGTTGACTGTAACAGGGTTGACTGTAAAATAGTTGACTGTAACAGGGTTGACTGTAAAAGACTTGACTCTAACAGGGTTGACGATTTCATCTTAAATCAGCCATAAATCCCCTTGTGAAGCTTGTTGTGTGCAACAGGGTGTCACGTCCTGACCAGTAAAAGGGGTTATTTGTTATTGTAGTTTGGTCAGGGCGTGGCAGGGGGTGTTTGGTTTGTGTGTTTCGGGGTTTTTGGGTTATGTTCTATGTTAGTCTATTTCTATGTTTATTCTAGGTTGTCTATGTCTAGGTTGGGAGTGTTTGGGATTGGTCTGTAATTGGAGGCAGCTGTAGCTCGTTGCCTCTGATTAGAGACTATATTTAAGTAGTTTTTTTTTTCTCATTGTATTTGTGGGTGGTTATTTTCTGTTCAGTGTTTCGTGTACCTGACAGTACTGTTTGGCTGTCGTGGTTTTTCTTGTTTTGTTTAGTGTTCTAAATAAAGTTAATTATGAGCACTCAACCCACTGCGCCTTGGTCTACTCCCTTCTACGGCCGTTACACAGGGTGTGGGAATTGAATGCAAGCTACACATTTTTTGTTGTTGAAATTGTTAAAACATTTCTAGCCTGTATATCTACAGGGTTGACGTATTATGCTCAACCCACTCAGTTTTCCACCACAAAACACCAGACATTTTAACCAGTTCACCTGTTTAGAAATAGTTCAATTGGTTTAACACTATGACTTGACTATTATACAGAAAAAAATATATAGAAACGCTTCATGTAAAGTATTGGTCCCATGTTTCATGAGGTGAAATAAAACATCCCAGAAATGTTCCATATGCACAAAATCGTATTTCTCTCACATTTTGTGCACAAATGTGTTTACATTCCTGTTAGTGAGAATTTCCCGTTTGCCAAGATAATCCATCCACCGGACAGGTGTAGCATATCAAGAAGCTGATTAAACAACATGATCATTACACAGGTACACTTTGTGCTGGGGACAATAAAAGGCCACTCTAAAATGCTAGTCCACACCTGTTGTTTATTCTCTGCATTGCTATGAAAGGCCCATAAGTAAGCTTTTCACTGCTAGTCCACACCTGTTGTTTACGATGCATGTGACGAATAAAACATTTGATTTGATTGAGAGTAGGTTTGAAGTGGCAGAATTAGGAGGGAGAATGATTTAGCAGAAGGGAGAGATAATAGGATAGAGGAGAGTAGTGGGAGAGAGAGCGCGAAGATTGCAATGGTGCATGCCCATCTGGTTTGGGGCTAAGTGGGTAGGGGCCGGGGGGGCTAGGGGTTGAGTGGGTAGGGGCTGAGTTACAGTGACAGCATGGAATTCAAATGAGGAGATGGACAGGAGAGAGAGAGAGAGAGAGAGGGAAAAGAAAATCTCCATTTAAGTAATCCATGTCTCTGTCGTGGACCAAAAAGGGCAGCAGAGGCTGAAATGGCCGCAGATGTGCGCGCAGGGTACACTAAATTAGAATGGTTGGCAGCCACGGGCAGTGGGGCGCCATGGACGTCTGTAAAACCTACAAGTAGAGGAAAGAACAGAGAGAGAAAACACACACATAGTTGACAAAGCTACAATATAGCCAAAATTATATAACCTAAAAATAACGAAGATACTCAAGTGAGAGAGCCTTCCCCTCTTTCCTTCCTCTGAATAACTCTGTACATCTTTGAATAACTCAGAACATCTTTGTTTTGGAGACAGTTTTAGTTTTGGTGACGACACCACCGCTTGACAAGACCGCCGCTTACAGCTGCTGCTGAAAAATAAGAGAGACACCAAGTACTCAGTCTAATTGCTGATTGCCTAGCAGAGGTGAAGAAAAATACCCCCTTGATGACAACAGGCTTACGAATTAGCACGACAATTACATAAACAGGCCTGAAAACTATGTCCACAGCAACAGTCACAAGTACTGACCAATCAGACAGCTCAAACAACAATTATTAAGTAGGCTACTAGGTAGAGGATCGGAATTTGAATTCAATTGCCCTAGCAACAACTTACAGAATCAAAAAAGACACTTGATACTCTTGAAGGAGCTGATGTCCTTAGATGAGACTGGGGCACAGAGACTGGGGCACAGAGACTGGGGCACAGAGACTGGGGCACAGAGACTGGGGCACAGAGACTGGGGCACAGAGACTGGGGCACAGAGACTGGGGCACAGAGACTGGGGCACAGAGACTGGGGCACAGAGACTGGGGCCAAGTGAGTCTCATGAAATAGTCAGGGAAGACAGGCGAGGACACTCCCTCTTAAAACACCCAACACTTACCAAGACTATAACACAAATTGTCCTAAAATGTTTCTTACTCAACCGATATGATCAACACAATGATGTAGCTGATGTCTCAACCTTCAACTGATATGATCAACATAATGATGTAGCCGATGTCTCAACCCTCAACCGATATGATCAACATAATGATGTAGCTGATGTCTCAACCCTCAACTGATATGATCAACGAGATGATGTAGCCGATGTCTCAACCCTCAACCGATATGATCAACACAATGATGTAGCCGATGTCTCAACCCTCAACCGATTTGATCAACGCGATGATGTAGCCGATGTCTCAACCCTCAACCGATATGATCAACACAATGATGTAGCCGATGTCTCAACCCTCAACCGATATGATCAACACAATGATGTAGCTGATGTCTCAACCCTCAACCGATATGATCAACATAATGATGTAGCCGATGTCTCAACCCTCAACCGATTTGATCAACGCGATGATGTAGCCGATGTCTCAACCCTCAACCGATATGATCAACACAATGATGTAGCTGATGTCTCAACCTTCAACTGATATGATCAACGAGATGATGTAGCTGATGTCTCAACCCTCAACCGATTTGATCAACGCGATGATGTAGCCGATGTCTCAACCCTCAACCGATATGATCAACATGATGATGTAGCCAATGTCTCTGCCTCATATTTCTGAACAGCAGAAAGAACAACCCTGTGGCTATTTGAATGAACATTCCAAAAATAAATCTATTTTCTAGGCTAATTTAGGATGTAAGCTACAACCTTCTCTGTCTGTTTTCAGTAAGGATATTGCAGAAGCAGGGCTCAGTCTACACATTGCATTGGGGCAAAACAATCTGCCTTTTAACTAGACGTTTACATTTGTGATGATGCTGTAGTATTTATATCATAGCCTGAGTTGCTGAGTACCACATGATTTGATAGACTGTGCATGATTGAAATTCACCAGAGTAGCTGTTCCAACTCTGGGCAGCTGAAGCGTGTAGCCGCAAACCAGAGTTTTGATAGTGGGCGAGTTCATTTTGGAACAGGCCCAGTGCCTACTCTTATTTGACATATCGTAGCCTGAGTTGCTGAAAAAAAGAACACAACCTACTTTGAATGGCCTGTCTGCCTCCTCTTAAACCAATGTGTGCAATGAATGAAAAAATAAAATGTAATTGCTGTTTAGACTGCCTGTCTGTGTCTTGCTTGTGTTTTGATATGCTAACTATAAATAGCTTGCCTAAATAGACTGCCTGTTATTTGTGTCACACTTATGTTAGCAATAGCCTACTGTTACAACAGACAAAGAAGTTTGTAGACTATGCTAAATTAGACAAAGGTGACCGATCATTTTTGCTGGGAGGAAGGATGGGGAAGCGGTAGCAGAGTGAGCAGCAGCTAGTTAAAAAATCTACGTAGAGAATCCCG
This sequence comes from Salmo trutta, assembly GCF_901001165.1. Taxonomy (NCBI): domain Eukaryota; kingdom Metazoa; phylum Chordata; class Actinopteri; order Salmoniformes; family Salmonidae; genus Salmo; species Salmo trutta. The sequence goes on from NC_042994.1 coordinate 24,311,133, forward strand.
CAGACGCGCAGAAGCTTCCAAGACTTTTAGCTGGTCAGCAGAAGAAATAAAAAGGTCAGGGAAAAGTCTGATATGCAGCCACTCCGAAGAAAATATGACTTGTTCAAAAAATATCTATCTCTGAGCAAGTGAATTAGTATAAAATATGAACATTTCCCAAAATGTTTTTTTGCATACAACATAGCTCAGTATTTGAATTATTTATTTTATACAGTATTTTTGCTCATTTTTATCAAGGGTGCCAATCATTTTGGAGGTGACTGCACTTCTAAGCAGTAGGCAAGACAGGTTTCAGACACAGAAGCTTTTTATTAATTGTGCTGTCAACGTTCACTTTGAACCACGTCTAAAGGATGTCAGGCTGCTTGGCGAGTACCGACTGCCCTCCTGAAACATATTACCCTGTCGCGCCGCCCAAAACCTAGCTATTCAGCCAAGACACATCAGGCTGAGAGATCCTCATTTGCTACATTCACCCCCCAAACTCACACTACCGTGACCCCCTAGATAGCTCCGTGACCCCCTAGATAGCTTTGTCAGCATAGCGGAGGCTTCACACATAGCAGATGCTTCACACTTTTATGAGACGGCTATAAATAGAATCCACAGACTGCTTGGCCTTTAGGTTGGAATAAAGGCCACACAGTCAGTGAAAACAGACTAGATACATGGTGTCAGAAGGCTGTCAGATTACTTTAGTTGCAGGTTTTGTGAAATCTGTGGTTCATAAGCAAATGGCCCCCGTCCAAGCTGACTACATTGCAGATGAATTCCAGATCTCAGAACGACTGAATTGATGTTTAGGGATAGTTCACCCAAATTACAAAATTACACATTGGTTTTCTAACCCTGTAAGAAGTATATGGACAAGGTATGACAGCAATCCATGCTTGGGTTTTAGCATTTGTGTCACAATTTCCATTCAAGTCATTGGACCGATTTTAGCATTTTTCAGGCATCATGTCCAAATCATTCGAAAGTATCAAAAATGTATTGTGAAGCTCAACAAAGTCACTTATAGATGTGAATGCTTGAAAAGTGTCTCAGTCAAAGTCCTGTCTGTGGTGATAAAACCACCACCCTTAAAATATATTGGATCAGGAGTTACTGTCTGATCCTCCCAAGGCCCTGCTAAAATATGTCAAATATGTACAATAACAGTTTTATAATAACAGTTTACTCAACTTCTTGTTGACATCTGTCAGTTAATAACAGTACATCAGGGGCCTGGAACTCCAGTTCTGGACAGCCCATCCACATGGGGTGCAGGCTTTTATTCCAGCCCAGCACTAACACAGTGGGTTCAGGCTGCGTTTAGATAGCCAGCCCAATACTGATCTTTTTTTTCAATAATTGGTCTTTTGACCAATTCAGACAAGATCTGATGTGAAAAGATGTGATTGGTTAAAAGACCAGTGAGGGAGTTCTATTACTGTCCCGGGCATGCCCCGGGGGAAGCATGTTAGTGTCTACTCCCGTGTGTGAACCAGATGCCCCGTTATGGCTGACGACGAAGTTGGCTCCAAGTAAAAGTGACATAGGTTGAGTAATGAGTAGAATTCTGCGGTTTCACAATGCAAAAGTGATTGCTTTTGAGTAAAAAAAGCTTTGTCTTCCTTCCCAATGAAAATGAGTTTGAACGCTCGAACATGTATTTTATTGGCATGCCATGTTGACAACATGGCATGAGATTAATGATAAATAACATTTAGCGCTCCATAGACTTCACACTGCATGCTGAAAGGTGAAGACCTCATACCTTTACTGTAGACCACAGAGAGATCTGATACAGGCCAGCACATTATATTGACCTTATTAGTCGACCATGAGGTCCTCACATTGCAGACACCGTAATAGATTTACAACGAGATATGCGATCTGGAAAATAAAATCGGAATTAGCCAAGCTTGGTTGTCATGTGGATACAGCCACAGCATGACCCCGCCTCTCCACAGCATGTGACATTTCACATCCAGATTTAGATTTTTACTGGCTGTGACAAATTAATGGATTGAATGATGTAAAAAAAAATGCTGACGTGAGCCAAGGCTCTGGGATGTCTAAGCCAAACTCCTGTCTGTGGTGATAAAACTACTTTGCGAGCACAGACTGATCGTTTAAAGCACCCTTAAAATATATTGGATCAAGAGTTACTATCCGATCCTCCCAAGACCCTGCTAAAATACGACAAATATGTACAATAACAGTTTTATAATGACAGTTTACTCAACTGCTTAATGACATCTGGCAGTTAATAACAGTATATCAGGGACCTGAAACTCCTGTTCTGGACAGCCCATCCACATGGTGTGCAGGCTTTTATTCCACCCCAGCACTAACACAGCAGCTTCAATTACTAGAAATCAGGTTCAGTATGTTAGGCTGCGTATAGACAGGCAGACAAATTCAGATCTTTTTTTTCAAAAATTGATCTTTTGACCAATCAGAACAGCTCTGAAAAGGATCTGATGTGAAATTGTCTGATGTGATTGATTAAAAGACCAGTGAGGGAGTTATTTTAATGTCCAGGGCATGCCCCGGGTGATGCGGGTTAGGGTTGATTGCATTCGTTTTGGAACCAGGCTGCTTCTCGTGCATGAGCCAGGTGCCCCGTTTTGGCCGATGGCAACGTTGGCTCAAAACTAACATAGGTTAAGCATGTGGAGTAATGAGTAGGATTATGTGTTTTCACATACGAAAGTGATCGCTTTATCGGAAGTCTTTATCTGCCTTCCCAGTGAAAACTAGTTTGAAAATTAAAACATATATTTTATGGAAAAGAGAGGAGGTGGCTCATTCGAAAATTCTGGGGTGGGGTTTGTTGGAAGTTGTTTTTATGCAGCTGTGAGTGAGAGTGTAATTCCAGTTCATATAATCTGTTGTGTCATGCCATTACATTTTATATACGATTATAGCCATTGACGGTGTCTTGTGAAAGACTCACGTATGGCCTTGTATCAATAGAGAACGGTTGACTAAGTCAGAGGTTCTCAATTCTCTCCCCCCCACGGCGCTTTATTTTTGTATTTCTGACACACCCTTTTATGAACATGGCCATATTGGGCTTGTAAATGATTTGTTGCTTTAGCTTGCTTCCTGTAACTCTGTCATGGACTGTATGTGTATGAACAAGGAGAGGGACCGACTTCGGTGGAAGTCGTGACAGTACCCCCCCCCCTTGACACCGACCTCGGGGACGACCCGGAGGACGAGGCGCAGGGCGATCCGGATGGAGACGGTGGAACTCCCGCAACAACGAAGGGTCCAAAACGTCCTCCACCGGCACCCAGCATCTCTCCTCCGGACCGTACCCCTCCCACTCCACGAGGTACTGAAGGCCCCTCGCCTGACACCTCGAGTCCAGTATGGCACGAACAGCATACGTCGGGGCCCCCTCGATGTCCAGAGGGGGCGGAGGAACCTCCCACACCTCAGACTCCTAGAGTGGACCAGCCACCACCGGCCTGAGGAGAGACACATGGAACGAGGGGTTAATACGGTAATCGGGGGGAAGCTGTAACCTGTAGCAAACCTCGTTCAGTCTCCTCAGGACTTTGAATGGCCCCACAAACCGCGGGCCCAGCTTCCGGCAGGGCAGGCGGAGGGGCAGGTTTCGGGTCGAGAGCCAGACACCGGGGCCTCACTGCGGTGGCGGTCGGTGCTCGCCTTCTGACGCCTCACGGGCCGTTGCAGGTGCACGTGAGCGGCGTCCCATATCTCCTCCGAGGGCTTTAACCATTCTTCCACCGCAGGAGCCTCGAACTGGCTCTGATGCCAAGGTGCCAGAACCGGCTGATACCCCAGTACGCACTGTAAGGGGGAGAGGTTAGTGGAGGAGTGGAGGAGTGGCGGAGCGAGTTTTGGGCCATCTCTGCCCAGGGGATGAACGCCGCCCACTCCCCCGGCCGGTCCTGGCAATAAGACCGCAGAAACCTACCCACATCCTGGTTTACTCTCTCCACCTGCCTGTTACTCTCGGGGTGAAAACCCGAGGTAAGGCTGACCGAGACCCCCAGACGTTCCATGAACGCCCTCCAGACCCTTGACGTGAACTGGGGATCCCGATCAGACACTATATCCTCAGGCACCCCGTAGTGCCGGAAGACGTGTGTAAACAGGGCCTCCCCAGTCTGTAGGGCCGTAGGGAGACCGGGCAAAGGAAGGAGACGGCAGGACTTAGAGAACCGATCCACAACGACCAGGATCGTGGTCTTACCCTGTGAGGGAGAAAGATCTGTGAGGAAGTCCACCGATAGGTGCGACCACGGCCGTTGTGGAACGGGTAAGGGATGTAACTTCCCTCTGGGCAGGTGCCTAGGGGCCTTGCACTGGGCGCACACCAAGCAGGACGAAACATAAACCCTCACGTCCTTGGCCAAAGTGGACCACCAGTACTTCCCACTAAGACAGCGCACTGTCCAACCGATTCCAGGATGACCAGAGGAGGGTGACGTGTGGGCCCAATAGATCAACCGGTCGCGGACAGCAGACGGAACGTACAGACGCCCAGTTGGACACTGGAGGGGAGTGGGCTCTGTACGTAACGCCCGCTCGATGTCCGCGTCCAGCTCCCACACCACCGGTGCCACCAGGCAAGAGGCCGGAAGTATGGGAGTGTGATCTATGGACCGCTCCTCTGTGTCATACATCGGGACAGTGCGTCTGCCTTAGCGTTCTGGGAGCCTGGTGTGTAGGTCAGGGTGAAAACAAAACGGGTAAAGAACATGGCCCACCTTGCCTGGCGAGGGTTCAGTCTCCTCGCCGCCTGGATGTACTCCAGATTGTGGTGGTCAGTCCAGATGAGAAAAGGGTGTTTAGCCCCCTAAAGCCAATGTCTCCACGCCTTCAGAGCCTTGACAACAGCCAACAGCTCCCGGTTCCCCACATCATAGTTTTGCTCCACCGGGCTGAGCTTCTTCGAAAAGAAAGCACAGGGGCGGAGCTTTGGTGGCGTACCCGAGCACTGAGAGAGCACGGCTCCTATCCCAGCCAATTACGCACGGCTGAAATGCGGTCACTCTCCATCTCCACCCCTGAAGTGGAAATGCGGTACCCTAGAAAGGAGATGGACTGTTGGAAGAACAGACATTTCTCAGCCTTGACGTACAGGTCATGCTCCAACAGTCGACCAAGCACCCTGCGCACCAGGGACACATGCTCGGCGCGTGTAGCGGAGTATATCAGAATGTCGTCGATATACACCACTACACCCTGCCCGTACAGGTCCCGGAAAATCTCGTCTACAAAGGCCTGGAAGACTGATGGAGCATTCATCAACCCGTACGGCATGATGAGGTACTCATAGTGCCCTGAGGTGGTACTAAATGCCGTCTTCCACTCGTCCCCCTCCCGGATACACACCAGGTTGTAAGCGCTCCTGAGATCCAATTTTGTCAAGAAGTGAGCCCCGTGCATTGACTCTATCGCACTGGCTATGAGAGGTAGCGGGTAGCTGTACCTCACAGTGATTTGGTTGATACCTCGATAGTCAATGTACGGGCGCAGACCTCCATCCTTCTTCTTCACAAAAAAGAAACTCGAGGAGGCAAGTGAAGTGGAGGGCCGAATGTACCCCTGCCCCAGGGATTCGGAGACATATGTTTCCATAGCCGCCATCTCCTCCTGTGACAGGGGATACACGTGACTCCTGGGAAGTGCTGCGTCTACCAGGTGATTTATTGCACAATCCCCCTGTCGATTGGGTGGTAATTGAGTCGCCCTCTTCTTACAGAAGGCGAGAGCCAAATTGGCATATTCAGAGAGGATGCGCACGGTGGAGACCTGGTCTGGACTTTCCACCGTAGTAGCACCGACGGAAACCCCTAAACACCTCCCTGAGCACCTTCGTGACCACCCCTTGAAAGCCCTCCCTAGCCACCCCTAGTGGGGTCATGACAGGCCAACCAGGATAGGCTCAGCACCATGGGAAACGCAGGAGAATCAATAAGGAAAAAACACATTCTCTCCATGTGACCCTCCTGCGTAACCATGCCCAGTGGAGCAGTGGCCTCCCTAATTAGCCCTGACCCTAATGGTCGACTATCTAGGGTGTGCACAGGGAAGGACATATCCACAGGAACAATGGGCATCCCTAAACTATGTGCAAATGCTCTGTCAATAAAATTCCCAGCTGCACCTGAATCTACGAGTGCCTTATGCTGGGAATGTGGGAAAAACTCAGGAAAATGTATAAACAAAAACATGTGAGCAACAGGGGGCTCTGAGTGAGCCTGGTGCCGACTCACCTGAGGTGACACGAGAGTGCCCTGCCTGCTGCCTCGACTCCCAGAGGAACCTCCCCAGCACCGACCAGCAGTGTGCCCTCTGTGGCCACAAATGGTACAGGGAACGGCCCCTCCGCCGGTCGCCCTAAGCGCAGCACCTCCCAGCTCCATAGGCGTCAGAGTGGTGGTGCTGGGGGATGGAACTGACAGGCCCCGATCCGGACGTCCGCAGGTAACCAGCAGGTAACCAGCTGGTCAAACGTAAGAGTGGTGTCCCTGCAGGCCAACTCCCAACGGACGTCCTCGCGCAGACTGCACCGGTAGTGATTGATCAGGGCCCTGTCGTTCCATCCCGCGCTGGCGGCCCCTGCCTCAGGTGGAACAGACGTTCACCCGCCGCTCTACCCTCGCTCAACTGCCCGAAAGCGGTGGGTGAACTCCGCATAATGGTCCAACACCACTTCTCCTTCCCCCATACAGCGTTGGCCCACTCCAGGGCTTCCCTGAGACAGGAGACGAGGGCGGACACGCTCTCACGTCCCAAAGGAGCCGGGTGGACGGTCGCCAGGTAGAGTTCCAGCTGGAGTAGGAACCCCTGGCATCCGGCAGCCGTCCCATCATACACCCTCGGGAGCGCGAGCCGAATCCCACTGGGACCGGGTGAAGGAGGGGTGAACAGTGGTGCCTGTTGTAGTGGTGCCGGTGGAGGCGCTGGAAGAACTCCTCCTGTCTCCCATCGGTCCATCGTCTGCAGCACGCGATTCATGGCGGCACCGTGACGTTGCAACATGGTCGCCTGCTGCTGGACGCGCTCCTCGATCACCAAAGGGGGGTTGTCTGCTCCTGCTGACTCCATTTTTGAGGTGCGTGATTCTGTAGTGGTCTGGGTGTAGCTGGTGCAGAGGAGTCAGGCGCAGGACAGCAGAGATGAGTAACACAAGTAACTCTCCTCAAATATTCCAATAACATATTGTAATACCGAGCCCACAATAACGGACCGAACATACATAAAACAATCGCACAAAAACCATGGGGAAAACAGAGGGTTAAATAATGAACATGTAATTCGGGAATTGAAACCAGGTGTGTAAAACAAAGACAAAACAAATGGAAAATGAAAAGTGGATCGGCGATGACTAGAAGGCCAGTGACTTCGACCGCCGAACGTCGCCCGAACAAGGAGAGGGACCGACTTCGGTGGAAGTCGTGACAGTATGGGATCAAATTGGAGTTTCAAGAGCAGTTCAGAAGATGTGGTTTGATACCATTTCTATGACGGAGGGTCATGAATCAATCCCAAACTACTTTAGGCTGCATGTATTTCTGACAGCCAGTTTTGGATCATGGCCATGGTTGGAGAAGGTCACTGACAGAGGGTAAAACTGTTGACGACGTCTTGTAACTGCTTTTTATGTAATTTAGTATGTTTGTCCAAAGATCTGTACAGCTTGCTGAAAAACACAACAGCTCCCCATTTGATCCAAGTGTTTCTCCTTGTAGATGTATTAGATTAATATTACATTTATCCCTCCATTGACTTCACACTGCATGCTGAAAGGTGAAGACCTCATAACCTATCAGCAGGTGGCGCGTGGGTGAAATCACTGGGGAAGCCAAGCCGGGAACAAAAAGCCAAATTACAACCAATGTGTTGTGATAATTGCGTTGTTTGTTCTGTAACCTGTTAGTTCATATGCCTTGCCACCGTGATATATAGGCCTAAGGCCGAGACAATAAGAAGACACAGTGGCAGAATAAATTCAGCCACACCTTTGTTTAATCATGAAACCGGAGAGCAACATCTGTCCCATGGAGTCGACAAAGCATATTGCATGTACAGTAATAGACAATTACATGACCTACAGCATTGTCGGACCACTAAACATCTATTGATTTAGAACCACAGAGAGTTTCCTCAAGTCGCAAAGAAAACAGGAGCTGCCTCCCTCCAATATTCCAGCACCATTTCAACTTCAACATACAGTGACAACTAAAAGGTTGACACTTTGTTTTGGTGCGCCAGGACAATTCACATTTGAACTCACTCAGTTTAGCTCAACGCTGATTGGCTATTATTGTATGAAAAAAAATATCAAGGGAGGCCAAATGCTTGCTGGCTCCACTTGCATTCAATGCTACGGGTCGCAACGTTATCATACTCTTTTTGACCAGACAGCATCAGATAGATGGCCTACACATAGAGACAGAGGGGCGCTGTTTCACTCGCTTGGATGCTTTCTCTGGTGAGATACATTCAGCCTCTTGCAAGTTGAAGGAAAATTATGAAAACACAGAGAGATGAAAGATAAATGATGTTATATGTTTATAAATTTTTTTATAGAATTTTTTTGGGGGAGGAGCCTGGTTTCCATTGGCATCCATGAATACGCGCCACTGTAACCTATACTATGGAATACAGAGAGATCCGGTACAGGCCAGCACATTATTTTGACCTTATTAGTCACATTGCTGACACCATAATAGATTTACAGAGAGACATGTGACCTGAAAAATAAGATCTGAATGAACCTAGCCAAGCTGGGTTGTTTTGTGGATCCATGCCAAAGCATGTGACATTTCATATCCAGATTTAGATTTTTACTGGCTGTGACATTTGAATGGATTGAATCATGTAAAGAAAATGCTGACGTGAGCCAAAGCTCTGGGGTGTCTCAGGCAAACTCCTGTCTGTGGTGATGAAACTACTTTGCGAGCACAGACTGAGTCGTTTAAAGCACCCTTGAAATGTATTGGATCAAGAGTTGTTATCCTCCCAAGGCAATGTCAAAATACGTCAAATATGTACAATGCATTTTATAATGATAGTTTTCTCAACTGCATAATAACGTCTGGCAGTTAATAACAGTATATCAGGGGCCTTCAACTCCTGTTCTGGACAGCCCATCCACATGGTGGGCAGACTCTTATTCCACCCCAGCAATAACACAGCAGGTTCAGCTGAATCAAATTATCAAAATATTGCCCTTAATTACTTTAAATCAGATTCAGTATGTTAGGCTGCGTTTAGACAGGCAGCCCAATTCAGATTTTTTTTTCAATCATTGGTACTTTGACCAATCAGATCAGCTCTTAAAAAGGTTGGTCAAACTACCAGTGAGGGAGTTCTATTCATTAATGTCCACTGCATGCCCCGGGTCAAAGGGGTTAGTGTCTATTGCATTCATTTTGGAACCAGGCTGCCTCCCGTGTGTGAGCCAGGTTCCCCATTTTGTCCGACAGCGAAGTCGTCTCAAAACTAAAGTGAATTAATTAAGCACGTGGAGTGATGAGTACAATTCTGTGTTTTTACATACAAAAAAAGGCTTTATCTGCCTTCCCAATGAAAACTAGTTTGAAAACTCAAACAAATTTTATGGAAAAGAGATGTTGTATGTTTCTGAACGATGAATCACGTTGCCTTGTTGACAACATGACCGAGGAGCGCAGATTACTATTAGATTTGAGAAGGGCGCTCCTCCCTCACCGCTTTTGCCTGTTCACATCACATCTGACTGTCGCTATTGGCTGCAATAAAACAATAAAAACAAACAGGTCTTTCCTTGCTGACCTCTAACTCCCAACTATTCAACAAACATTTAAACACATGAGTTGCGTTCAGTTCGCTTGATTGTTTGCTACGTTGCGGAATGGTTTGTACTGAACGACATGTAGAGAAATGTTGCAGTTTTAAAGCAGTTTGACACATTTTGCCATGGGGCAGAGATACTTTTTTGCTCTTGTAAACAAATGTCTTGCAATTCTAAACATTTTGCCATGACTTATGCCATCTTAATGATATCTGAGTGAGATTGTTTAACAAAATCAATAGGGGCCCCCCTGGAGTTCTGGGGTCCTCGACTCGTGCCCCACATGCCAGGTCGGTATTCGGCCATAATTATTACAAGTTTAGATAGCTGGCTAGACTAACTTACCAATCAAAAAATTGTTATCTGACATGTATAGTTGAGTGATTGTCAGTAACTGACATAACAAGAGAAAAACTGCTGATGCACAACCACATTTCAAACTTGCACCTTATTACACTATTGTAACTCTTAACAGGAAGTTGAGACCCTGACTGAATCCCCTTAGCATCCCCTGGAGCCCCCTTAGCAACCACATTGGTCACTTATACTTGGAGCCGGTCCTGCAGGTGTACGTATTCCATTTTTGCACATAAAAATAACTTAATGTCATAAACGTTTAGTCTGCATGGTGCGAATGTTCTCTCAACCTACAAACACATCAAGTAAATATCTTGTCTAATAACAGTGGCATCGGTGCCAGAATTTGACTGTGTTGGCAGATATACCAAACAATAAATGTTGGCTGCACTGAAGATGAGAGCACAGTCCAAGAAATGAAAAGGCCTTGATGGGATCCTTCCAGATGGTCACCCTGCTCAACTAGTGTATCCAGCAGATATGGGGCTTCTTGTACTGATGTGCTGGGAGGACACCGAACCTGAGCAAACAGGGTGTATTCAGTGAGGTGATATGGTCTGAACATTGCTGATAGAAATGTATTGAATAGAGCTGACAAGATTCCCTGTTCTACCTGACAGACAGCTCTATCTGTTCTTGACAATACATTTCTATCTGAACGTTCTGTAAGGTTTCACCCTATTGAACAGTAATTTAGCTGCACCATATTATACACAAATAACATTTAAACAACAATTTGAATGCAAAGGTTTGAAATCAGAAAAGATGTGATCACCATTGAAGAATGTGAAATGCCTGACTTGATAAAAGAACTTGCTCAACTGCTTAAAAAATTATTTCTCTCTACAAGTGGCTAGAGCTGTCCTTTCTAAAAGTTATAAAAACTGTTATGTAAAGGATTGATTGAAATGTAATGTAAATGAAAAGGAATCTGATACTTTATTGTAACTATTCCCTATTCATTTGATATCAGTTTTATTGAAGCCCAGCTGCTAAGCGGTGAACTTCAGAGTGTTATAAAAGTTTGAGGCAGCTATATCGCTGTCAGCAATATGAGTGGATAAGATTATTGAAATACTGGTATGGTGTTATGTAAGTCATAAGAATCCTACTGGACCGTTTTAGCCAACTGAAATGTGAGACAAATAAAAGCGCCTCCAGCATCTTCAATAGATCATAGTGTAGATAAAAACTACACATTAGATTTATAAGCTGATATAGAAATGTTTTGTTCTAGCTTTTAAATATTAATTTAATATGGTTCCACCAGGATGATTAATCAAACTAAGCAAGGCACGAGGAAACAGCCAACTTCATCACAAGCATGAGGTGAGGAGACAGTACAGATGTGTTTACAAGCTAAATAATATAAATAACAGGTGAACATATATATATAAAGTTGTTGATGAGGATTAATGCCACTAAAATGGAACTAAATAAGGTCAGATTAGATTTAATGAAAACTATTTTAGTGGTGGTTTGGCAACATGGACTCACCCCATTACAGCATTTGAGGGTCAGTGGAAGTAATACTGGAATCAATTTGATAAATCAAACTTTTGATATTGTTATAACTATTAGTAATCAAATCTCGCTTCAGAGATAAATATGACATTAAAAAGTAATGTAATGGGAGTGTGGTGTTCCTGGAAGTGGGAGGTGCTAGTGATACACAGAAATAAACAGGTCTCTCATCCAATTCATTTCCTTTCCCAGAGTGGTCCATAATTAACTTTTGCTTGGTTAGCACTTCCAACCAGATATAAGGAGGCTGAGGCCCCAACATCCATAAGTCAGATACCTTCTTCCTCTGTGGTAAGACCTCTCCACCTCCTTGGATTTTTACGTTTGTCTCATCTTTGCACTCAGCATCTGAGGCAGTAGCTAACTGCACTGTTTGAATTTAATTCTGCATGTCTCTTGTATGTAAGATTTGACAATATGCAATCAAATGGCATTGGTTTACAATGGTACATTTGTCTTTACTTTAAATGTTTTACTTTAAATCTGTAACTTTCATTTATGGTGTTGTTTGTAAATTGAGGGGGTGGTCTAGAATGTAACTGGGTTTTCAGTGGTATTCATTTTAATAAAAATAAAGTGAGTTGCCCCTAGGAAAATTAAAGTCACAAGTTGCACCTGTAGTTGAATTGGACATGGCTGTAATGATTGAGATAAATGCTTTCTAGTCCTTTGTAGACTAGATTATGAGGCTTTGGACCACAGGAGGATGGTGGTACCTTAATTGGGGAGGATGGGCTCGTGGTAATGACTGGAGAGGAAAAGGTGGAATGCTATCAAATACATAAAACACATGGTTTCCAAGTATTTGATGCCATTCCATTTGCTACGCTCCAGTCATTACTATGAGCCCTCCTCCCCTCAGCAGCTTCCACTGGTTTAGACTTGTGTGTTTTCACAACACTCTCATGTTTCACAGGGTCCTCCAAGAAGTACACATTCATCTGTAGGAGGGGAAAAAGAAGGTAAGACATAAAAAGTCATGAGATTATTCTGTTAGAGATACCGCTCACCTAACTCTGTTGACTGGGGAGGAAGCACCACAGAGTAAATCATGTTCCTTGTTTCATCTCTTTCCTAGTTATCCGTCACCATGAGTACGGACGCGGAGATGCAAATCTACGGCAAAGCTGCCATATACCTTCGTAAGTCTGAGAAGGAGAGGATGGAGGCACAAGCCGCACCCTTTGATTCAAAGAACTCCTGCTATGTGGCAGACAAGGTGGAGCTGTACCTTAAGGGTCTGGTCACTGCCAGGGCCGATGGGAAGTGTACTGTGACAGTCACGAAACCTGACGGCACTAAGGAGGTAAGTCTGATCTGAAAAGTTTTAAACTTTGTGTAAAAACTCAATTTCTGGAAAAATCATCAACATTTCAATATAAAATCTTTAACAAAATAAATATTATGAAGGATTTCTTGTTTTTTTTGTAAGCAGAATATAACCTTCAAACACATCATCTTTAACACAGCTATTTAAAAATGGAAAATCATTTTTGTTATTGACTAGTCAAAAATCACCAGTTATGTGTCAGAGGGTGATAACAAAGTAGTTGGATTAAATGTGGATGTACAATTTTTTAAAGATTCAACTTGTATTTAATGAGCAAAAAGTATTCAGTTGTGTCCAGTTTGATCTGTGATTTCTGACTGTTTCAGGAAGGAAAAGAGTTCAAAGATGCAGACATCTATGAGATGAACCCCCCTAAGTACGACAAGATTGAGGACATGGCCATGATGACCTACCTGAATGAAGCCTCTGTGTTGTATAACCTCAAAGAGCGTTATGCAGCATGGATGATCTATGTAAGACACCTGCACATACAAACACACACATACATGAACATAATAAATACACACATACAGTACTACACATAAATTAATGGTAGAAACCAAAAGATATCAATACGGTAGACCCACATCAGTATACCAAAGTACACCCACATCCTCACATAAATCCAGGTAAATGTCAATCTGACTTTACTAATCCCCTAATTTAATTATGCTTTCATCCAGACCTACTCTGGGCTCTTCTGTGCCACGGTGAACCCCTACAAATGGCTCCCAGTGTACGACGCAGAGGTTGTCAACGCCTACAGAGGGAAGAAGAGAATGGAGGCTCCACCCCATATCTTCTCTGTCTCTGACAACGCCTTTCAGTTCATGCTGATTGGTACGATATCTCATGGATGGATGAATGGATGCATGGTTGGATGGAGGAATGGATGGATGAAGGATGGATGGATGGTTGGATGGATGGATGAAGGATGGATGGTTGGATATTAAAATATGCTTTAGAGAATTATCTACTGTTTTCTAGTCTAGGTTATAACAGTTTGCTGGGAATATCTCATTTCACTACCCTTGAATGGAAATTGAAATTCATGATGATGCTATGAATTAAATAATGTCCCCATAATGTTGCTTGAGTATGATAAGCAATATGTTTTTGTTTCCAGATAAGGAGAACCAGTCCGTCCTGATTACGTAAGTTGTTTAATAAAATGTCCCTTGAGAAAGTGTTTCTATTGTAATAAGTTGGGTCACTTGGTGTGATGAAATACATGACATTATGAATGGATTAGAGCATTAGGCTATGTGTAATAACAAGCTGATGAGAAGGAGTATTTGTTAAAGACTTGTATCAGAAAACAGGTTAACAGTTTATTTTTCTATGCTATTTCTTGGTGAAAGCCAATCTGACACTCGGACATGTAACTAAAACCCCTCATTCTCTGTCATACAAACCAGTGGAGAATCCGGTGCAGGAAAGACTGTCAACACCAAGCGTGTCATCCAGTACTTCGCCACCATTGCAGTGTCTGGTGGAGAAAAGAAGAAGGAAGTAGACCCCAGCAAAATGCAGGTAGGTTGTTCTTATGATTGCCTTTTTATTTCAGTTTAGTTTAATCGTTTTTCAAGAAAAGTGATAATTCGAGAAAAATGTGTTTTACCAGTTTCTGAGCAACTTGTGTTTGTCTCAATCAGGGGTCTCTTGAGGATCAGATCATTGCAGCTAACCCTCTGCTGGAGGCTTACGGTAATGCCAAGACAGTGAGGAACGACAACTCGTCTCGCTTTGTAAGTATGAAGGGCATACTGTGGAAGTTACCTTATATTGGGAAAATGTAAATAAGTAGTTCCCTATTGTTATATGAATAGATGTCCAACAACCTGTAACATTTAAATTGGTCTATCAAAGTAAAAGTTTAGATTAATTTGTTGACCTATTTTTAACCCCAATGCTCTACTATAGGGTAAATTCATCAGGATTCACTTCCAAGGTGGTAAACTGGCTAAAGCTGACATTGAGACCTGTGAGTTGGTTTTGATTTTTTCTCAATGCTTTCCTAAATTCACACAGATTTTTTTTGGGAGATCATATCATCAAATTTAATCTAATATTATAATCTCTCTCTCTCTCGCTCTCATCCTCAGACCTGCTGGAGAAGTCCAGAGTGTCCTTCCAGCTGCCCGATGAGAGAGGCTACCACATCTTCTTCCAGATGATGACAGGCCACAAACCTGAGATAGTTGGTACTGAAAAGTAGAGGTTCATGGGAAATTATTCCCACCCCCATCTGTGGAACTTATTAAAAATATTCATAGCCCGCACTAACAATGCTATTACAATCATTACATCCAAGGTAACAAGGCATCTAGACATGGGTCAGGTCTTTGGGAAATATCTATAAAGTAATGCACTGTGATCTACTAGTCCACAAGTCTCAGTCCCCTCTTTTGATGCTTTTTATTATATACTACATGTATTACTGAGTCCATCTATTGAGTAAAGGAGGGAGAGATACTGTAAAGGTAGGACAGCAGAATTCTAAGACATTTAACTGACAAGCTGTTCTTCGTTGCCCACAGAAATGGCGCTCATCACCACCAACCCCTACGACTTCCCCATGTGCAGCCAGGGTCAGATCGCTGTGGCCAGCATTGACGACAAGGAAGAGCTGGATGCCACAGATGTAAGTCAAACAAAGGGTTAAGCAAACTCTAGATAGGGAATGGGTAAGGCCATGAAACACACTGAATGCGCTGTACAATTCCAACTTGGTGGCAGCTGAGAATTTTCATGTGTTTTATGTTTGATTCTAAATGCCTTGTGTTAGTTAAGCATGAACGTAAATGAACTCTTCATGCCTTCACACTTTGCCTTGAGGCACATACATTTAAGACATCCACAAGAGAGCACCACTAAGTGCCCTGTGGAACTGCGTAAAACTCCTTTTGTGTTGCCATCTACTAATGTGTTGGCCGAGAGTCAAATCTATCCATCCCATTTGTTCTGCAGTAAGCAGAACAGAACTGTAGTGTAAGTACCGTTCCGTTCATCACTGTTGTACTTCCTCTTTAATGCCAGGATGCCATTACAATCCTGGGCTTCACTAATGATGAGAAGATTGGCATCTACAAGCTGACAGGAGCTGTAGTGCACCATGGCAACTTGAAATTCAAGCAGAAGCAGCGTGAGGAGCAGGCCGAGCCAGATGGCACAGAGGGTGAGTCCCACTCATAGATATACAATATGTAGAGCATTAGTCCCATTCTCAGTCTCCAACATAGAAATAGAACACCTAAGACAGACAGTGCCACATGAAAGTCAGGCAGGAGATCATTTTTGGAGAACAAATCACAACCTCCACAAATGATTTGAAATGATGGATGTGATGGAATCAAAACCTAACCCACAAAGAAGTTATCCAAACTATTATGCCAGTTTGACATTATAAAAAAGCGATCTTGTGTGCCTGAATCTGTTGTTTTTTTCCTCTTCAGTGGCTGATAAAATCGGCTACCTGCTGGGCCTGAACTCAGCTGAGATGTTGAAGGCTCTATGCTACCCCAGAGTGAAGGTTGGCAATGAGTATGTGACCAAGGGCCAGACTGTGCCTCAGGTAAGGCAGCCAAACAAAGCATTTACCATTATCAAATCAAATCAAATGTATTTATATAGCCCTTCTTACATCAGCTGATATCTCAAAGTGCTGTACAGAAACCCATCCTAAAACCCCAAACAGCAAGCAACGCAGGTGTAGAAGCACGGTGGCTAGGAAAAAACTCCCTAGAAAGGCCAAAATCTAGGAAGAAACCTAGAGAGGAACCAGGCTATGAGGGGTGGCCAGTCCTCTTCTGGCTGTGCCGGGTGGAGATTATAACAGCACATGGCCTAGATGTTCAAATGTTCATAAATGACCAGCATTGTCAAATAATAATAATCATAGTAGTTGTCGAGGGTGCAACAAGTCAGTAACACAAGAGTAAGTGTCAGTTGGCTTTTTCATAGCCGATCTTTGAGAGTATCTCAACCGCTCCTGCTGTCTCTAGAGAGTTGAAAACAGCAGGTCTGGGACAGGTAGCACGTCCGGTGAATAGGTCAGGGTTCCAGCAGGTCTGGGACAACAGGTCTGGGACAGGTAGCACGTCCGGTGAACATTATCTGTGGACCGGAATAATTTTGGGGAGAGTGCATTGCTTTTTTTGAGTAGTGTTGTTGTTTTCCCAAATGTATCATCACCTTATCACTGGACATGGTCAATATCGCATGTATTAATTTGAGGTATTATCATTGCAGGTTAATAACTCAGTCATGGCTCTGGCCAAGTCCATCTATGAGAGGATGTTCTTGTGGATGGTCATCCGTATCAATGAGATGTTGGACACCAAGAATCCAAGGCAGTTCTATATCGGTGTGCTCGACATTGCCGGGTTTGAGATCTTTGATGTGAGTATGAGACAAGAAAAAGACAATTAGTTGTGATTGAGATTGATTACAGCCTTGTATGATGAAATTACCGCTTTTAAAACTCCATCAACAGTACAACAGCATGGAGCAGCTGTGCATCAACTTCACCAATGAGAAATTGCAACAGTTTTTCAACCACACCATGTTCGTCCTGGAGCAAGAGGAGTACAAGAAGGAGGGAATCGTCTGGGCCTTCATTGACTTCGGCATGGACTTGGCTGCCTGCATTGAGCTTATTGAGAAGGTAAACTGTCTGTGTGAGGAATATAATAGACTGCAACAGCAAAGCTAATAGGGATCGCTGTGTGAGACATTATCACAGTGGCACAACACATCTGACTGTTGAAAACTCAATATGTTTCCTATTATGTGCCTCTAAATGAATATAATCCAATTGTAGCATGTTTACTAAAGGAATTAATGCGATCCTAAATGTTAATATCACTCATTTGATATACATCTCTTTCATAAAGCCATTGGGCATCTTCTCCATCCTTGAAGAGGAGTGCATGTTCCCCAAGTCTTCAGACACTACCTTCAAGGACAAGCTGTACTCCCAGCATCTTGGCAAAACACAGGCGTTTGAGAAGCCCAAGCCTGCCAAAGGCAAGGCAGAGGCCCACTTCTCCCTGGTGCATTACGCCGGTACTGTGGACTACAACATCACTGGGTGGCTGGAGAAGAACAAGGACCCCCTGAACGACTCAGTTTGTCAACTGTACGGGAAGTCAGGAGTCAAAATTTTGGCTGCCCTGTATCCTGCTGCCCCACCTGAGGGTAAGACTAGCATCACGTCAAATGGTTTAATTTAGCACTAGTTACAATTTTCTTTAAAGTCTTTGAATATATCACCATTTCTCAGGGTTTATTACTGGGTTAATTTAATAAAACAATAGGTGTTATTCTACACAATCTCATTGGCAGCATTTGCCTCTTGATAAGTGTGAAGTCAACCAGAGATACTCTGGTTTATAATTAGTGTGCTTGCTGAAGACAAGACCACTCTAGATTTCTTACATACTATTATTATTATTCTATTTATTCCACCCACTCTAGGAAATGTACTTTTCTAGTTATCTTTAACTTTTCCCCATTTTAACAGATACAACCAAGAAAGGAGGCAAGAAGAAGGGTGGTTCCATGCAGACTGTGTCCTCCCAGTTCAGGGTGAGCTTTTGAAATCTGCCTTTTCAGTCTTTCAAAAGGTGCAATTATCATAAACTACAGTATGTCTGAGAAAATGGTTTGTAACCCTCCTACAGGAGAACTTACATAAGCTGATGACCAACTTGAGGAGCACTCATCCTCACTTTGTGCGCTGCCTGATTCCCAACGAGTCAAAGACTCCAGGTACAAGAAATATTGAGTTAAATATGTCATATCATTACAGTATCAGTAACCTTAACAATCCCAATCTTTAACCTGTTTATTAGTATTAAAAGAGACTTGGTTTGTTTTACCAGGTCTGATGGAGAACTTCCTGGTTATCCACCAGCTCAGGTGTAATGGTGTACTGGAGGGTATCAGGATCTGCAGAAAGGGCTTCCCCAGCAGAATCATCTATGCTGATTTCAAGCAGAGGTACATGCACACACATACACAGACACTGACACACACACACACACACACACACACACACACAAACACACACACACACACACACACACACACACACACACACACACACACACACACACACACACACACACACACACACACACACAACCACATAAATATCTGCTCCAAGGGTTTTCCCAGCATCAGAATAGGCTTACCTTTTACGTAATATAACCAAACAAAAACAACTTGACATATATTACACATTTGTCCTCATTCAGGTACAAAGTACTGAATGCCAGTGTCATCCCTGAGGGCCAGTTCATGGACAACAAGAAGGCTTCTGAGAAGCTGCTTGGGTCCATTGATGTGAATCACGAGGATTACAAGTTTGGACACACCAAGGTTAGTGAAATCAAATTAATCAAATCACATTTTATTTGTCACATACACATGGTTAGCAGATGTTAATGCAAGTGTAGCGAAATGCTTGTGCTTCTAGTTTCGACCATGCAGTATTATCTAACAACTAATCTAACCTAACAATTTCACAACAACTACCTTATACACACAAGTGTAAAGGAATGAATAAGAATATGTACACAAAAATATATGAATGAGCGATGGCCGAACGGCATAGGCAAGATGCAGTAGATGGTATAGAGTGTGAGATGAGTAATGTAGGGTATGTAAACATTATATAAAGTGCCATTGTTTAAAGTGGCTAGTGATACATTTAGTACATCAATTTTTCATTATTAAAGTGGCTAGAGATGAGTCAGTATGTTGGCAGCAGCCACTTAATGTTAGTGATGGCTGTTTAACAGTCTGATGGCCTTGAGATAGAAGCTGTTTTTCAGTCTCTCGGTCTCCGCTTTGATGCACCTGTACTGACCTCGCCTTCTGGATGACAGCGGGGTGAACAGGCAGTGGCTCGGGTGGTTGTTGTCCTTGATGATCTTTTTGGCCTTCCTGTGATATCGGGTGGTGTAGGTGTCCTGGAGGGCAGGTAGTTTGCCTCCGGTGATGCGTTGTGCAGACCTCACTACCCTCTGGAGAGCCTTGCGGTTGTGGGTGGAGCAGTTGTCGTACCAGGCGGTGATACAGCCCAACAGGATGCTCTCGATTGTGCATCTGTAAAAGTTTGTGAGTGTTTTTGGTGACAAGCCGAATTTCTTCAGCCTCCTGAGGTTGAAGAGGCGCTGCTGCGCCTTCTTCACCACGCTGTCTGTGTGGGTGGACCATTTCAGTTTGTCCGTGATGTATATGCCGAGGAACTTAAAACTTTCCACCTTCTCCACTACTGTCCCGTTGATGTGGATAGGGGGCTGCTCCCTCTGCTGTTTCCTGAAGTCCACGATCATCTCCTTTGTTTTGTTGACATTGAGTGTGAGGTTATTTTCCTGACACCACACTCCGAGGGCCCTCACCTCCTCCCTGTAGGCCGTCTCGTTGTTGTTGGTAATCAAGCCTACCACTGTAGTGTCATCTGCAAACTTGATGATTGAGTTGGAGGCGTGCATGGCCACGCAGTCATGGGTGAACAGGGAGTACAGGAGAGGGCTGAGAACGCACCCTTGTGGGGCCCCAGTGTTGAGGATCAGCGGGGTGGAGATGTTGTTACCTACCCTCACCACCCGGGGGCGGCCCGTCAGGAAGTCCAGGACCCAGTTGCACAGGGCGAGGTCGAGACCCAGGGTCTCGAGCTTAATGACGAGTTTGGAGGGTACTATGGTGTTAAATGCTGAGCTGTAGTCGATGAACAGCATTCTTACATAGGTATTCCTCTTGTCCAGATGGGTTAGGGCAGTGTGCAGTGTGATTGCGATTGCGTCGTCTGTGGACCTATTGGGGCGGTAAGCAAATTGGAGTGAGTCTAGGGTGTCTGGTAGTGTGGAGGTAGGGTGGAGGTGATATGGTCCTTGACTAGTCTCTCAAAGCACTTGATGATGATGGAAGTGAGTGCTACGGGGTGGTAGTCATTTAGCTCAGTTACTTTAGCTTTCTTGGGAACAGGAACAATGGTGGCCCTCTTGAAGCATGTGGGAACAGCAAACTGGGATAAGGATTGATTGAATATGTCCGTAAACACACCAGCCAGCTGGTCTGCGCATGCTCTGAGGACGTGGCTGGCGATGCCGTCTGGGCCGGCAGCCTTGCGAGGGTTAACACGTTTAAATGTTTTTCTCAAGTTGGCTGCAGTGAAGGAGAGCCTGCAGGTTTTAGGTAGCGGGCCGTGTCAGTGGCAATGTGTTGTCCTCAAAGCGAGCAAAGAAGTTGTTTATTTTGTCTGGGAGCAAGACATCGTGGTCCGCGACGGGGCTGGTTTTCCTTTTGTAGTCCGTGATTGACTGTAGACCCTGCCACATACCTCTCGTGTCTGAGCCGTTGAATTGCGACTCTACTTTGTCTCTATACCGACGCTTAGCTTGTTTGATTGCCTTGCGGAGGGAATAGCTACGCTGTTTGTATTCGGTCATGTTTCTGGGCACCTTGCCGTGATTAAAAGCAGTGGTTCGCGCTTTCAGTTTTGCATGAATGCTGCCATCAATCCACGGTTTCTGGTTGGGGAATGTTTTAATAGACGGTGTGGGCACTTGCTAAAAAACTTGCTCACCGAATCAGCGTATTCATCAATGTTATTGTCCGACGCTATGCGGAACATATCCTGGTCCACGTGATCAAAGCAATCTTGAAGCGTGGAATCCGATTGTTCGGACCAGCGTTGAACAGACCTGAGCACGGGCACTTCCTGTCAAAAAACTACTTCAATGATCATTTAAAATCTCTTCAGTTGGTATATCCATTATTTTCTTCTATCTTCTTCAGTTAACTAATGGACAAGGTGGAAAAACATTGTAGTGTTTTTCTTCAAATTCATGCATCACAAGTATAGAAGAGAAACTAAACTCATTTTCGTGTGCATTGTGTTACATTGGTATGGTTGCAGATATCTGTATCTGTGTACATTATTAATCTACAACTGTACAATAACTAACAACTTAGAAACAACATATCCCATGGTATGTTTGTAACCGTTGCAAAGTTAATGTTGTTTAAATAATTCTAGTGGTGTTGTTCCCCTCTTTTCATTCAATCCTTTCTATCTGTCACCATCTGTGGTTCCATTGACCATGTTAACCTGTGTCTCAGGTGTTCTTCAAAGCCGGTCTGCTGGGTGTCCTGGAGGAGATGAGAGATGAGAAGCTGGCCACTCTGGTCGGC
Source organism: Salmo trutta (assembly GCF_901001165.1). NCBI lineage: Eukaryota > Metazoa > Chordata > Actinopteri > Salmoniformes > Salmonidae > Salmo > Salmo trutta. The sequence goes on from NC_042994.1 coordinate 24,333,359, forward strand.
ATGGTCCAGGCTCTCAGCCGTGGATTCCTCATGAGGAGAGAGTTTAGCAAGATGATGGAGAGGAGGTGAGGAATAGTAGACATCTTGGCAAAGCTTTCTGTCAACCACCTGTATCTAATGCATTATGATTACATACTGTAAATGCTGTGAGTTGTTCAGAATGAGAAAGTACATCTTATAATGGTCTACTAAAGCTTTTGGGTTAATTCCTTTAGTCCAGAAATGGATGTAGCAACTAAGGATTCTAGCTTTGAAGCTGCAGTTTGGGATTTGGCTGTTCAATTGTCATATAAATTTGTGATATTTATCCATTCATTCTTGAAGAACATACAATTCCTCATGAGCTTAGCATGACTGTCAGTTGTTGCATCTAGAGAGCTGTCTATGAGAGGGGTTACATTTCCCTACACCGATTCCTCAGCTGTAAACAAAAAGGGGCAGAGGTTTTGTTGTTCTTCGACTCCCAGAAAGTCGCTTTTTTAAGCACCCCAATAGGCAAAAAACGTGTTGAATCACGTTACATCTACGTCATTTCAACCAGAAAATTCAATGTGATGATATTGAAAAAACGTGGATTTCAAAAATATCATCAACCTTAGGGAATTTCAGATTTTTTTCACCCAACTTTTAACCTAAAACATGGTGAAATGTTTTGCTGATTTCACGTTGAATTCACGTTAGTTGACAACTCAACCAAATGTAAATCAAAACTAGATGTTGAACTGACGTCTGTGCCCAGTGGGATGTCACTCACCATGCATCTCTATACTTTCTGTTCGACCAGAGATTCCATCTTTACCATCCAGTACAACATCCGCTCATTCATGAATGTGAAAACCTGGCCATGGATGAAGTTGTACTTCAAGATCAAGCCTCTGCTGCAGAGTGCTGAGACTGAGAAGGAGCTGGCAAACATGAAGGAGAACTATGAGAAGATGACAGCAGACCTGGCCAAAGCTCTATCCACAAAGAAGCAAATGGAGGAGAAATTGGTGGCCCTGATGCAGGAGAAGAATGATCTAGCACTCCAAGTCGCATCTGTGAGTCAGAAACGACCTTCATAAGGGCACATTTACACACACAAAAACACACAGACACACAAACACTGTTATTGCCCATGTTATTTATATATTTCATGATTTGGTCCGACCTATTTGAATAAATTAAGTCTATATTTCATACACAAAGTTAGGCCGCTGATATTTTCTCCTGTTCTGAAATCAGGAAGGAGAGAGTCTGAACGATGCTGAGGAAAGGTGTGAGGGGCTCATCAAGAGCAAGATCCAGTTGGAGGCAAAACTCAAAGAGACGACCGAGAGGCTGGAGGATGAGGAGGAGATCAATGCTGAGTTGACTGCCAAGAAGAGGAAGCTGGAGGATGAGTGCTCTGAGCTGAAGAAGGACATTGATGACCTGGAGCTCACCCTGGCCAAAGTGGAGAAGGAGAAGCACGCCACTGAAAACAAGGTCTTGTGTCTTACCATAGACAGTCTAACCAAACAATAATCCAAACACTAATCAAATCAAAACATAGCTTAACAGAAATGGAATTCAAGTTGTACTGGGGGTGCAGGAAAAATGAAGAAACAATAGTGGAATTTCAGTTACGTTGTACTCCCCAACATTCATTGCATGTACTGCTCCCCCTATTTATGACTTCCATTCAGTACACTGGCATGGTGAACACTGCCATTTAGTGTTGAATCTATAGTACAGTAGTTGTTGATGCAGTTCTAATCTAAATGAAATGAATGCAATAATATAACAAACTAAATCTCCCCTTTATAGTGAAGTAAATATGTTGTGGCCATTTACAGGTTAAAAACCTGACAGAGGAGATGGTGTCTATGGATGAGAGTGTTGCCAAGCTGACCAAGGAGAAGAAAGCCCTCCAAGAGGCCCACCAGCAGACACTGGATGACCTGCAGGCAGAGGAGGACAAAGTCAACACTCTGACCAAGGCCAAGACCAAGCTGGAACAGCAAGTGGACGACGTGAGTGGAGTTGGACATTTTGGCCATGATAGTATGTAAGATGATATTATCTTCAGTTGTTTAGATTTGAACAATATATGTGTTTTTACCTTCTAGCTTGAGGGTTCGCTGGAGCAAGAGAAGAAGCTCCGTATGGATCTTGAGAGAGCCAAGAGAAAGTTGGAAGGAGATCTAAAACTGGCCCAGGAGTCCATAATGGACCTGGAGAATGACAAGCAGCAAGCTGATGAGAAAATCAAGAAGTAAACACAAACAAATGACTGAAGTATTATCCGCTATAATGGTTGTTTTTGGCTAATTATTGTAATTGCGAATCAGCGTATTCATGTGATTCTTAAAGGGATACTTCAGGATTTTGGAAGCCCTTTATCTACTTCCCCAGAGCCAGACGAACTCGTGAATACAAATTTTATGTCTCTGCATGCAGTTTGAAGTTGCTAATTGTTAGCGCAATGACTGGAATTCTTTGGTAACTGCTAGCATGCTAGTAAGCATTGGCTCGCAAAACTACTTCTAACTTCCTTCATACTGGATGCAGAGACATAAACATGGTATCCACAAGTTCATCTGACTCTGGGGAAGTAGACACAGGGCTTCATTGCCAAAATGCTGAAGTATCCCTTTAAAAGCAATGGGAATGGTTTGATACTCTCCCTTTACACTATCGAACCAAAACTAACTCTGCTGTTGGCATATTTGTTTTTCTTAGGAAGGACTTTGAGACAACTCAGCTCCTCAGCAAGATTGAGGATGAGCAGTCTCTGGGAGCTCAGCTGCAGAAGAAGATCAAGGAACTCCAGGTATAGTACATCTAGGGATCTAAGCTCCAGACTCACCCAGACTCACCCAGGTACAAAGCTCCAGAACAGAAAAACACAGACTTGAAAAACATTATTCTGGTAGCACACATTTTTCCCGGTAGATTCTGATGGCTGAATAGGTTAGAAGATGGTGCTTCTTGCTAGTGCTTCTTACCGTTGTAAAGACGGTGCTTCAAAATGGTAGTTTGGTTCCTGCATTGGACACTCTACTGAAAATATTAACTGTCTTTCTATTAACACATTAATGCAAAATATACATACTATTATTACTTTGTGAGGTTCGATTGTTTCAACTGTATTGTCGTGTTCATCCCCCCTGCTCCTGCCCCCTGTTCTAGGCCCGTATTGAGGAGCTGGAGGAGGAAATTGAGGCTGAGCGTGCTGCCAGGGCTAAGGTTGAGAAGCAGAGGGCTGATCTCTCCAGGGAACTTGAGGAGATCAGCGAGAGGTTGGAGGAGGCCGGAGGCGCCACTGCTGCTCAGATTGAGATGAACAAGAAGCGTGAGGCTGAGTTCCAGAAGCTGCGTCGTGATCTTGAAGAGTCCACCCTGCAGCATGAGGCCACAGCCGCCGCTCTGCGCAAAAAGCAGGCCGATAGTGTGGCTGAGCTCGGGGAGCAGATCGACAACCTGCAGCGCGTCAAGCAGAAGCTGGAGAAGGAGAAGAGCGAGTACAAGATGGAGATTGATGACCTCTCCAGCAACATGGAGGCCGTCGCCAAGGCTAAGGTGAGTAGTAATGTTTTGGTAAAGCAGTGTTGAGGAGGGTCAACTACATTACCATTCAAGTGAACAAAAGTTGACAGGAGTCCCATATATAAAGTAATGATGGAACGTGCTTCACTAACAGGGCAATCTGGAGAAGATGTGCCGTACTCTTGAGGACCAGCTGAGTGAGCTCAAGACTAAGAATGATGAGAATGTTCGCCAGGTCAACGACATCAGCGGACAGAGGGCCAGACTCCTGACAGAAAATGGTACCATAAGCAACGAACAACAAACTAATGCTTTACTTCAGTAGAACACAATAAAATGTTTTGGGGATTTATGTCCATAGTCCACATGTTTAAGATGAAGGAGGATGGTCATTTTTTTTAGGAGCTTGGCCTTATTTCTATTACAGCATATTGGATGACTCTTTCATATTCGATTCACCCAGCTCAATGTAACATCGATAGGTTTAGAGTACTACATGATACTGAAAATGTTCCATATACCCATCATGAGATTGCTACAACCTAGCCTATGAATGACAGTTTACAATGTATGTGCACAGGTCGGGAGAAAAATTCGAGTAATCGAGGTGAGAGACCCTGACACATTCAATACCACCTTGCACACTCTTGCCTGCATCTAGCTGATTTAGGTTGTAATCAATAGTCCAACAGTTGCAAACAAGAGTTTCTATTGGACAGGTATGTTTATCCTAATTTTGTTCCATTTGCTTCCGTTTAAGAAAGGTTTTCAACAGATTTGATGGAATGAATACTCTGATCACACGCAAACACAGTTCACTTTCATAGAAGCCACATACAAACAGCATGATCATTTTGCTCGTTGTATAATTCCTTCTCGCATCTACGTGCTCTCCTCGTCTCACCTTTTCCCTTCTGGACTTCAGTGCAAAACACATCAGCTGTCTGTGATCAGGCAAAAAAAAAACTTCATCATCATAGCATAACCACTAACCGCTACACATAGCCTACATCGATGTCACCATATTAGCTAACGTCATAGCTAGTCAACGTAGCTACTGGAACTAACGCTTTAGTAAACCCGCTACAATAATGCAGTACAGTCAGCAAGCAGTTTAATATGTAAAAACTATGTTCTTTCTCTCTCTTTGAGTCAACTACTCACCACATTTTATGCACTGCAGTGCTACCTAGATGTAGCATATGCTTTCTGTACTAGATTCATTCTCTGGTCCTTTGATTGAGTGGACAACATGTCAGTTCATGCTGCAAGAGCTATGATAGGTTGCAGTATGTCGTCATTATTACTGTGTAAGTCTCTGGAAGGGGGTGAGAACCATGAGCCTCCTTGGTTTTGTATTGAAGTCAATGTAATTTCACTGAGGAGGATGATCCTCCCCTTCCTCTTCTGAGGAGCCTCCACTGGTCCACATAGTTTCTATTGTACTATTCACCACCGAACAACATTCCCTATGATACATTAAAATACATTTTCCATCTTAGAAAACAGAGACGTCATTAACAAGATATCTCTCTATCCCTGCAGGTGAGTTTGGCCGCCAGCTGGAGGAGAAGGAGGCCCTGGTGTCTCAGCTGACCAGAGGAAAACAGGCCTTCACCCAGCAGGTGGAGGAGCTGAAGAGGCTGATTGAGGAAGAGGTCAAGGTAAGGGACCCAAAATGGACTCCACTGACCCCAGAGTTTAGAGCAGGGATCTTCAACTTGATTCAGCCATGCGCTGATTTTTTTTCTTGAGTGGATGGTCAGGACATAATTACATATCATTTGTAGACTGCCAATTTAACGGAAAAAGCACAAACATATATAATATTTGACTAAAACATTATAATTTCAAACCTTGCATGTATGCGATCACATACAGGGGACGTCATGCACCCAAAACAAAAATCTGATGGGTCACAAAGTACGTGATGGTGGCTGGGGGTGCGGTCCTGAGGGGGGGGGGGGGGGGGTAGGCCCCTGTCCTGAAGTTGGAGATTTTAGCATTTTTGAAACACCTGAAACAGCTTTTTCCTGCAATCTATAGCCATAATCTTTATACTTAATTCAATGTAACAAAAAATGTCTGTTTTTCGACATATCTAAGCATACCTCTTCAGCTGTCTGTATCTTCCTGACTGGTGTTTCTTTTTTTTAAAGAAACGAAATATGCTTCTCTTCATCTCTGCTAAAATCTGGGTAAAAGATTGAAAGGAATTTGAGACTCATTCAGAACATTTAGTTATTGCTTGCTTTTCTTAAGTCTACCAGCCTTTCCAGCAGGCATGTCAGCTAAGATAGTTAGACAAGCTAGCCACTACCTTGATTGATAGCCTAAAATGGCTTCTTGGTAGGTAGTTATGAGGTTGGGATTTTGGGAACCAGCAGTATTAGGGCTGACTAAAGCCAACTTCATAAAATTGCAAGGTGGCTAGTAGTATGAAAGAGAAACAACAGGCCAAATCTGAGGGGGCATGTTCCCCTGTGCCCAATATGGGCATGACGCCTCTGATCACATATATCTGTCTGTCTGTGCATGGGAATACTTTGGAACAGATTTCCAAAATTAAAATCACTTGGAGCAGATTTGTTGGTGTTTTTACAGTCTTTTATGGTCCCCCCACGCCAAAATATTATTTTATTCAGAAAACTTGAGGGGCCAAATAAAATCGCACCCCGCCAGTTGGAGAACTCTGGTTTAAAGACATATCGTCATATACATGGTGACGACACCATCCTCAGAGAGTTCTACTATAATTTGTTTGACTCTCTCCAATCTCTCTTTGTATTTCTCTCTCACAGGCTAAAAACGCATTGGCCCACGGTGTCCAGTCTGCCCGCCATGACTGTGACCTCCTGAGGGAGCAGTTTGAGGAGGAGCAGGAGGCCAAGGCAGAGCTGCAACGCGGCATGTCCAAGGCCAACAGTGAGGTGGCTCAGTGGAGGACTAAGTATGAAACTGATGCCATCCAGCGCACAGAGGAGCTGGAGGAGGCCAAGTGAGTCGCACGGAACAGCAAAAACAAAAATATTTATTTATATTTAAAACAAAAAAATTCACCTTTATTTAACCAGGTAGTCAAGTTGAGAACAAGTTCTCATCTACAACTGCGACCTGGCCAAGATAAAGCAAAGCAGTTGAACACATATAACAACACAGAGTTACACATGGAGTAAAACAAACATACAGTCAATAATACAGTAGAAAAATAAGTCTATATACAATGTGAGCAAATGAGGTGAGATAAGGTAATATAGGGTATTGATGGTGAGGGTGGTAGTGGGCTCTGAGAAAATGTTACATCAATATGTATTGTAACATATCTCTCACTCCATAAAACCTCCCTCTGTTGTCCAACAGGAAGAAGCTGGCCCAGCGTCTGCAGGAGGCTGAGGAGACCATTGAGGCGACCAACTCCAAGTGCGCCTCCCTGGAGAAGACCAAGCAGAGGCTGCAGGGAGAGGTGGAGGACCTCATGATTGATGTTGAGAGAGCCAACACATTGGCCGCCAACCTCGACAAGAAGCAGAGGAACTTTGACAAGGTGAAAATGAATAAACCTCACCATAGGCTGATATTTACTGTCTGCTATATGATTAATTGTAGTATAATTGTAGCATATTTATAATTCAAAACTCTTCATCAATGACTTCTGATGAAAGTCCCATGGATTCCCCTAGGTTCTGGCAGAGTGGAAGCAGAAGTATGAGGAGGGTCAGGCAGAGCTGGAAGGAGCTCAGAAGGAGGCTCGCTCTATGAGCACTGAACTCTTCAAGATGAAGAACTCATACGAGGAGGCTCTGGATCATCTGGAGACTCTGAAGAGAGAGAACAAGAACCTGCAACGTGAGCATTTGACAGCAGTTCTATTTGGCTCATGTTTGACTCGTGTTTTGAAAATGGAGGGAACTGCAATCATCAAAACTACTATTACACAATTTCAGTTTTCATGTACAGATCAAAATATATCGATTTTTTAACCTGTGATCACTATTCCTTTGAACAACCAAAGGATGCGGAGGGCAATTCGATTTGCAAGACCATATGAAGTGCTAGTTATTAATTAACTGTTATTATGATTCAATGTTAACTTCAGTACATTGACATATCCACTTAAAATCCCCCAAGTCTAAACTGCTCTTGTGTGTGTGTGCAGAGGAGCTCTCAGACCTGACTGAGCAGATCGGAGAGACTGGCAAGAGCATCCATGAGCTGGAGAAGGCCAAGAAGACCGTGGAGACAGAGAAGTCTGAGATCCAGACGGCTCTGGAGGAGGCTGAGGTACAAACTACAGCAGTTTGATGGGGAAAGCAGTGTTACACTCGCCAATGCCAGCTACAGTCCAATGATCCCTGTACTGGAGTTTATTGTGGTCATATATATTTCATTCCTACATTCAAATATATTGAACATCATTGGCCTGACTGCTTCTGTTTGTCCAGGGAACACTGGAGCACGAGGAATCCAAGATTCTGCGTGTGCAGCTGGAGCTGAACCAGATCAAGGGTGAGGTGGACAGGAAGATCGCTGAGAAGGACGAGGAGATGGAGCAGATCAAGAGGAACAGCCAGAGGATGGTTGACTCCATGCAGAGCACCCTGGACTCTGAGGTCAGGAGCAGGAATGATGCCCTGAGGGTGAAGAAGAAGATGGAGGGAGACCTGAACGAGATGGAGATCCAGCTGAGCCACTCCAACAGGATGGCCTCTGAGGCCCAGAAACAGCTGAGGAACGTCCAGGGACAGCTCAAGGTAAAGGGACTGGGACATCAGGTTCAAACACCTGAACATGGAGAGGGATTTGTTCGTGAATCTGTAGAAAAGAATAGGACAGAGGAATTGAATACATTGAACTATATACTGTAGAACGGTAGGGATATTGAGTAAATTCTTACCAATGAACATTTCTATCACCCATCCTATCACCCCTACTTCCACAAGTCCTAATGAACGTATATCATTGTGAATCCCAGGATGCCCAATTGCACCTTGATGATGCCGTCCGCGCTGCAGAGGACATGAAGGAGCAGGCAGCCATGGTGGAGCGCAGAAACGGCCTGATGGTGGCTGAAATCGAGGAGCTGAGAGTTGCTCTGGAGCAGACAGAGAGAGGCCGCAAAGTGGCTGAGACTGAGCTGGTAGACGCCAGCGAGCGTGTTGGACTGCTGCACTCCCAGGTATGGGTCAAATGCCATTTCTAATGAAACTCAACCAAGCATACCGTTTACACACACCTGGAATTCGACAGTCCTTGCTTTTAGATTTTCTGAATTTCAGCCTTGTAAGTTCTCTTGAGAGTCAAACAAATCGTCTTGTTTCCTCCTTCAGAACACCAGCCTTCTGAATACCAAGAAGAAGCTGGAGACTGATCTGGTGCAGGTGCAGGGAGAGGTGGAAGACATCGTCCAGGAAGCCAGGAATGCAGAGGAGAAGGCCAAGAAGGCCATCACTGATGTGAGTACATGAATTACATCAATTTGATTTGTCCTCAAGGGAAATGGTAGCTGGGCCGGTTAACCACAATAAAGATGTCAGAGGCATGTTATGATTGGTGCATAAATTAAACAAACTACCATTCCAGGCGGCCATGATGGCTGAGGAGCTGAAGAAGGAGCAGGACACCAGTTCTCACCTGGAGAGGATGAAGAAGAACCTGGAGGTCACAGTCAAGGACCTGCAGCACCGCCTGGATGAGGCGGAGAATCTGGCCATGAAGGGAGGCAAGAAGCAGCTCCAGAAACTGGAGTCCAGGGTGAGTTATCAGCAGGGTCGATCAGGGTGGATTGAAGGACTGATCGCTGGACATGTATTTGATCATATAAAATTACACAGGAGACTCTATCTCTCAATTAAAAAATATGTTTTATTGTCATATACACCGGATAGGTGCAAATTAGGGTTAAGTGCCTTGGACATCAACACATTTTTTCACGTTGAAGGCTCAGATATTTGAACCAGCAACATTTAACTGCTAGGATACCTGCCACCCTAAACCACCTCGATCAAGGGTCTCCAAACTTTTTGAAACGGGACCCCTTTTGTGATAGAAAATTCATTAGGGACCCCCTCGTAATATCAGAATACAATTCCTACTTAAGAGTTCAGTAAAAATAGCATCCAGGTAGTTTTACCACAGTGTTTCTAAAACCAGAGGTGCAAAATTGCAAGACTTCCAGGAACGCTTGCGATTCAGACCAGACCAGGGTTTGAGATGTCTATGGGAGAAGTGAAAAATTCATCCTTGGTTGTTAATTTTCTTGAAATCTAAAGGCAAGACTTAGATTTGAGCCAATGTCTTAAGATAATGGAGTCTAACTTTAAGTAGCTGAAACTGTCATTACTTCACCCTAGTGAAAGTAACAAACTGACACGTTTTAAATTTCATCAAAAACTATCTACCAAAGGAGTGCTTTTGACGGCATGAACATGTGCAGTTTAGCACAACTGTTAGACCTGATGATGTGTTTCTGTGCATGAGCTTAGCTAGCTAAGGTCACAATGGGATTGTCGACAAGTCTTCATCTTTAGATTTGCTATGACTTCTCCAGTGCACGGCCCCTGGGAAAGAAAATGTTTAAGTCACCTTTTGTCATCAGAAACAACATTTTGCAGTTTTAAAACAAATGTTCAGCTACTCTATTCATTTTGCCTTTGGACAGAAATAACATTTCGTAATTTTAGAGCTAATTTCTTGAAATTCTACACATTTTGCCATGTGGCTGAGAGAAAATGTAGCAGTTTTAAAAGCTTAATTCAGGATGCATTTATGTTCAAAATCAACATTTTGGGGAATATGTTACACTTTAATAAATATATGTATTCCACCTTTATTTAACCGGGTAGGCTAGTTGAGAACAAGTTCTCATTTACATTGGTGACCTGGCCAAGATAAAGCAAAGCAGTGCGACACAAACAACAACACAGAGTTACACATGGAATAAACAAACATACACTCAATAACACAATAGAGAAAAAGTCTATATACAGTGTGTGAAAATAAGGCAAGATAAAATAGGTAGGCAATAAATAGGCCATAGTGGTGAAATAATTACAATTTAGCAATTAAACACTGGAGTGATAGATGTGCAAAAGATGAATGTGCAAGTAGAGATACTGGGGTGCAAAGGAGCAAAAAATTAAATAAAAAAATAACAATTTGCGGATGAGGAAGTTGGATGGGCTATTTACAGATGGGCTATGTACAGGTGCAGTGATCTGTGAGCTGCTGGTGCTTAAAGTTAGTGAGGGAGATATGGGTCTCCAGCTTCACTGATTTTTGCAACTCACTTTATTGAAGTTGAGAAGAATTGAAGCCAAGAAGTTAAAATAAAGATATACAAATGTATTTATCTAGTTGCTTCGTTCAGGCATGTACAGTTGTCTTGGCAGACTTCTTCTAAACTGCCATTTCATTCATAATAATAATAATAAAAATTCAAAATAAATATCAACACACGGTATAATATATGTACATGCATCCAATCCATCTCATTGTAATTATTTGTTAGGCTTCATCTAGTTACATTGTTTAATTTCTCTCTCTCTAGATCGCTAGCTACTTCACTCATTCACTCTGCTGCAAAAAGGCTGTTGCTAGGAAGCTAGCGTTGCTATGTGGGGCTACCAGCTAGAAGGCTAAATTAGCTTGTAGGTTAGCGGATTTTCATAAGTTCATAAAAACGTGAAAAAACAACATAACATCTTAACAAACACATGTACATACTCTGGAAACATTACTTTAATATGGTGCTTTCCCACTTACCTTCAAAATGAATTATTGTCGGTGCTTCTGTCTCACTTTTGACTTACTTGGCAAACGTCTCTTAACTGCCGAAGACAATGTTTCTCCATGGGGAGTTTGTGCCATCTGTGGTGGAAGCAACCTCACAACATTAAAACAAGCGAGTGTCGGCCTCTAGAGGCCATATTGTTACTGAACTAAACACTGATAAATACATGCCAAAATGTATAAATAGTAATATACAGTATATTACAAATACAAGACGAATTGGTTGGGGGAAAAAAATGATCAGTGATGGAATACTGTGGATACCAATATCACTGTGAGCCTCCCAGGCCCATGTTGTGCATCTAAGGGTTAAGAACATCAATTGTGGGATCATATTATTACATTGTATTGCACACATTTTCCACAGATCCCTGTTAGTTTAATCTGCTGTTGCTATCAATATTCATAACATTTGAAATATAAATTCCACTTTGGGAACCACTGACCTAGATAATGAAAAGTTGTTATAATAAAAGAAGACTTTGATAAAAATTGTGAAAAGGAACAGACAACAATTGTGCCTCCTTGACTAGGTAAAAGATTACCTGTGTAACAAAGATTTGTTACATCTGATTTCACCAGCTAAAACAAATGCCTACGTTTATTTTTTTCACAAAGGTGCGTGAGCTCGAGACTGAGGTGGAGGCCGAGCAGAGAAGAGGTATAGACGCAGTCAAGGGAGTCCGCAAGTATGAGCGCAGAGTCAAGGAGCTCACTTACCAGGTAAGAGAAAGTGCATCCTTCACACACTTGACTCTAACACAGACAGGTTTGTGTATATAACTATGGGACATTGATTCTTTGCTCTTCTCCCACAGACTGAGGAGGATAAGAAGAACGTTGGCAGACTTCAGGACCTGGTAGATAAGCTGCAGATGAAAGTGAAGGCCTACAAGAGGCATTCTGAGGAAGCGGTGAGTCACAGACTTAGTCAAATACTCTGAAAGCATACATTCGAAAACATATTTATCTTTAGAAAAAATTATATAATGAATGCTGATGTTCTGCTCTGCCTCTCTTTTCCTCACCCAGGAGGAAGCAGCAAACCAGCACATGTCTAAGTTCAGGAAGGTTCAGCATGAGCTGGAGGAGGCTGAGGAGCGTGCTGACATCGCTGAGACTCAGGTCAACAAGCTCAGAGCCAAGACCCGTGACTCTGGAAAGGTACAGAACTGCTGCTAAACCTGTACCTGACTCATGTTCAGATATGGCCACATCAACACCACCTATGATTCAGTCTTCACAGAGGTCAATACAGACCTTTTACACTCACTCAACTGTTTCGAAGATCTCTAAGAAGGACATGTCAGGTAGGGCAAAAAAATATGATTATTTCAAACTAAGCTGGTACTTAAAAGTTGAAAATGCTTGTTCCATTATACAGTGTTCTTTCCAAGTGTTCATAATATATTTATCATGTTCATTATTATTACTGATCCATTATATTCTATCCAAGTCTATCATGTTCATTATTATTACTGATCCATTATATTCTATCTTTCTTCTTACAGGGAAAAGAATCTGCTGAATAAACAAGACCAAAGTATTGAAGATCAAAGTCTTATAATTTTCCTGTGTTGCATAAAATATGATTTTCATGGTGAAATGTTGAGCATTGATTAAAAACATGTGGATGTTCACTTCCTTTGTGACTGTGGACTTATTACTCAGCAAACTGCTGTTTCATGACTGTGGACTTACTCAGCAAACAGCTTTTTCATATCATAACAATATTGTACTTTAATTAAACAAGCAATCTGGGTTTCCAACAACAACAAAGGGGTCACTTTTTTTTGGTAAACAGCTGAGAGATGAGGCTGGAGAAATGTAAACACTCAAATTCATAGACTGAGCTATGGATGTAAGGACTGACCATCCAAAACATCAAAATTATAGTTTTAACCCTTTACACTTGCAGAAATGGGCTTACATGGACTGGCCCAAATTTAAATGCTTCTAAAATAAATAAAAATACGAGAAGCACATGCATAACCGTGGTAGCAATTGAAAGGGGAACAGATTTTTGCATTTTGATTTTGTCACAGATTACGCGCACATTAATCACTCGTGGAAAGACTTTGTAAAAAATAAATGTTAATTGCGCATCTGAAACAATTATGTGAGAGTATATTTCTGTATTTAACTGATATTATGCGCCAAATTTTCCAATTTGGATTACAAATAGATTTTTTGGCATATATACACTTCCGTAATGATTAGCCCTCTAGTGGTGGAATTACGGTAATACACATTACAACCACAGAAATACACATTATAAACACAGTAACAAACATTATAAACACGGTAATATACATTATGAACACAGTAATACACATTATAAAGCAGGTAATACACATCAACAGGCAAAATACATTGCTCTGTTTCTGTTCCTCTGAAAATTAAGTTTTTTGGTTCTGTTCCCTGAACCGGTTAAAACCACTAATATAATATACTGTTGCAAGTACTAGCTAGGTATTACATACAGTTGAAGTCGGAAGTTTACATACACCTTAGCCAAATACATTTAAACTCAGTTTTTCACAATTTCTGACATTTAATCCTAGTAAAGATTCCCTGTCAGTTAGGATCACCACTTTATTTTAGGAATGTGAAATGTCAGAATAATAGTAGAGAGAATGATTTATTTCAGCTTTTATTTCTTTCATCACATTCCCAGTGGGTCAGAAGTTTACATACACTTGGTAGCATTGCCTTTAAATGGTTTAACTTGGGTCAAACATTCCGGTAGCCTTCCACAAGCTACCCACAATAAGTTGAGTGAATTTTGGCCCATTCCTCCTGACAGAGCTGGTGTAACTGAGTCAGGTTTGTAGGCCTCCTTGCTCGCACATGCTTTTTCAGTTCTGCTCACAAATTTTCTATAGGATTGAGGTCAGGGCTTTGTGATGGACAATCCAATACCTTGACTTTGTTGTCCTTAAGCAATTTTGCCACAACTGTGGAAGTATGCTTGGGGTCATTGTCCATTTGAAAGACCCATGTGCGACCAAGCTTTAACTTCCTGACTGATGTCTTGAGATGATGCTTCAATATATCCACATTATTTTCCTCCATCATGATGCCATCTATTTTGTGAAGTGCCCCAGTCCCTCCTGCAGCAAAGCACCTCCACAACATGATACTGTCACCCCCGTGCTTCACAATTTGGATGGTGTTCTTAGGCTTGCTAGCCTCCACTTTCTCCTCCAAACATAACGATGGCAATTATAGCCAAACAGTTCAATTTTTGTTTCATCTGACCAGAGGACATTTCTCCAAAAAGAACGATCTTTGTCCCCATGTGCAGTTGCAAACCGTAGTCTGGCTTTTTTATGGCGGTTTTGGAGCAGTGGCTTCTTCCTTGCTGAGCAGCCTTTCAGGGTATGTTGATATAGCACTCGTTTTACTGTGGACATAGATATTTTTGAACCTGTTTCCTCAGGCATCTTACATTTACATTTTTTTTTTACATTTTAGTCATTTAGCAGACGCTCTTATCCAGAGCGACTTACAGTAGTGAATGCATACATTTCATTTCATACATTTTTTTTTTTCCTGTGCTGGCCCCCCGTGGGAATCGAACCCACAACCCTGGCGTTGCAAACACCATGCTCTACCAACTGAGCTACAGGGAAGGCTTCTTCACAAGGTCCTTTGCTGTTGTTCTGGGATTGATTTGCACTTTCGCACCAAAGTACGTTCATCTCTAGGAGACAGAACGCGTCTCCTTCCTGAGCGGTATGACGGCTGCATGGTCCCATGGTGTTTATACTTGCGTACTATTGTTTGTACAGATGAACATGGTACCTTCAGGTGCTTGGAAATTGCTGAATGAACCAGACTTGTGGTCTACACTTTTTTTTCTGAGGTCTTGGCTGATTTCTTTTGATTTTCCCATGATGTCAAGCAAAGAGGCACTGAGTTTGAAGGTAGGCCTTGAAATACATCCACAGGTACACCTCCAATTCACTTAAATGATGTCAATTAGCCTATCAGAAGCTATTAAAGCCATGACATAATTTTCCTGATTTTTCCAAGCTGTTTAAAGGCACAGTCAACTTAGTGTATGTAAACTTCTGACCCACTGGAATTGTGATACAGTGAATTATAAGTGAAATAATCTGTCTGCAAACAATTGTTGTAAAAATTACTTGTGTCATGCATGTCCTAACCGACTTGCCAAAACTATAGTTTGTTAATAACAAGAAATTTGTGGAGTGGTTGAAAAACGAGTTTTAATGACTCCAATTTAAGTGTATATAAACTTTCGACTTGAACTGTATGTAATTATGAAAAATTATAAATAACATTCCACCCATGAGGTCACTACACGGCGATATGGTCATTTGACTGCAGGAAAGGCTACACACAATGGCCACCCTCCATGCTGACTACATTGCAGATGAATGCCAGATCTCAGAACGCCTGGATTGATGTTTAGGATAGTTCACCCAAATTGCAAAATGACACAGGTTTCCTTACCCACTAAGCAGTCTATGGACAAGGTATGACAGCAATGTATGCTTGGGTTTAGTTTCCCTTGCACTGTTTCCAAATGCTAACATTTTAGCAATTGTGACACAAAGTCATGGGACTGATATTAGCATTTTTTATACAACATTTCCAAATAATTTGAAAGTATCAAAAATATATTGTGATGCTCAACAAAGTCCCTTATCGCTGAATTGAACATGATGTGCGAAAAATGCTAATATCTGTGTCATGACATGAATGGGATTTGTGCCACAAATGCTAAAACGTTTGCATTTGGAAACGATGCCAGCAAATGTTTCCTTTTGGCACTGAGCAAATTTCAGGTCTGCTGAGTGCAAACTTGAACATTAGGAAAATTCAGTGCAACTTCCAGCGCACGTTTACTGTGAACAGGCTGTACCCGCTTTAAGTTACAGTTTTAACAGTGGCCAAGTAGACTACTGTGGCTATTTGATCATAATGTTGGCCTACCAGAGTGGTCTACCATCAAAAAACAAAAAAACAATGCATCCCATAACATTTTAACATGGAAATAGCTGTTCTATCATTCAGCCTACAGTAGCAGCCAGTCGGAGGTGTTCAATGTACGACTACATTCCATGAGACGTTTGAAAAAGAACATCCAGGGCTTGACATTATCCTGGAGGTGACTGAAAATGTTGTGTTTGATGCAAGAAACCATTTTACCAAATAAAATGTATTACTATTCCCACACCAGTATTACAGAGAATCAGACAAAGTATGCTACCCTCTGCCTATTAGCTATTTAACTTATTGAAGCCTGTCTCAAAATTAAACACTGCCCCTTTAAGACAAAAAAAGCTCTATACCTGACTCACTTTTCAAAGATGTCTAGAAATGTACACGTTTTGTGCTCTTGTAGGAAGCAATCACTCCCCTATTGCTGACTATAAATGATCTGTAACTGGGCTAATCACTCACTAAGTAGCAAAAGATATGAGCAAAATGTGCACACGTGGCAACATAAAGCTCTCTTGAAAGTGTCTAATATTGTGTTCATTCGATCACAATTGCAACAGTAAAAGGAAACGTTGATAGTGTTAACTAACAGGGAAAACTCTAGAAAGCTGACAGCATTAGTTCAATCTTGTGCTTCTCTCTGTGGGCTGATATTTCTTCTGCGTGGCAGTCCCGGGGAGCTGCGCAGCAGTCTACTGCACACCTGTGCAGCTTAGAGGGAATGTTGGTGCCAGCCACTGCCAGGGAAACTAATCCAAAGGATTGCAGTCATACTTTGTCCATAGACTGTTTATAGGGTAAGGAAACCAGTGTGTTAATTTGTAATTTGGGTGAACTATCCCTTTAACATATCAGCTAACCACATCATATGGTATAGTAATATGTGGTTCTCATTAACGGCTGAACAGAACATGACGAGAGGCGGGGAGTGTGTTGTGTCCCTCCATCCAAGTTGATTTGCTAAGTGTAATTCAAATTGTTGTCATATTACCTTAGATGTGATCCTAGAAAGTTTTGAATTTAACATTGAGCATTGAACAATGCCTTCCTCTACAGCAATGGTTCCCAAACTTTATATAGTCCCGTACCCCTTCAAACATTCAACCTCCAGCTGCGTACCCCCTCCAGCACCAGGGTCAGCGCACTCTCAAATGATGTTTTTTTGCCATCATTGTAAGCCTGCCACACACACACACACACACACTATACAATACATTTATTAAACATAAGAATGAGTGTGAGTTTTTGTCACAACCTGGGTCGTGGAAAGAGACAAAGAGATCATATAGGACAAGGGCACAAATAATAATATAACAATAATCAATAATTTTGATCTTTATTTAACCATCTTACATATAAAACCTTATTTGTTCATTGACAATTGTGACTAACTCAACACAGGTTAATAAGAAGTGTGTGCTTGACAAGATGCACATAACTCTGCAAAGTTGGGATGTATTTCGTTTTCATGCTAGTGAGGGCCGAGAATCCACTCTCACATGGGTACGTGGTTGCAAAGGACCCAACTCACTCAGGTGCGTCGCTATATCACATTTGACATTGTCCATAAGCTTTAGTTCATTTAAACACACAAAATCATACAATGATGGAAAGACATGTCTGTTGTACTTGTTAATGCAGACAGAGAAGAGCTCCAACTTCTTAGTGATAGACTCAATTTTGTCCTGCACATTAAATCTAGTTGTGGAGAGTCCCTGTAGTCCTTAGATTTAGATCATTCAGGTGATAAATACATCACCCAGATAAGCCAGTCGTGTGAGAAACTCGTCATCATGCAAGCGGTCAGACAAGTGAAAATGATCAGAAAAGATAACTTAAAGCTAGTCTCTCAATTTAAAAAAAAATGTGTCGATACTTTGTCCCTTGATAACAAGCGCACTTCTGTATGTTGTAAAAGTGTTACATGGTCGCAGCCCATACCATTGCAGAAAATACACGAGTTCAGGGGCCTTGCTTTAACAAAGTTAACAATTTTCACTGTAGTGTCCAAAACGTCTTTCAAGCTGTCAGACATTCCCTTGGCAGCAAGAGCCTCTCGGTGGATGCTGCAGTGTACCCAAGTGGTGTCGGGTGCAACTGCATACACGCGATTTACCACTCCACTATATCTCCCTGTCATGGCCTTTGCGCCGTCAGTACAGATACCAACATGAGCAGCAGCTACTTTAGGCTACATACGGGCAGTTAGTGGAATTCCCGCTAGAGAGTAACGGTTAATGTGATTGGAACTTAATGAAATATTTGACTAGGCTACATGTATTTGACATTGTGTTGTTATTTCGCTGAACACTAGTTGGTTTAATTGTATTTTTGTCAGTGAAACAAGGCTACTCAGGTGAGAAAAAAACCTCACCCAAATGTATAGCCTCGTTGGAAAATATAAATATACACATATATTTTACATTTTATTTGCTGTATGCGTACCCCAGTTTGGGAATACCTGCTCTACAGGATCGGTGTCCCCCCTGCGGTACGGTTGAGCTAACGTGCGCTAATGTGATTAGCATGATGTTGTAAGTAACAAGAACATTTCCCAGAACATAGACATATCTGATATGGGCAGAAAGCTTAAATTCTTGTTAATCTAACTGCACTGTCCAATTTACAGTAGCTATTACAGTGAAATAATACCATGCTATTGTTTGAGGAGAGTGCATAGTTATGAACTTGAAAATGTATTAATAAACCAATTAGGCACATTTGGGCAGACCTGATACAATTTTCTTTACAGAAATGCAATGGTTCATTGGGTCAGTCTAAAATTTTGCACATACACTGCTGCCATCTTGTGGCCACAATCTAAATTGCGCCTGGGCTGGAATAATACTTTATGGCCTTTCTCTTGCATTTCAAAGATGATGGTACATAAAAGGAAATAAAAAAACTAAAATAAAAAATGTTTTTTCTTTGTATTATCTTTTACCAGAGCTAATGTGTTATATTCTCCTACATTAATTTAACACTTCCACAAACTTCAAAGTGTTTCCTTTCAAATGGTGTCAAGAATATGCATATCCTTGCTTCAGGTCCTGAGCTACAGGAAGTTAGATTTGGGTATGTCATTTTAGCCGAAAATGGAAAAAAGGGCATACGTTTGGCTACATACGGACCGTTAGTGGAATTCCCGCGAGAGAGTAATGGTTAATGTGATTGGATGTTAATTATTCGTTAATTATGTTAATTATTTGACTAGGCCACCTGTATTTGACATTGTGCTGTTATTTTGCTGAACACTAGAGGGTCAAATTTTATTTTTGCCAGTGTAACGAGGCTACTCAGACGAGAAAAAAACCTCACCCAAATGTATAGCCCCGTTGGAAAATATAAATGGACTGTTTGAAAACGTGAAGATTACAAAAAAAAATAATGATTTAAAAAAGAAATGTTTGATGTGAATCATGTTTTAATTTGGCGTACCCCCGACGACATTGTGCGTACCCCTTGTGGTACGTGTACCCCAGTTTGGGAATACCTGATATAGTGGATTGGGCTGTCACTTGTCCTGACCCTTCAAAAGGCTTGGCTAGGAAGAGTCCCCTGCTCCCCAAGACGCTTGTGTTCCAACAGCTGCAGCTGAAGGGAGGTTGTGGGATTCCCAGTTTTATTTATGTTCTCTGTTATGGACATGACTGTGTCTTCCTACTATCTATATCATATATGGTCATATCCTCTGGTGCACGGCTCAAATAGAAACAGCTCTGCTGATGAAGCAATAAAGCGATGTCAAATTAACAATAGATATATTGCTGTGGAAGCTGGGATTATTTCTGACACAACCATTTCTGAACATGTCCATATTGGGCTAGTACATTATCTGTGGCGCTTGTACATTATCTGTGGCTTTGGTAAATTGGAGTTTCAAGAACAGTTCAGAAGATACCGTCTCTTTGACGGAGGGTCATAGAGCAATCCTAAATTACCTCAGCTGCATGCATTTCTGAAACCCAGTTTTGGATCATGGCCATGGTTGGAGGTCACTGACAGGGAGTAATAATTTGGACTACAAAGTGTTTATCCGTGTAAATGTATTAGATCCTTGTTAATATTACAATTAGCCTTCCATTGACTTCACACTCTATCCTGAAAGGTGAAGACCTCATACCTATACTGTAGACCACAGAGAGATCTGATACAGGCCAGCACATTATTTTGACCTTATTAGTCGACCATGAGGTCCTCACATTGCTGACACCATAATATATTTACAGCGAGATATGTGACCTGGAAAATAAAACCTTAATTAGCCATTCTTGGTTGTCATGTGGATCCATGACACAGCATGACCCCGCCTCTCATATCCAGATTTAGATTTTTACTGGCTGTGACATTTGAATGGATTGAATCATGTAAATAAAATGCTGACGTGAGCCAAGGCACTGGGGTGTCTCAGGCAAACTCCTGTCTGTGGTGATAAAACTACTTTGTGAGCACAGACTGAGTCGTTTAAAGCACCTTTAAATTTGATTGGATCAAGAGTTGCTATCGTCCCAAGGCAATGCCAAAATACGTCAAATATGTACAATGAATTTTATAATGATAGTTTGCTCAACTGCTTAATAATGTCTGGCAGTTAATAACAGTATATCAGGGGCCTTCAACTCCTGTTCTGGACAGCCCATCCTCATGGTGTGCAGGCTTTTATTCCACCCCAGCACTAACACAGCGGGTTCAGCTGAATCAAATGATCATAATCTAAATTTAGCCCTTAATTACTTGAAATCAGACTCAGTATGTTAGGTTGCGTTTAGACAGGCAGCCCAAGTCTGAACTTTTTTTCAATCATTGGTATTTTGACCAATCAGATGTGCTCTTAAAACGGTAGGTCAAAATACCAGTGAGGGAGTTCTATTAATGTCCAGTGCATGCCCTGGGTCAAAGGGGTTAGTGTCTATTGCATTAATTTTGGAACCAGGCTGCCTCCAGGGCGTGACCCAGGTTCACCATTAGTCCGACAGCGAAGTCGTCTCAAAACTAAAATGAATTAATTAAGCACGTGGAGTGATGAGTACGATTCTGTGTTTTTACATACAAAAGTGATTACTTTTGATAAAAAGGCTTTATCTTCCTTCCCAATGAAAACTAGTTTGAAAATTCAAACATATCTTATGGAAAAGAGATGTTGTATGTTTCTGAACTATGAATCACGTTGCCTTGTTGACAACATGACCTTTGCGGCACAGATTACTGTTAGACATGGGGCAGAGATCATTTTTTTTGCTCTTTTAAGCTAATTTCCTTAAACTCTATTCATTTTTCCTGAGGTGGAGAGAATTTTTTACCTTTATTTAACTCGGCAAGTCAGTTAAGAACAAATTCTTATTTACAATGACAGCCTACTGGGGAACAGTGGGTTAACTGCCTTGTTCAGGGGCAGAACGACTGAGTTTTACCTTGTCAGCTCAGGGATTCGATCCAGCTACTTTTCGGTTACTGGTCCAACGCTCTATCCACTAGGCTACCAGTTGGACACATTTTGCCATGGGGCAGAGAATTTATTTTGCTCTTTTAAGCCAATTTCTTTCAATTCTACACATTTTGCCAGGATTTATTCCATGTTAATGATATCTGAGTGAGATTGATTAACATAATCAATAGGGCCCCCCCCGGAGTTCAGGGGTCCTCGGCACGTGCCCTACATGCCAGGTCGGTATTTAGCCATGATTACTACAAGCTTAGATAGCTGGCTAGACTAACTTACCAATCAAAAAATTGTTATCTGACATGTATAGTTGAGTGATTGTCAGTAACTGACATAACAAGAGAAAAACTGCTGATGCACAACCACATTTATAACTTGCACCTTATTACACTATTCTAACTCTTAACAGTAAGTTGAGACCCTGACTGAATCCCCCTAGCAACACCTGGGGCCCCCTATCGACCGCATTGATCACTTATACTTGGAGCCGGCACTGCATGTGTACATATTCCATTTTTGCACATAAAAATAACTTAATGACATAAACGTTTAGTCTGCATGGTGTGAATGTTCTCTCAGCCTACAAACACGTCAATTAAATATCTTGTCTAATAACAGTGGCATCTGTGCCAGAATTTGGCGGTGTTGGCAGACACATCAAACAATAAACCTTGACTGAAGTGAAGATGAGAGCACAGTCCAAGAAATGAAAAGGCCTTGATGGGATCCTTCCAGATGGTGACCCTGCTCAACTAGTGTATCCAGCAGATATGGGGCTTCTTGTACTGATGTGCTGGGTGGACACTGAACCTGAACAAACAGGGTGCATTTAGGGAGTTCAAATGTTCTGAACATTGCTGATAGAGATGTATTGAATAGAACTGACATGCTTCCCTGTTCTACCTGACAGACAGTCATAACTGTTCTTCACAATACATTTCTGCCTGAATGTTCTGTAAGGTTTCACCCTACTGAACATTAATTTAGCTGCACCATATGAGACACAAATAACTTAAAGGACTACTTGAATGTGAAGGTTTGAAAGCAGGAGAGATGTGATCAACATTGAAGAATGTGAAATCACTGACTTGAAAAAAAGAACTTGCTCAACTACTTAACAATAATTTCTCTACAAGTGGCTAGAGCTGTCTTTTATAAAAGTTATCAAAACGGTTATATAAAGGACTGATTGAAATGTAATGTAAATGTAAAGGAATCTGTTACTTTATTATAACTATTCCCTACTCATTTTAGATCAGTTTTATTGAAGCCAGCTCAGCTGCTAAGCGGTTAACTTCAGAGTGTAATTAAAGTTTGAGGCAGTTAATTCGCTGTCAGCAATATGAGTGGATAAGATTATTGAAATACTGTACTGGTGTTATGTAAGTCATAAGTGTTAACCAACTGAAATGTGAGACAAATAGAACAAGCCTCCAGCATCTTCAATATATCATACTGTAGATAAAAACGACACATTCAATTTTAAAGTTTTATGAACTGAAATTGAAATAGTTCCATTCTATCTTTTAAATATTAATTTAATATGGTTCCACCAGGATGATAAATCAAACTAAGCAAGGCACGAGGTAACAGCCAACTTCATCACAAGCATGAGGTGAGGAGACAGTTCAGATGTGTTTACAAGCTAAATAATATAAATAACAGGTGAACATATATATAAAGTTGTTGATGAGGATTAATGCCACTAAAATGGAACTAAATAAGGTCAGATTATATTTAATGAAAACTATTTTAGTGGTAGTGGGGAAACATGGACTCAGTCCATTACAGTATATGAGGTTCAGTGGTATTAACATTGAAATCAATTAGATTAAACAAACTTTTGATATTGGTAATGAAATCTCTAATTTATGTTAATTCACTGAAATTCAATATCGGAGACAAACATTAAAAAGTAATGTAATGGGAGTGTGGTGCTCCTGGAAGTGGGAGGTGCTAGTGAGAGACAGACACACAGAGGTCTCTCCTACAATTCATTTCCTTTCCCAGAGTGGTCCATAATTAACTTTTGCTTGGTTAGCACTTCCAACCAGATATAAGGAGGCTGAGGCCCCAACATCCATAAGTCAGATACCTTCTTCCTCTGTGGTAAGACCTCTCCACCTCGTTATATTTTTACATTTGTCTCATCTTTGCACTCAGCATCTGAGGCAGTAGCTAACTGCACTGTTTGAAGTGACTTCTGCATGTCTCTTGTAAGATTTGACAATATGTAATCAAATGTAACATTTGTTTTTTACTTTAAATGTTTTACTTTAAATCTCTAATTTTCATTTGTTTGTAAATTGAGGGGTCTAGAATGTAACTGGGTTTTCAGTGGAATTCATTTTAATCAAATAAAAAAATTGTAGTAAAGTGTGTTGTCATTAGGAAAGTGAAAGTTACCAGTGGCACCTCAGCTCCTGAGTGGCACAGCAGTCTTTCTTTCACCTTAATTTAACCAGGTAGGCTAGTTGAGAACAAGTTCTCATTTGCAACTGCGACCTGGTCTAAGTCACCGCATCTCAGTGCTAGAGGCGTCACTGCAGGCCCTGGTTCGATTCTGGGCTGTATCACAACAGGCTGTGATCGGGAGTCCCA
The DNA here is from genome assembly GCF_901001165.1 of Salmo trutta. Lineage (NCBI taxonomy): Eukaryota > Metazoa > Chordata > Actinopteri > Salmoniformes > Salmonidae > Salmo > Salmo trutta. Next base: position 24,357,672 of record NC_042994.1, read on the forward strand.
TAGGGCGGCACACAATTGGCCCAGCGTTGCCCGGGTTAGGGGAGGGATTGGCGGGGATATGCTGTCATTGTAAAATAAGTATTTGTTCTTAACTGACTTGCCTAGTTAAATAAAGGTATAAAAGTTGAATTGGACATGGCTGAAATGATTGAGATAAATGCTTTCTAGCCCTTCGAGGACAAAATGATGAGGCTTTGGACCACAGGAGGATGGTGGTACCGTAATTGGGGAGGATGGGCTCGTGGTAGTGACTGGAGAGGAAAAGGTGGAATGGTATCAAATACATAAAACACATGGTTTCCAGGTGTTTGATGCCATTCCATTTGCTACGCTCCTGCCATTATTATGAGCCGCCCTCCCCTCAGCAGCTTCCACTGCTTTAGACTTGTGTATTTACACATCACCTTATGTTTCACAGGGTCCTCTAAGAAGCACACATTCATTTGTAGGAGGGGAAAAAGAAGGTGAGACATGGTTTGACTCTTCACATAAAAGTGATGAGAATATTCTGAAAGAGATACCACTCACCTAACTCTGTTGACTGGGAAGGAAGCACCACAGAGTCAATCATGTGTCTTGTTTCATCTCTTTCCTAGTGATCCGTCACCATGAGTACGGACGCGGAGATGCAAATCTACGGCAAAGCTGCCATATACCTTCGTAAGTCTGAGAAGGAGAGGATGGAGGCACAAGCCGCACCCTTTGATTCAAAGAACGCCTGCTATGTGGCAGACAAGGTGGAGCTGTACCTTAAGGGTTTAGTCACTGCCAGGGCCGATGGGAAGTGTACTGTGACAGTCACGAAGCCTGACGGCACTAAGGAGGTAAGGCTGATCTGAAAAGTATTCAAGTTTGTGCAATTACTCAATTTCTTGAAAAATCATTGAAATTATCAAAAACATTGCAATATAAAATATTTAACAAAATATATATTATGAAGCATTTCTTCTTTTTTGAAAGCAGAATATTACCTCAAACACATCATCTTTAACGCAGCTACTTAAAAATGGCAAGGATTTTTTGATATTGACTAGTCAAGAATCACCAGATATTTGTCAGTGGGTGATAACAAAGTAGTTGGATTAAATGAGGATATTCATTTTTTTCAAGATTCAACTTGTATTTAAATGAACAAAAAGCATTCAGTCCTGTCCAGTTTGATCTGTGTGTAATCTATATGTCTGACTGTTTCAGGAAGGAAAAGAGTTCAAAGATGCAGACATCTATGAGATGAACCCCCCTAAGTATGACAAGATTGAGGACATGGCCATGATGACCTACCTGAATGAAGCGTCTGTGTTGTATAACCTCAAAGAGCGTTATGCAGCATGGATGATCTATGTAAGAAACCTGCACATACAAACACACACACACACAAACTTAATAAATACACACATACAGTACTACACATAAATTAATGGTAGAAACCAAAACATATCAATACAGTAGACCCACATCATTATACCAAAGTACACCCACATCCTCACATAAATCTGATTTTGTTAATCCCCCAATTTAATTATTCATCCAGACCTACTCTGGGCTCTTCTGTGCCACGGTGAACCCCTACAAGTGGCTCCCAGTGTACGACGCAGAGGTTGTCAACGCCTACAGAGGGAAGAAGAGAGTGGAGGCTCCACCCCATATCTTCTCCGTCTCTGACAACGCCTTTCAGTTCATGCTGATTGGTACGAGCTGTCATGGATGGATGGATGGATAAATGGATGGATGGATGGTTGGATGGATGGATGTTTGGATGGACGGATGATTGGATGATGGATGGATGATTGGATGGATGGATGGTTGATTGGATGGATGGATGGATGGTTGGTTGAATGGATAGATGGATATTAAAATATATTAAAATATATAAAATAATAAAATAATATAAGATATTAAATTCATGATGCTATGAATGAAATAATGTCCCCATAATGTTGCTTAAGTATGATAAGCAATATGTTTTCTGGTTCCAGATAAGGAGAACCAGTCCGTCCTGATTACGTAAGTTGTTTACTAAAATGTCACTTGAGAAAGTGTTTCTATTGTAATAAGTTTGGTCAGTTGGTGTGATGAAATACATGACATTATGACTAGATTAGAGCATTAGGCTATGTGTAATAACAAGTCGATGAGAAGGAGTATTTGTTAAAGACATGTCAGAACACAGGTTAACAGTATATGTATCTATTCTATTTCTTAGTGAAAGCCAATCTAACACTCAAACGTAACTAAACCCCCTCTTTCTCTGTCATATAAACCAGAGGAGAATCCGGTGCAGGAAAGACTGTCAACACCAAGCGTGTCATCCAGTACTTTGCCACCATTGCAGTGTCTGGTGGAGAGAAGAAGAAGGAAGTAGACCCCAGCAAAATGCAGGTAGGTTGTTCTTATGATTGCCTTTTTATTTCAGTTTGGTTGAATCATGTTTCAAGAAATGTGATCAATCAAGAAAAATGTGTGTTTACCAGTTTCTGAGCAACTTGTGTTTATCTCAATCAGGGGTCTCTTGAGGATCAGATCATTGCAGCTAACCCTCTGCTGGAGGCTTATGGTAATGCCAAGACAGTGAGGAACGACAACTCGTCACGTTTTGTAAGTATAAAGGGCATACTGTGGAAGTTACCTTAAATTGAAAAAATGTCATTCAGTAGTTCCCTATTGTCATATCAATAGATGTCCAACAAACTGTAACATTTAAATTGATCTATCAAAGTAAAAGTTTAGATTTATTTTGTTTACCAATTTAAACCCCCATGCTCTACTATAGGGTAAATTCATCAGGATTCACTTCAAAGGTGGTAAACTGGCTAAAGCTGACATTGAGACCTGTGAGTTGGTATTGATTGTTTCTCAATGCTTTCCTAAATTCACACAGTTGTTTTTTGGAGATCATATAGACAAATGTTATCTAATATTATAATCTCTCACTCTCTCTCTCTCCCTCTCTCACCCTCACTCTCACTCTCACCCTCACCCTCACCCTCACCCTCAGACCTGCTGGAGAAGTCCAGAGTGTCCTTCCAGCTTCCCGATGAGAGAGGCTACCACATCTTCTTCCAGATGATGACAGGCCACAAACCTGACATAGTTGGTACGGCAAAGTAGAGTTTCAGGCGAAAATATTCCCACCCCCATCTGTGGAACTTACAAAAAAAATGTCATAGCCCACACTATTAATGCTATTACAATGATTACATCCAAGGTAACAAGGCATCTAGACACAGGTCAGGTCTTTGGGAAATATCTGTAAAGTAATGCACTGTGATGCACTAGTCCACAAGTCTCAGTCTCCTCTTTTGATACTTTTTATTATATACAGCATGTATCATTGAGTCCATCTATTGAGTAAAGGAGGGAGAGCTACTGTAAAGGTAGGACAGCAGAATTCTAAGAGATTTAACTGACAAGCTGTTGTCCATTTTCCACAGAAATGGCACTCATCACCACCAACCCCTACGACTTCCCCATGTGCAGCCAGGGTCAGATCGCTGTGGCCAGCATCGACGACAAGGAAGAGCTGGATGCCACAGATGTGAGTCAAACAAAGGGTTAACCAAACTATAGATATAGAATTGATAGGGCCACCATACACACTGAATGCGCTGTGAAAATCCAACTTGGTGGCAGCTGGGAATTTTCATGAATTTTTTGTTTGATTCTAAATGCCTTGTGTTAGTTAGACATGTGCCTCAAGGAACTCTTCATGCCTTCACACTTCGCCTTGAGGCACATACATGTAAGACATCCACAAGAGAGCGCCACTAAGTGCCCTGTGGAACTGTGTAAAACTCATTTTGTGTTGCCATCTACTAATGTGTTGGCCAAGAGTCAAATCTATCCATCCCATTCGTTCTGCAGTAAGCAGCACAGTACTGTAGTGTAACAGACCAAAACTACTGTTCAGTTCATCACTGTTGTACTTCATCTTTAATGCCAGGATGCCATTACAATCCTGGGCTTCACTAACGATGAGAAGATTGGCATCTACAAGCTGACAGGAGCTGTATTGCACCATGGCAACTTGAAATTCAAGCAGAAGCAACGTGAGGAGCAGGCCGAGCCAGACGGCACAGAGGGTGAGCCCACTCTAAAAACATATACAATATGTAAAGTATTAGTCCCATTCCCAGTCCCATACATAGAAACAGAAACCCTAAGACAGACAATGCCACATGAAAATCAGGCAGGAGATAAAGTACAACCTCCACAAATGATTTGAAATGATGGATGTGGGTGAATCAAAACCTAATCTACAAAGAAGTTGGACAAACTATTTTGCCAGTTTAACATCAGAAACAAGCGAACTTGTGTGCCTGAATCTGTTGTTGTTGGTTCTCTCTTCAGTGGCTGATAAAATCGGCTACCTGCTGGGCCTGAACTCAGCTGAGATGTTGAAGGCTATGTGCTACCCCAGAGTGAAGGTCGGCAACGAGTATGTGACCAAGGGACAGACTGTGCCTCATGTAAGGCCAAACAAAGCCAAACAAAGCATTTACCATTATCTGTGGACCGGAATAATTTTGGGGAGAGTGCATTGCTTTTTTTGAGTAGTGTTGTTGTTTTCCCAAATGTATCATCACCTTATCACTGGACATGGTCAATATCTCATGTATTTATTTGAGGTATTATCATTGCAGGTTAATAACTCAGTCTCGGCTCTGGCCAAGTCCATCTATGAGAGGATGTTCTTGTGGATGGTCATCCGTATCAATGAGATGTTGGACACCAAGAATCCAAGGCAGTTCTATATCGGTGTGCTTGACATTGCCGGGTTTGAGATCTTTGATGTGAGTATGAGACCAGAACAAGACAATTAGTTGTGATTGAGATTGATTACAGCCTTGTATGATGAAATTATCCCTTTTAAAACTCCATCAACAGTACAACAGCATGGAGCAGCTGTGCATCAACTTCACCAATGAGAAACTGCAACAGTTTTTCAACCACACCATGTTCGTCCTGGAGCAAGAGGAGTACAAGAAGGAGGGAATCGTCTGGGCCTTCATTGACTTCGGCATGGACTTGGCTGCCTGCATTGAGCTTATTGAGAAGGTAAGCTGTCTGTGAAGATTGTAATGGACCATTATGTAGCTCTGTTTGAGATATTATCAGTGGTAAAACATATCTGACTGTTGAGATCTCAATATGTTTCCTATTATGTGCCTCTAAATGAATATAATCCTATAATAGCATGTTTACTAAAGGAATGAATGTGATCTAAGTGTAAATATCACTAATTTGATATACGTCACTTTTCGTGAAGCCATTGGGCATCTTCTCCATCCTTGAAGAGGAGTGCATGTTCCCCAAGTCTTCAGACACTACCTTCAAGGACAAGCTGTACTCCCAGCATCTTGGCAAAACAAAGGCGTTTGAGAAGCCCAAGCCTGCCAAAGGCAAGGCAGAGGCCCACTTCTCCCTGGTGCATTACGCCGGTACTGTGGACTACAACATCACTGGGTGGCTGGAGAAGAACAAGGACCCCCTGAACGACTCAGTTTGTCAACTGTACGGGAAGTCAGGAGTCAAAATTTTGGCTGTCCTGTATCCTGCTGCACCACCTGAGGGTAAGACTAGCATCACGTCAAATGATTTAATTAAGCACTAGTGACAATTTTCTTTAAAGTCTTTCAATGTATCACGTTTCATTACTGGGTTAATTTACTCATACAATAGGTGTTATTTTAAACAATCTCATTGGCAGCATTTGCCTCTAGATAAGTGTGAAGTTAACCAGAGATTCTCTGGTTTATAATTAGTGTGCTTGCTGAAGACAAGACCACTCTAGATTTCTTCCATACTCTTATTATTATTCTATTTATTCCACCCCCTCTAGGAAATGTACTTTTCTAGTTATCTTTAACTTTTCCCCATTTTAACAGATAAAGCCAAGAAAGGAGGCAAGAAGAAGGGTGGTTCCATGCAGACTGTGTCCTCCCAGTTCAGGGTGAGCTTTTGAAATCTGCATATTCAGTCTTTCAAAAGTTGCATTGATTATCATAAATGATTTCTGTGAAAATGGTTTGTTACCCCCTTACAGGAGAACTTACAAAAGCTGATGACCAACTTGAGGAGCACTCATCCTCACTTTGTGCGCTGCCTGATCCCCAATGAGTCAAAGACTCCAGGTAAAAGAAATATTGAGTTAAATATGTAAAAGGTGATCTTATCAGTACAGTATCAGTGACATTAACAATCCCAATCTTTAACCTGTTTATGAGTATTAAAAGAGACTTGGTTTGTTTTACCAGGTCTGATGGAGAACTTCCTGGTTATCCACCAGCTCAGGTGTAATGGCGTACTGGAGGGTATCAGGATCTGCAGAAAGGGCTTCCCCAGCAGAATCATCTATGCTGACTTCAAGCAGAGGTACAGGCACACAAACAACTGCACAGACGCACAATCACAGAAAGATCTGCTCCAATTGTTTTCCCAGCATCAGAATAGTCTTACCTTTTATGTAATATACCCAACTTAATTCAACTTGACATACTTTAAAACTGTCTTCTCATTTAGGTACAAAGTACTGAATGCCAGCGTCATCCCTGAGGGCCAGTTCATGGACAACAAGAAGGCTTCTGAGAAGCTGCTTGGGTCCATTGATGTGAATCACGAGGATTACAAGTTTGGACACACCAAGGTCAGTCAAAAACCCACAGGAAAAGATGACAAAACACAACTACTATGATGATTTAAAATCTCTTTAGTTGGTCTACCAATCATTTTAATGCTTCTTCTTCATTTAACTAATGGAAAAATTGGAAAAACATTATAGTTTTTTCTTCAAAGTCATTCATTACAAGTTTGGAAGAGAAACTAAACTCATTATCATGTGCATGGTGTTAGAGTGGTATGGCTGCAGTTATCTGGATCTCTGTACATTATTGATCAACAGTGCCTTAAGAAAGTATTCACACCCCTTTACTTTTTCAACAAAAAAATGTTTAATTTAATTGGGATTTATTGTCAATGAGCTACACAAAATATTTTAATATCATAGTGGAAGAAAAATTTGAACATTTGTAAAAAACTATTATGAAAAATAAAACACTAATATATCTTGATTATTCAACGCTCTGAGCCAACATATGTTAGACTTCCTTTTGGCAGCGATTACAGCTGTGAACCTTTCTGGGTAAGTCTTTAAGAGCTTTCCACACCTGGATTGTACAATATTTGACCATTATTCTTTAAACAATTCTTCAAGCTCTGTCAAGCTGGTTGTTGATCATTGCTAGATGATGTGTCTGTTTTCAGCCATACTCAATTCTTTCCATAGATTTTCATGCCGATTTAAGTCAAAACTGTAACTTGGCCACTCAGAAACATTCAATGTAGCCATTTTCAATTCTTACCATAGATTTTCATGCCGATTTAAGTCAAAACTGGAACTTGGCCACTCAGAAACATTCAGTGTCGTCTTGGTAACAACTCCAGTGTATATTAGGCCTTCTGCTTTGGTTTATTGTCCTGCTGAAAGGAGAATTTGTCTCCCAGTGTCTGTTGTAAAGCAGGCTGAACCAGGTTTTCCTTTAGGGTTTTTGCCTGTGCTTAGCTCTACTCAGTTTCTTTTTATCGTAAAAAAACTCCCTCGTTTTTGTCAATGACAAGCATAGCTACAACATGATGCAGTAACCACCATGCTTGGAAAAATGAAGAGTGGTTCTCAGTGTTGTGTTGTATTTGCCATAACTCGTTGTATTCAGGACTTAAAGTACATTTCTTTGCCACATTCTTTTGCAGTTTTACTTTTGTGCCTTATTGCAAACAGGATGCATGTTTTTGAATATTTTTAATCTGTACAGGCTTCCATTTTTTCACTCTGTCATTTATGTTACTGTTGTGGAGTAACTACAATTTTGTTAATCCATCCTCAGTTTCTCCTGTCACAGCCGTTAAATTCTGTTTTAAAGTCACCATTCGCCTCATGGTGAAATCCCTGAGAGGTTTCCTTCCTCTCTGGCAACTGAGTTAGGAAGGATGCCTATATCTTAGTAGTGACTGCGTGTATTGATACACCATCCAAAATGTGATCAATAACTTCACCCTGCTCAAAGGGTTACTCAATGTATTTTATTTACACATCTACCAATAGGTGCCTTTCTTTGCGAGTCATAGGAAAAACCTCCCTGGTCTTTGTGGTTGAATCTGTGTCTGAAATTCACTGCTCGACTGAGGGACCTTACAGATAATTGTATGTGTGGGGTACAGAGATGAGGTAGTCATTCAAAAATCATGTTAAACACTATTATTGCACACAGAGTGAGTTCATGCAACTTATTATGCGACTTGTTAAGCACATTTTTACTCCTGAACTTATTTAGGCTTGCCATAACAAAGTGGTTGGATACTTATTGACTGAAGACATTTCAGCTTTTAATTTCAAATTAATGAATTTGTAAAAATGTGTCTAAAAACATAATTCCACTTTGTCATTATGGGCTATTGTGTGTAGGCTAGTGACACAACATTTCAAAGTAATCAATTTTAAATTCAAGCTGGAAAAAGTTGAGGGTTGTGAATACTTTCTGAAGGCACTGTACAATAACTAACAACTTAGAAACAACATATCCCATGGTTTGTTTGTAACCATATCAAAGTTAATGTTGTTTAAATCAATCTAGTAGTGTTGTTCCCCTCTTTTGATTCCAACATTTCTATCTGTCACCGTCTGTGGTTCCATTGACCATGTTAACCTGTGTCTCAGGTGTTCTTCAAAGCCGGTCTGCTGGGTGTCCTGGAGGAGATGAGAGATGAGAAGCTGGCCACTCTGGTCGGCATGGTCCAGGCTCTCAGCCGTGGATTCCTCATGAGGAGAGAGTTCACCAAGATGATGGAGAGGAGGTGAGGAATAGTAGACATCTTGGCAAAGCTTTCTGTCAACCACCTGTATCTAATGCATTATGATTACATACTGTATACGCTGTGAGTTGTTCAGAATGAGAAAGTACATATTATAATGGTCAACTAAAGCTTTTGGGTTAATTTATATATGAGTCCAAAAATGGATGTAGCAACTAAGGATTCTAGATTTATAGCTGCAGTTTGGGATTTGGCTGTTCAACTGTCATTTACATTTGTGATATTAACCCATTAATTTTTGAAAAATATCAAATGCTTGTTGAGCTTAGCATGCATGACCTGTCAGTCCTTGTGTCTAGAGAGCTGTCTATGAGTTTAAGATGGGTTACATTTCCCTACACCGATTCCTCAGCTGTATACAAAAGGGGGCAGAGGATTTGTTGTTCTTCGACTCCGACTTCGATTTCACGTTGAATTCACGTTAGTTGACAACTCAACCAAATGTAAATCAAAACTAGATGTTGAACTGACGTCTGTGCCCAGTGGGATGTCACTCACCATGCCACTCCATCCTTTCTGTCGGCCAGAGAATCAATTTACGCCATCCAGTACAACATCCGCTCATTCATGAATGTGAAAACCTGGCCATGGATGAAGTTGTACTTCAAGATCAAGCCCCTGCTGCAGAGCGCTGAGACTGAGAAGGAGCTGGCCAACATGAAGGAGAACTATGAGAAGATGACAGCAGACCTGGCCAAGGCTCTGTCCACAAAGAAGCAAATGGAGGAGAAGTTGGTGGCCCTGACGCAGGAGAAGAACGACCTGGCGCTCCAAGTCACATCTGTGAGTCAGCAACGACCTACATAAGGGCACATTTACACACACAAAAACATACACACACACACACACACTGTCATTGCCCATGTTATTTATATATTTCATGATTTGGTCTGACATATTGACTAAATGAAGTCTGTATTTTCATACACAAAGTTAGGCCGCTGATATTTTCTCCTGTTCTGAAATCAGGAAGGAGAGAGTCTGAACGATGCTGAGGAAAGGTGTGAGGGGCTCATCAAGAGCAAGATCCAGCAGGAAGCCAAACTCAAAGAGACGACCGAGAGGCTGGAGGATGAGGAGGAGATCAATGCTGAGTTGACTGCCAAGAAGAGGAAGCTGGAGGATGAGTGCTCTGAGCTGAAGAAGGACATTGATGACCTGGAGCTCACCCTGGCCAAAGTGGAGAAGGAGAAGCACGCCACTGAAAACAAGGTCTTGTGTCTTACCATAGGCAGTCTAACCAAACAATAATTCAAACAATAATGAACTCAAAACATAGCTTAACAGAAATGGAATTCAAGTTGTATTGTGGGTATGTTCTGCTCCCCCTCATTTATGACTTCCATTCAGTACACTGGCATGGTGAACACTGACATCTAGTGTTGAATCTATAGTACAGTAATTGTTGATGCAGTTCTAATCTAAATGAAATAAATGTAATATATAATTAACTAAATCTCCCCTTTATGGTGAAGTATAATTATGTTGTGGCCATTTACAGGTTAAAAACCTGACAGAGGAGATGGCGTCTATGGATGAGAGTGTTGCCAAGCTGACCAAGGAGAAGAAAGCCCTCCAAGAGGCCCACCAGCAGACACTGGATGATCTGCAGGCAGAGGAGGACAAAGCCAACACTCTGACCAAGGCCAAGACCAAGCTGGAACAGCAAGTGGACGACGTGAGTGGAGTTGGACATTTTGGCCATGATAGCATGTAAGATGATATTATCTTCAGTTGTTTAGATTTGAAGAATATACTTTTTTTATCTTCTAGCTTGAAGGTTCGCTGGAGCAAGAGAAGAAGCTCCGTATGGATCTTGAGAGAGCCAAGAGAAAGCTGGAGGGAGATCTGAAACTGGCCCAGGAATCCATAATGGACCTGGAGAATGACAAGCAGCAAGCTGATGAGAAAATCAAGAAGTAAACACAAACAAATGACTACAGTATTATCTGCTTTAATTGTTGTTTTTGGCTAATTATTGTAATTGTGAATCAGCATATTCATGTGATTCTTAAAGGAATACTTCAGGATTTTGGAAGCCCTTTATCTACTTCCCCAGAGCCAGATGAACTCGTGAATACAAATTTTATGTCTCTGCATGCAGTTTGAAGTTGCTAATTGTTAGCGCAATGACCGGAGGTCTATGGTAACTGCTAGCATGCTAGTAAGCATTGGCTTGCAAAACTACTTCTAACTTCCTTCACACTGGATGCAGAGACATAAAAATGGTATCAACAAGTTCATCTGACTCTGGGGAAGTAGATACAGGGCTTCATTGCCAAAATACTGAAGTATCCCTTTAAAAGCAATGTGAATGGTATAATACTCTCCCTTTACACTATCGAACCAAAACTAACTCTGCTGTTGGCATATTTGTTTTTCTTAGGAAGGACTTTGAGACAACTCAGCTCCTCAGCAAGATTGAGGATGAGCAGTCTCTGGGAGCTCAGCTGCAGAAAAAGATCAAGGAACTCCAGGTACAGTACAGGATCTAGGGATCTAAGCTCCAGACTCACCCAGGTACAAAGCTCCAGAACAGAAAAGCACAGACTTGAAAAACATTATTCAGATAGCACACATTTTTCCCGGTGGCTTCTGATGGCTGAATAGGTTGGAAGATGGTGCTTCTTGCTAGTGCTTCTTACCGTTGTAAAGACGGTGCTTCAAAATGGTAGTTCGGTTTGTAAATTGGACACTGTCTACTGAATATATTAATTGTCTTTGTGTTAGACATATTTATGCAAAGTACACATACTATTATTATTTTGGGAGGTTCAATTGTATTGTAGTGTTCATCCCCCCTGCTCCTGTCCCCTGTTCTAGGCCCGTATTGAGGAGCTGGAGGAGGAAATTGAGGCTGAGCGTGCTGCCAGGGCTAAGGTTGAGAAGCAGAGGGCTGATCTCTCCAGGGAACTTGAGGAGATCAGCGAGAGGCTGGAGGAGTCCGGAGGCGCCACTGCTGCTCAGATTGAGATGAACAAGAAGCGTGAGGCTGAATTCCAGAAACTGCGTCGTGATCTTGAAGAGTCCACCCTGCAGCATGAGGCCACAGCCGCCGCTCTGCGCAAGAAGCAGGCCGATAGTGTGGCTGAGCTCGGGGAGCAAATCGACAACCTGCAGCGCGTCAAGCAGAAGCTGGAGAAGGAGAAGAGCGAATACAAGATGGAGATTGATGACCTCTCTAGCAACATGGAGGCCGTCGCCAAGGCTAAGGTGAGTAGTAATGTTTTGGTCAAGCAGTGTTGAGGAGGGTCAACTACATTACCATTCAATTGATCTGAAGTTGACAGGAGTCACATATATAAAGTAATGATGGAACATGTTTCACTAACAGGGCAATCTGGAGAAGATGTGCCATACTCTTGAGGACCAGCTGAGTGAGCTCAAGACTAAGAATGATGAGAATGTTCGGCAGGTCAACGACATCAGCGGACAGAGGGCCAGACTCCTGACAGAAAATGGTACCATCAGCAATGAACAACAAACTAATGCCTTACTTCAGTAGAACACAATAAAATGTTTTGGGGATTTATGTCCATAGTACACATTAGTGCCGGTCGGTGATGTTTAAGATAATTTTTTTATTTTAGGAGCTTGGCCTTATTTCTATTACAGAATATTGAATGACTCTTTCATATTCGATTCACCCAGCTCAATGTAACATCGATAGGTTTAGAATACTACATGATACTCAAATGTTCCCTATACCTATCATGAGGTTGCTACAACCTAGCCTATGAATGACAGTTTACAATGTATGTGCACAGGTCGAGAGAAAAATTTGAGTAATCGAGATGAGAGACCGTGACACATTCTATACTGCCTTGCACACTCTTGCCTGCATCTAGCTAATCTAGGTTGTAATCATTAGTCCAACAGTTGCAAACAAGAGATTCTATTGGACAAATTCAGGTATGTTTATCCTAATTTTGTTCCATTTGCATCCGTTTAAGAAAGGTTTTCAACAGAATCGGTGGAATGAATACTACCCTGATCACGCGCAAACACAGTTCACTTTCATAGTAGCCACATACAAACAGCATGATCATTTTGCTCGTTGTATAATTCCTTCTCGCATCTACGTGCTCTCCTCGTCTCACCTTTTCCCTTCTGGACTTCAGTGCAAAACACATCAGCTGTCTGTGATCAGGCGGAAAAAAATCGTCATTCGCTAGTCCTTTGATTGAGTGGACAACATGTCAGCTCATGCTGCAAGAACTATGACAGGTTGCAGTACGTCGTCATTATTACTGTGTAAGTCTCTGGAAGGGGGTGAGAACCATGAACCTCCTTGGTTTTGTATTGAAGTCAATGTACCCGAGGAGGATGGAAACTAGCTGTTGAATGGATACATGGCTACACCATGGTGCTACCCTAGAGAGTGCTGTTGAGGCTACTGTAGACCTTCATTGCATAACATTGTGTTTTAATCATATTTTTGGTGATGTGAAAATATTTGGGATAGTTTTATATAACTTTTTTAATGTTTCACAATTTTATTTTATCTAAATTTCACCAAGGAGGATGGTCCTCCACTTCCTCTTCTGAGGAGCCTCCACTGGTCCACATAGTTCCTATTGTACTATTCAACACCAAACAACATTGCCCTATGATACATTAAAATACATTTTCAATCTTAGAAAACAGAGACCTCATTAACAAGATGTCCCTCTATCCCTGCAGGTGAGTTTGGCCGCCAGCTGGAGGAGAAGGAAGCCCTGGTGTCTCAGCTGACCAGAGGAAAACAGGCCTTCACTCAGCAGGTGGAGGAGCTGAAGAGGCTGATTGAGGAAGAGGTCAAGGTAAGTGACCCAAAATGGACTCCACCGACCCCAGAGTTTAGTGCAGGGATCTTCAACTAGATTCAGCCGCGTGATGATTATTTTCTTGAGCGGATGGTCAGGACATAATTGCATATAATTTGTAGACTGACAATTTGTAGTTGTTTTTTTGTGCTGGGTTTTGTATAAAAAAAAGCCACTTCTACTAAAATATTTTTATCAGAATATACTGTACTAAAAATGTACTTCTCACTTCAGGGATTTTTGCAAAAATAAAACAAGTTTACAGGGATTTTTGCAAAAATAAAACAAGTTTACAAGAAGCACAAACAGATATAATATTTGACTAAAACATTATAATTTCAAACCTTGCTTACATTTGCATGCGATCACATACAGTGGTGTCATGCACCCAAAACAAAAATCTGGTGGGTCACAAAGTACGTGAGGGTGGTTGGGGGGGTGGTCCTGAGGTTGGAGATTTTAGCATTTTTCAAACACCTGACAGCTTTTTCCTGCAATCTATAACCATAATCGTTATACTTAATTCATTGTAAAAACCATTTCTGTTTTTCGACATATCTAAGCATACCTCTTCAGCTGTCTGTGTCTTCCTGACTGGTGGTTATTTTGTTTAAAGAAATTAAATATGCTTCTCTTTATCTCTGCTAAAATCTGGGTAAAGGATTGAAAGGAATTTGAGTCTTATTCAGTACATTTAGTTATTGCTTGCTTTTCTTAAATCTATCAGCCTTTCTAGCAGGCATGTCAGCTAAGATAGTAAGACTAGCTAGCCACTCTACCTTGATTGATAGCCTAAAATGGCTTCTTGGTAGCAGGTTATGAGGTTGGGATTTTGGGAACCTACAGTATCGGGGCTGACTAAAGCCAACTTCATAAAATTGCAAGGTAGCTAGTAATATTACATAGAAACAACAGTAGGACAAATCTGAGGGGACACGTGCCCCCTATGAGCATGACGCCTCTGATGAGATATATCTGTCTGTTGTGCATGGGAATACTTTGGAACAGATTTCCAAAATTAAAATCACTTGGAGCAGATTTGTTGGTGTTTTTACAGTCTTTTATGGTCCCCCCCACCAAAATATTATTTTTTTCAGAAAACATGAGGGGCCAAATAAAATCGCACCCTGCCAGTTGGAGAACTCTGGTTTAAAGACATATCTTCATATACATGGTGACGACACCATCCTCAGAGAGTTCTACTATAATTTGTTTGACTCTCTCCAATCTCTCTTTGTATTTCTTTCTCACAGGCTAAAAATGCATTGGCCCACGGTGTCCAGTCTGCCCGCCATGACTGTGACCTCCTGAGGGAGCAGTTTGAGGAGGAGCAGGAGGCCAAGGCAGAGCTGCAACGCGGCATGTCCAAGGCCAACAGTGAGGTGGCTCAGTGGAGGACTAAGTATGAAACTGATGCTATCCAGCGCACAGAGGAGCTGGAGGAGGCCAAGTGAGTTGCACGGATCAGCAAAAACTAAAATATAGGGTATTGATGGTGAGGTTGGTAGGGGGCTCTGAGAAAATGTTACATCAACATGTATTGTAACATTTGTTTCAGCTCATTAAACCTCCCTTTGTTGTCCAACAGGAAGAAGCTGGCCCAGCGTCTGCAGGAGGCCGAGGAGACCATTGAGGCGACCAACTCCAAATGCGCCTCCCTGGAGAAGAGCAAGCAGAGGCTGCAGGGAGAGGTGGAGGACCTCATGATTGACGTTGAGAGAGCCAACGCATTGGCCGCCAACCTCGACAAGAAGCAGAGGAACTTTGACAAGGTGAAAACAAAGAAACCTCACCCTAGGCTGATATTTTCTGTCTGTTATATGATTAATTGTAGCATATTTCAGATTCAAAACTCTTCATCAATGACTTCTAAAGACAATCCCATGGATTCCCCTAGGTTCTGGCAGAGTGGAAGCAGAAGTATGAGGAGGGCCAGGCTGAGCTGGAAGGAGCTCAGAAGGAGGCTCGCTCTATGAGCACTGAACTCTTCAAGATGAAGAACTCATACGAGGAGGCTCTGGATCATCTGGAGACTCTGAAGAGAGAGAACAAGAACCTGCAACGTAAGCATTTGACAGCAGTTCTATTTGGCTCATGTTTGACTAGTGTTTTGAAAATTGAGGGTTCTGCAATCATCAAAACTATTACTACACCATTTGAGTTTTCATGTTCAGATGAAAATATATAGATTTTTTAACCTGTGATCACTATTCCTTTGAACAACCAAAGGATGCGGAGGGCAATTAGATTTGCAAGACCATATGAAGTGCTAGTTATGAGTTAACTGTTATTATGATTCAATGTTAACTTCAGTACATTGGCGATATCCACTGAAAATCTCCCAAGTCTAAACTACTCCTGTGTGTGTGTGTGTGTGTGTGTGTGTGTGTGTGTGTGTGTGTGTGTGTGTGTGTGTGTGTGTGTGTGTGTGTGTGTGTGTGTGTGTGCAGAAGAGATCTCTGACCTGACTGAGCAGATCGGAGAGACTGGCAAGAGCATCCATGAGCTGGAGAAGGCCAAGAAGACCGTGGAGACAGAGAAGTCTGAGATCCAGACCGCTCTGGAGGAGGCTGAGGTACAAACTACAGCTGTTTGATGGGAAAGCAGTGTTACACTAGCCAACGCCAGCTACAGTCCAATGATCCCTGTATTGGAGTTTATTGTAGTCATATATATTTAATTCCTACATCTAAATATATTGAACACAATTGGCCTGACTGCTTCTGTTTGTCCAGGGAACACTGGAGCACGAGGAATCCAAGATTCTGCGTGTGCAGCTGGAGCTGAACCAGATCAAGGGTGAGGTGGACAGGAAGATCGCTGAGAAGGACGAGGAGATGGAGCAGATCAAGAGGAACAGCCAGAGGATGGTTGACTCTATGCAGAGCACCCTGGACTCTGAGGTCAGGAGCAGGAATGATGCCCTGAGGGTGAAGAAGAAGATGGAGGGAGACCTGAACGAGATGGAGATCCAGCTGAGCCACTCCAACAGGATGGCTTCTGAGGCCCAGAAACAGCTGAGGAATGTCCAGGGACAGTTCAAGGTAAAGGGACATCAGGCTCTAAAATCTGAACATGGCTAGGGATTTGTTTGTGAATCTTTTGAAAATAATAGAACAGAGGAATTGAATACATTGAATTATATACTGCAGAAAGGTAGGGATATTGAGTAAATTCTTACCAATGAACATTTCTATCACCCATCCTATCGCCCCTACTTCCACAAGTCCTAATGAACGTATGTCATTGTGAATCCCAGGATGCCCAATTGCACCTTGATGATGCCGTCCGTGCTGTAGAGGACATGAAGGAGCAGGTAGCCATGGTGGAGCGCAGAAACGGTCTGATGGTGGTTGAAATCGAGGAGCTGAGAGTTGCTCTGGAGCAGACAGAGAGAGGCCGCAAAGTGGCTGAGACTGAGCTGGTAGACGCCAGTGAGCGTGTTGGACTGCTGCACTCCCAGGTATAGGTCAATAGCCATTTATAATGAAACTCAACCATAATAACATTTACACACACCTGGAATTTGACAGTCCTTGCTTTTAGATTTTCAGAATTTCAGCCTTGTATGTTCTCTTGAGAGTCAAACAAATCGTCTTGTTTCCTCCTTCAGAACACCAGCCTTCTGAATACCAAGAAGAAGCTGGAGACTGATCTGGTGCAGGTGCAGGGAGAGGTGGACGACATCGTCCAGGAAGCCAGGAATGCAGAGGAGAAGGCCAAGAAGGCTATCACTGACGTAAGTACATGAATTACATCAATTTGATTTGTCCTCAAGGGAAATGGTATCTGGGCTGGTTAACCGCAATAAAGATGTCAGAGGGATGTTATGATTTGTGCCAATTGGTGAATAAAATAAAGAAACTACCATTCCAGGCGGCCATGATGGCTGAGGAGCTGAAGAAGGAGCAGGACACCAGTTCTCATTTGGAGAGGATGAAGAAGAACCTGGAGGTCACAGTCAAGGACCTGCAGCACCGCCTGGATGAGGCTGAGAATCTGGCCATGAAGGGAGGCAAGAAGCAGCTCCAGAAACTGGAGTCCAGGGTGAGTTACCAGCAGGGTGGATTAGAATAATGATTGCTGAACATGTATTCGATCATATAAAATTACACAGGAGACTCTATCTCTCAATTAAAATGACGTTTTATTGTCATGTACACCGGATAGGTGCAAATTAGGGTTAAGTGCCTTGGACATCAACACATTTTTCACATTGAAGGCTCAGGTATTTGAACCAGCAACATTTAACACAATCAAGGGTTCCCAAACTTTTTGACACGGGACCTCTTTTGTGATAGAAAATTCATTAGGGACCCCCTCATAATATCAGAATAAAATTCCTACCTAAGAGTTCAGTAAAAATAGCATCCATCTAGTTTTACCACGGTGTTTCTAAACCCAGAGGTGCAACATTGCAAGACTTCCGGGAACGCTTGCGATTCAGACCAGACCAGGGTTTGTGATGTCTATGGGAGAAGTGAAAGATTCATCCTTGGTTGTTCATTTTCTTGAAATCTAAAGGCAAGACCTAGATTCGAGCCAATGTCTTAAGATAATGGAGTGCATCTTTAAGTAGCTGAAGCTGTCATTACTTCACCCTAGTGAAAGTAACAAACTAACACGTTTTAAATTTCATCAAAAACAATTTTCTACCAAAGGAGTGCTTTTGACGGCATGAACATGTACAGTTCAGCACAACTGTTAGACCTGATGATGTGTTTCTGCGCATGAGCTTAGCTAGTTAAGGTCACAGTGGGATTGTCGACAAGTCTTCATCTTTGGATTTGCTACGACTTCTACAGTGCATGGCTGGACTAATCATGTCTCGGCCCCTGGGAAAGAACATTTTAAAATCACCTTTTGGCCTCAGAAACAACATTTTGCAGTTTTAAAACAAATGTTCAGCTATTCTACACATTTTACCTTTGGACAGAAATAATATTTTGTAATTTTATAGCTAATTTCTTGAAATTATACACTTTTTGCCATGTGGCGGAGAGAAAATGTTGCTGTTTTTAAAGCTTAAATCAGGGTGCATTTATGTTCAAAATCATCATTTTGGGGAATATGTTACACTTATTTAGTGGAGTTGAGAAGAATTGTAGCCAAGACCTTAACCTGTTGAGGACAGACGTTCCGCTAGCGAAACCCCGTTCCGCCTGCGGAACCCCTAGCCAACAGCCAATGGCATCGCATGGCGCGAAATACAAAACCAACTAAAATACCACAATTCAATTATCTCAAACAATCAACTATTTTACACCATTTTAAAGACAAGACTCTCGTTAATCTAACCACATTGTCCGATTTCAAAAAGGCTTTACAGCGAACGCAAAACATTAGATTATGTTAGGAGAGTACATAGACACAAATAATCACACAGCCATTTTCCAAGCAAGCATATATGTCACCTGAACCCAAACCACAGCTAAATGCAGCACTAACCTTTGATGATCTTCATCATATGACACTCCTGGGACATTATGTTATAAAATACATGCATGTTTTGTTCAATCAAGTTCATATTTATATCAAAACCCAGCTTTTTACATTAGCATGTGATGTTCAGAACTAGCATAGCCACCGAAAACCTCCGGTGAATTTACTAAATTACTCATGATAAACGTTCACAAAAAACATAACTATTATTTAAAGAATTATAGATACAGACTCCTTTATGCAATCGCGGTGTCAGACTTTAAATAGCTTTTCGGCGAAAGCACATTTTGCAATATTCTGAGTACATAGCTCGGCCATCACGGCTAGCTAATTTGACACCCACCAAGTTTGGGGCTCACTAAACTCAGAATTACTATTAGAAAAATTGGATTACCTTTGCTGTTCTTCGTCAGAATGCACTCCCAGGACTTCTACAACAAATGTTGTTTTGGTTCCAAATAATCCATAGTTATACTCAAAAGCTCCGTTTTGTTTGTGCGTTCAGGTCACTATCCAAAGGGTGACGCGCGAACGCATTTTGCGACAAATAAATTCAAAATATTCCATTACTGTACTTAGATGCATGTCAAACGCAGTTTAAAATCAATTTTTATGCTATTTTTCTCGTAAAATAGTGATAATATTCCAACCGGGCAACATTGTATTCATTCAAAGGCTGAAAGAAAAAAATGTAGTAGTCTCGTGAACGCGCATCTCAGTCTCACTGTCCCCAGGCTGACCACTTACATATTCTGCTACTGTTCTTCGCCCAGAGACAGCAGACACCCCATTCCACTTTCTGGCGGCTTTAGAGAGCAAATGGAAGCCTTAGAAAATGTCACGTTACTATTTTCGATAGAGATGCAACAGAAGGACAACAAATTGTCAGACAGGGCACTTCCTGTATGGAATCTCCTCAGGTTTTGGCCTGCCATATGAGTTCCGTTATACTCACAGACACCATTCAAACAGTTTTAGAAACTTTAGAGTGTTTTCTATCCAAATCTACTTATTATATGCATATTCTAGTTTCTGGGCAGGAGTAGTAACCAGATTAAATCGGGTACGTTTTTTATCCGGCCGTGAAAATACTGCCACCTATCCCAAAGAAGTTAAAATAAAGATATACAAACGTATTAATCTAGTTGCTCCGTTCAAGCTTGTACAGTTGTCCTGGCAGACTTCTTCTAAACTGCCATTTCATTCATAATAATAATAACATTTAAAAAAAATTATAAATATCAACACATGGTATAAAATACTGTACATGCATCCAATCCATCTCATTTTAATCATTTGTTAGGCTTCATCTAGATACATTGTTTAATTTCTCTCTCTCTAGATCGCTAGCTACTTGACTCATTCACTCTGCTGCAAAAAAGGCTGTTGCTAGGAAGCTAGCGTTGCTATGTGGGGCTACCAGCTAGAAGGCTAAATTAGCTTGTAGGTTAGCGGATTTTCATAAGTTCATAAAAACATGAAAAAACAACATAACATCTTAACAAACACATGTACATACTCTGGAAACATTACTTTAATATGGTGCTTTCCCACTTACCTTCAAAATGAATTAATGTCGGTGCTTCTGTCTCACTTTTGACTTACTTGGCAAACGTCTCTTAACTGCCGAAGACAATGTTTCTCCATGGGGAGTTTGTGCCATCTGTGGTGGAAGCAACCTCACAACATTAAAACAAGCGAGTGTCGGCCTCTAGAGGTCATATTGGTACTGAACTAAACACTGTTAAATACATGCCAAAATGTATAAATAGTAATATACAGTATATTACAAATACAAGAAGAATTGAGTTGGGGAAAAAAAATTATCAGTGATGGAGTACTGTGGATACCAATTTCACTGTGAGCCTCCCAGGATCATGTTGTGCATCTAAGGGTTAAGAACATCAATTGTGGGTTAATATTATTACATTGTATTGGACACATTTTCCACAGATCCTTGTTAGTTTAATCTGCTGTTGTTATCAATATTCATAACATTTGAAATGTAAATTCCACTTTGGGAACCACTGACCGAGATAATGAAAAGTTGTTATAATTATAGACCCCTTCAATAAAAATTGTAAATAGTACATAGGAACAGACAACAATTGTGCCTCCTTGACTAGGTAGAACACTCTACCTGTTTTACAAAGATTTGTTACATCTGATTTCACCAGCTAAAACAAATGCATATGTTTATTTTTTTCACAAAGGTGCGTGAGCTCGAGACTGAGGTGGAGGTCGAGCAGAGAAGAGGTATAGACGCAGTCAAGGGAGTCCGCAAGTATGAGCGCAGAGTCAAGGAGCTCACTTACCAGGTAAGAGAAAGTGCATCCTTCACACACTTGACACTAACACAGATAGGTTTGTGTATAAAACTATACTGACATTGATTATTTGATCTTCTCCCACAGACTGAGGAGGATAAGAAGAACGTTGGCAGACTTCAGGACCTGGTAGATAAGCTGCAGATGAAAGTGAAGGCCTACAAGAGGCATTCTGAGGAATCGGTGAGTCACAGACTTAGTCAAATACTTTGAAAGCATACATTTGAAAATATATTTATCTTCAGAACGAAGTATTTAATGAATGCTGATGTTCTGCTCTCCCTCTCTTTATCTCACCCAGGAGGAAGCAGCAAACCAGCACATGTCTAAGTTCAGGAAGGTTCAGCATGAGCTGGAGGAGGCTGAGGAGCGTGCTGACATCGCTGAGACTCAGGTCAACAAGCTCAGAGCCAAGACCCGTGACACTGGAAAGGTACAGAACTGCCGCTAAACCTGAACCTGACTCATGTTCAAATTTGACCACATCAACAGCACCAATGATTAATTATTCACAGAGATCAATACAGATTTTTTAGAAGCAATACAGATCTGCAAGAAGCACATGTCAAGTAGGGCAAAAAAACTTGATTATTTCAATCTAAACTGGTACTTAAAAGTTGAAAATTCAAGCTGAACACTGAGTCTTAGAATGCTTGTTCCATTATACAGTATTCTTTCCAAGTGTTCATAATATAGTTATCATGTTCATTATTATTACTGATCCATTATATTCTATCCATATATTTATCATGTTCATTATTATTACTGATCCATTATAATCTATCCATATATTTATCATGTTCATTACTGATCCATTATATTCTATCCATATATTTATCATGTTCATTATTATTACTGATCCATTATAATCTATCCATATATTTATCATGTTCATTATTGATCCAATATATTCTATCTTTCTTCTTACAGGGAAAAGAAGCTGCTGAATAAACAAAGACTAAAGTATTGAAGATCAAAGTCTTATAATTTTCCTGTGTTGCATAAAATATGATTTTCATGGTGAAATGTTGAGCATTGATTAAAAACATGTGGATCTACATACACTTCCTTTGTGACTGTGGACTTATTACTCAGCAAACAGATTTTTCATATCATAACAATATTGTACTTTAATTAAACAAGCAATCTGGGTTTCCAACAACAACAAAGGGGTCACTTTTTTTGGTAAACAGTTGAGGGATGAAGCGAGAGAAATGTAAACACTCAAATTCATAGACTGAGCTATTGATGTAAGGACTGACCATCCAATACATCAAAATTATAGTTTTAACCCTTTACACCTGCAGAAATTGGCTTACATGGACTGGTCCAAATGCAAATGCTTCTAAAATAAATAAAAAATATGAGTAGCACATGCATAACCGTGGTAGCAATTGAAAGCGAACACTTGTGGGGAAAGTTTCATTTTAATTTAGTCACAGATTATGCGCACAGTAATCACTCGTGGAATGACTATGTAAAAAATAAATGTTAATCGAGCATTTGAAAAAAATATGTGAGTTTATTTCTGTATTTAACTGAAATGTGCCAATTTTCCAATTTGGATTACCAACAGATTTTTATCTGTCTCTCACTGTGGGAAGAGCTTTAAAGAACACCAGAAGGCAATGCACAGTGCAATGCCCTATACTTACAATGGAGTTTCCAAGTGTAATGTCGTGTGTGTAGGTGGCAGGGAAGTCAGGCGCAGGAGAATCGAACTTGGTATAAATGGAGTAGTTTAATAGCGTTTAACCTCTCTTGGGAAGGGGGCAGTATTTTCACGGCCGGACAAAAAACGTACCCAGATTAAACGGCCTACTACTCGGGCCCAGGAACTAGAATATGCATATTATTAGTAGATTTGGATAGAAAACACTCTGAAGTTTCTAAAACTGTTTGAATGATGTCTGTGAGTATAACATAACTCATATGGCAGGCAAAAACCTGAGAAAAATCTAACCAGGAAGTGGGAAATCTGGTGCTTGTAGTCCTTTCAAGTCATTGCCTATCAAACACACAGTGACTTAGGGTTCATTTTGCACTTCCTAAGGCTTCCACTAGATGTCAACAGTCTTTAGAAAGTTGTTTGAGGTGTCTATGGTGAACAGAGAGCGAACAGAGGAAGTTGGAAATTGTTGACTCAGGAAAGCACGAGTTCATTGGCGTGCGTTCACGTGAGGGGTAGCTGTGTTCCAAAACGTTTTTCAAGACACTGGAATCGTCCGGTTGGAATATTATTGAAGTTCTAAGTTAAAAAGGCCCTAAAGATTGATGCTATACAATGTTTGACATGTTTGAACGAACGTAAATATAACTTTTTTTAACTTTTCGTCATGACATTTTGGCCGTGCTTCCTACACTTGGAGTAGTTTACTGAACGCGCAAACAACAAGGAGCTATTTGGACATAAATTATGGACTTTATTGAACAAAACAACATTTATTGTGGACCTGGGAATCCCTGAAAGTGCCTTCTGATGAAGATCATCAAAGGTAAGTGAATATTTATGATTTTAGATGACTCCAAAATGGCGGGTATCTGTATTGCTTGATGTCTTTTTCTGAGTGCAGTACTCAGATTATTGCTAAGTGTGCTTTCCCTGTGAAGCTTTTTTGAAATATGTCACAGCGGGTGCATAAAGGAGATGTTCATCTATAATTCTTTGAATAACAGTTTAATATATTATCAACGTTTATGATGAGTATTTTTGTAAATTGTTGTGCTGATTCAGTATTGGATGCAAAATATTTTCTAAGGCTTCCAAGTACTGTTGGCCCAATTTAGTTAAGGACGTGAGGGTTTGTTTCCTCCTGCTCAGTGTGCGCCTAGTGAAAGGCTCCTAGAAACCTGCCCAGAGGTAAGTTACAACCCTTACACGTTCCACAACGGCCGTGGTCACACCTGTCGGTGGATTTCCTTACCAATCTTCCACCTTCACAGGGTAACACCACGATCCTGGTTGTTGTGGATCGTTTTTCTAAGTCCTGTCGTCTCCTCCCTTTGCCCGGTCTCCCTACGGCCCTACAAACTGCGGAGGTCCTGTTTACACACGTCTTCGGCACTACGGGGTGCCTGAGGATATAGTGTCTGATCGGGGTCCCCAGTTCACGTCAAGGATCTGGAAGGCGTTCATGGAATGTCTGGGGGTCTCAGTCAGCCTTACCTCAGGTTTTCACCCCAAGAGTAATGGGCAGGTAGGGAGAGTTAACCAGGATGTGGGTAGGTTTCTGAGGTCTTATTGCCAGGACGGGCCGGGGGAGTTGGCAGCGTTCGAGCCCTGGGCAGAGATGGCCCAGAACTCGCTCTGCCACTCCTCCACTAACATTTCTCCCTTTCAGTGTGTATTGGGGTATCAGCCAGTTCGGTGGACGACTGGTTCCAGCGCACGGAGGAAACATGGGACGCTGCCCACGTCCACCTTCAGCGCGCCGTACTGTGCCAGAAAGTTGGTGCAGACCGTCACCGCAGTGAGGCCCCGGTGTTAGCACCGGGGGAGAGGGTCTGGCTCTCGACCCGAAACCTGCCCTGCCGCCTGCCCTGCCGGAAGCTGGGTCCGTGGTATGTGGGGCCGTTTAAAGTCTTGAGGAGAGTGAACGAGGTATGTTATAGGTTACAGCTTCCCCCCGATTACCGCATTAACCCGAGAGGTTCCTCCGCCCCCTCTGGACATCGAGGGGGCCCCGGCATACTCCGTTCGATCCATCCTGGATTCGAGATGTCGGGTGAGGGGCCTTCAGTGCCTCATGGACTGGGAGGGGTATGGTCCGGAGGAGAGATGCTGGGTTCCGGTGGAGGACGTGTTAGATACTGTCACAACTTCTGCCGAAGTCGATGCCTTTCCTTGTTCGGGCGGTGCTCAGCGGTCGACGTCACCGGTCTTCTAGCCATCATTGATCCATTTTTCATTTTCCATTGGTTTTGTCTTGTCTTCCTACACACCTGGTTCCAATCCCATTCATTACATGTGTATTTAACCCTCTGTTTCCCCTCATGTCCTTGTCAGATTGTTTTGTTTGTATGCTTGTGAATTATGGATTGGGGCGCGACGGGTTCTTGTACCCACTTTTATTTATTATGTACTTTGGGTTTTGGAGTTTTGTTAACCTCTCTTGGGGAGGTGAGACGCTAGCGTCCACCCACGGTTCACACTATTCAACAGCCAGTGAAAAATTAGAGCGCCAAATTCAAAACCACAAAATGTCATAATTCAAAGTTCTCAAACATACGACTATTTTACACCATTTTAAAGATACACGTCTCCTTGTAACCACATTGTCCAATTTCAAAAAGACTTTACGGCGAAAGCATGAAGTAAGATTATGTTAGGACAGTTCCAACACAACAAAAACCACACAGCCATTTTCCTAGCAAGGACAGGCGTCACAAAAACCAGAAAACCAGCTACAATTATGCACTAACCTTTGACGATCTTCATCAGATGACACTCCTAGGACATCATGTTACACAATACATGCATTTTTTGTTCGATCAAGTTCATATTTATATCCAAAAACAGCATTTTACATTGCCGCGTGATGTTCAGAAAATATTTTGCATCCAATACTGCAAAATTGCTATGTCCGATTTTAAAATAGCTTTTCGGTGAAAGCACATTTTGCAATATTCTGAGTAGATAGCCCGGCCATCATGGCTAGCTATTTTGACACCCACCAAGTTTGGCACTCACCAAACTCAGATTTACTATAAGAAAAATTGGATTGCCTTTGCTGTTCTTCATCAGAATGCACTCCCAGGACTTCTACTTCAACAACAAATGTTGGTTTGGTTCCAAATAATCCATAGTTATATCCAAATAGCTGCGTTTGTTCTTGTGTTCAAGACACTATCTGAAGGGTGACGCGCCGGCGCATATCGTGACAAAAAATTCAAAATATTCCATTACCGTACTTCGAAGCATGTCAAACGCTGTTTAAAATCGATTTTTATACGATTTTTCGCGTAAAATAGCGATAATATTCCGACCGGGAGACATCGTTTTCGTTCAAAGACTGAAAATGTAAAATGGACTCTTCACGTGCATGTGCCCATTTCATTGTTCTCAGATCGACCACTATCCAAATGCGCTACTGTTTTCAGCCAGGGACTGCAGAGTCATCATTCCCCGTTCTGGCGCCTTCTGAGAGCCTATGGGAGTCTTAGAAAATGTCACGTTACAACAGAGATCCTCTGTTTTCAATAAAGAGGCTATAGAAGGCCAAGAAATGGTCAGAGAGGGCACTTCCTGTTTAGAATCTTCTCAGGTTTTGGCCTGCCATATGAGTTCTGTTATACTCACAGACACCATTCTAACAGTTTTAGAAACTTTAGGGTGTTTGCTATCCAAATCAAATAATTATATGCATATTCTAGTTTCTGGGCAGGAGTAATAACCAGATTAAATCGGGTACGTTTTTTATCCTGCTGTGAAAATACTGCCCCCTATGCTAAACAGGTTAAAACCTCTTATGGACAGACATTCCGCTAGCGGAACGCCTCACCAATATCCAATGGTAGCGCCTGGCGCGAAATACAAAAAACCTTAAAAATGCAATAATTTCTATTTCTCAAACATATGACTATTTTACACCATTTGAAAGATAAGTGTCACGTCCTGACCAGCAGAGGGTGTTGTTGTGTAGTTTTGGTCAGGACGTGGTAGAGTATGTCTGTGTATGTGTGTTCTGGGTGTTGTATTTCTATGTGGGTCTGTGTGGCTCCCGATCAGGGACAGCTGGTTATCGTTGTTCCTGATTGGGAGTCATATAATTAGGAGTATGTTTGTCACTTGGGGATGTGGGTGGTTGTGCTAACACTGCTAGTTTTTGGTATGTACGTAGCCTGTTAGCCTGTTGTTAGTCGTTTTTGTTTATTGTTTTTTCCCGTGGATACTTTGCTCTTATATATTAAAAAGATGAGTATCTACATTTCACCTGCTGCAGTTTGGTCTCTTCAACACGGCTGTAACTATGACAATAAGACTCTCGTTAATCTAACCACATTGTCCGATTTCAAAAAGGCTTTACAGCGAAAGCAAAACATTAGATTATGTCAGGAGAGTACCCAGCCAGAAATAATCACACAGCCATTTTTCAAGCTAGCATATATGTCACAAACCAAAACCACAGCTAAATGCAGCACTAAGCTTTGATCTTCATCAGATGACACTCCTAGGACATTATGTTATACAATACATGCATATTTTGTTCAATCAAGTTCATATTTATATCAAAAAACAGCTTTTTACATTAGCATGTTTTGTTCAGAACTAGCATAGCCACCGAAAACTTCCGGTGAATTTACTAAATTACTCACGATTAACGTTCACAAAATACATAATTATTTTAAGAATTATAGATACAGAACTCCTTTATGCAATCGCGGTGTCAGATTTTAAAATAGCTTTTCGGTGAAAGCACATTTTGCAATATTCTGAGTAGATAGCCCGGCCATCACGGCTAGCTAATTTGACACCCACCAAGTTTGGCCCTCACCAAACTCAGATTTACTATAAGAAAATTGGATTACCTTTGCTGTTCTTCGTCAGAATGCACTCCCAGGACTTCTACTTCAACAACAAATGTTGTTTTGGTATCCAAATAATCCATAGTTATATCCAAATAGCTCCGTTTTGTTCGTGCGTTAAAGTCACTATCCGAAGGGTGACGCGCCGGCGCATTTCGCGACAAAAAAACTCAAAATATTCCATTACCGTACTTCGAAGCATGTCAAACGCTGTTTAAAATACATTTTTATGCTATTTCTCATAAAATAGCGATAATATTCCAACCGCGCGACGTTGTATTTGTTCAAACACTGAAAGAAAAAAATGGAGTCGCCTCGTGCATGCGCGCGCCTCAGTGTCATTGTTCCCAGAAGGACCACTCACAAAAACCCCTGCTGTTTTTCGCCCAGAGACTGGAGAGCTCTCATTCCACGTTCTGGCGCCTTCCTAGAGCCAATGAAAGCCTTAGAAAATGTCACATTACAGCAGAGATGCTGTATTTTTGATAGAGATACCCTAGAAGGACAAGAAATGGTCAGACAGGGCACTTCCTGTATAGAATCTTCTCAGGTTTTGGCCTGCCATATGAGTTCTGTTATACTCACAGACACCATTCAAACAGTTTTAGAAACGTTAGAGTGTTTTCTATCCAAATCTACTAATTCTATGCATATTCTAGTTTCTGGGCAGGAGTAGTGACCAGATTAAATCGGGTACGTTTTTTATCCGGACGTAAAAATACTGCCCCCTATCCCAAACAGGGATAGGGGGCAGTATGCCCAAAGGAGCGGTGGCCTCCCTGCCCAAATGAGCGGTGGCCTCCCTGATAAACCCTGACCCTAATGGTCGACTAGCTAAGGCATGAACAGAGAAGGGCACACCCACGGGAACAATGGGGGTCCCTAAACTATGAGCTAACGCTCTATCAATGAAATTCCCAGCCGTGCCTGAATCTACGAGCACCTTATGCTGGGATCGCGGGGAAAATCCAGGAAAAGTGACAGACAAACATATGTGCAACAGAGGGCTCTGGGTGAGAATGGTGCCGGCTCACCTGGGGTGACGCCAGAGCGCCCTGCCTGCTGCCTCGATTCCCAGAGGAACCAACCCAGCATCGACCAGCAGTGTGACCTCTGCGGCCACAGATGGTGCACGAGCGGGAACCCCCTCCGGTCTCCCTGCGCACCGCCCCTCCCAGCTCCATGGATATCGGAGAGGGGGTGCGGGAGGATGGAACCACCAGACCCCGATCTGGATGTCCACGAGTAGTCAGCAGGTTGTCCAGCCGGATGGACATGTCCACCAGCTGGTCGAAAGTGAGGGTGGTGTCTCTGCAGGCCAGCTCCCGACGGACGTCCTCGCGTAGACTGAAACGGGAATGATTGATCAGGGCCCTGTTCCATCCCGCGCCGGCAGCCAGGGTCCTAAACTCCAGGGCAAACCCATGGGCGCTTCTCGTCTCCTGCCTCAGATGGTAGAGGCGCTCACCCGTCGCTCTGCCCGCAGGTGGGTGGTCGAAGCCTGCACGGAAACGGGGGGTGAACTCCTCAAAATGGTCCATCTCCCCCTCTATACACAGCGTTGGCCCACTCCAGGGCTTTCCCGGTGAGGCACGAGACGAGGGCGAAACCCTTCTCACGGTCTGATGGAGCTGGGTGGACCGTGGCCAGATAGAGGTTTAGTTGGAGGAGGAAACCCTGGCAGTTGGCAGCACTCCCGTCGTACCCCTGTGGCATGGAGAGACGGATCCCACTAGGTTCAGGCGGGAAAGGGGCGCTCAGGATAGACCCCGGTTGTGCTGGTGGAGGCGCTGGAAAAACTCCGTCTCTCCTAGCAGTCCATGGCGGCACCCAGATGGTCAAGCATTTCCGTATGCTCCTGGATGCGCTCCTCCCCCTCCATGGCCAGGGTACCTTCTCCTGCTGACTCCAGAGATTCTGTAATGTCGTGTGTGTAGGTGGCATGGAAGTCAGGCGCAGAAGAATCGAACTTGGTATAAATGGAGTAGTTTAATAGCGTTTAACAAAACTCCAAAACCAAAGTACATAATAAATACGCACCAATCCATAATTCACAAGCATACAAACAAATCTCTGACAAGGACATGAGGGGAAACAGAGGGTTAAATACACAACATGTAATGAACCACGTGTGTAGGAAGACAAGACAAAACCAATGGAAAATGAAAAATGGATCAATGATGGCTAGAAGACCGGTGACGTCGACCGCCGAGCACCGGCCGAACAAGGAGAGGCATCAACTTCAGCGGAAGTCGTGACACCAAGCTGGGCAACTACATATCTAACTAATATTGAGTTTTTCCCTTTAGTCTGTGAAACCTAAAGTACATTCACAATATTCTCATAGGAAAGTGTACTAAAGAGTGAAATCTGACATGAGGATCACATTTTAATTAAAGTGTACATTCCTCCAGAAAT
Organism: Salmo trutta; assembly: GCF_901001165.1. Classification (NCBI taxonomy): domain Eukaryota; kingdom Metazoa; phylum Chordata; class Actinopteri; order Salmoniformes; family Salmonidae; genus Salmo; species Salmo trutta. The sequence goes on from NC_042994.1 coordinate 24,388,054, forward strand.
GTATTCAATTTCTATCTGCATAAATCAATACGTAATAAGCTAACTTTCATTATCTCAATTCAACCAGTCAGACACTCCTTTTGGTTAGCAATGTGCTACCTTCATAATATATTTGCTGGGTTGTTATTCCATGAAACCGTAGTTTGCAGGTAAATACATGATTAACCTTACTCAACAGAAGGGTATACTACAAAGTAGCATCATTTATCAACTTTTGTCAGGCGGTGGGTGTAGCTGGTGCATGAAGTCAGGCACAGGAGAGCAGAGATGAGTGAACAATGCACTTTACTTAAGAAAATAGCACAAAGTAACAATACCAATGTGCGAACAATAATGGTTGCAAACAGCACCCGGAAAAAACCAGCCGGAAACATACCGACCTTGACAATAAACAATCACACACAAATACATGGGGAAAACAGAGGGTTAAATACATGACCAGTAATTGGGAAATGAAAACCAGGTGTGTGGGAAACAAAGACAAAACCAATGGAAAATGAAAAGTGGATTGGCGATGGCTAGAAGACCGGCGACGTCGACCGCCGAGCACCGCCCGAACAAGGAGAGGAGCCGACTTCGGCGGAAGTCGTGACAACTTTGATAAACAACCAGAGATAACTACTCATTTTCAGGTTAATCTTACATCTACACGTTCCGCTAGCGGAACGTCTGCTCCAATATCCAATGATGGGCGGGGCGCGAAATTCAAACTCCTCTAAATCCGAAAACTTACACTTTTCAAACATATGACTATGTTACAGCTATTTAAAGACAAGACTCTCCTTTATCTAACCAAACTGTCCGATTTCAAAAAGGCTTTACAGCGAAAGCAAAACATTAGATTATGTCAGCAGAGTACCCAGCCAGGAATAATCACACAGCCATTTTTCAAGCTAGCATATCATGTCACATAAACCCAAACCATATCTAAATGCAGCACTAACCTTTGATGATCTTCATCAGATGACACACCTAGGACATTGTGTTATACAATACATGCATGTCTGTTCAATCAAGTTCATATTTATATCAAAAACCAGCTTTTTACATTAGCATGTGACGTTCAGAACTAGCATTCCCACCGAACACTTCCGGTGATTTTACTAAATTACTCACGATAAACGTTCACAAAAAGCATAACAATTATTTTAAGAATTATAGATACAGAACTCCTCTATGCACTCGATATGTCCGATTTTAAAATAGCTTTTCGGATGAAGCACATTTTGCAATAATGTAAGTACATAGCCCGGCGTTACAGGGCTAGCTATTTAGACACCCACCCAGTGTAGCCTTCACCAAAATCACATTTCCTATAAGAAAAATGTTCTTACCTTGCTTGTTCTTCATCAGAATACACTGCCAGGACTTCTACTTCAATAACAAATGTAGGTTTGGTCCCAAATAATCCATCGTTATATCCAAACAGCGACGTTTTGTTCGTGCGTTCTAGACACTATCCCAACGCTAAATCTCGGCCACGAGCATGACGCAAAATATGACAAAAAATTTCGAAATATTCCATTACCGTACTTCGAAGCATGTCAACCGCTGTTTAAAACCAATATTTATGCAATTTATCTCGTAGAGAAGCGATAATATTCCGACCGGGAATCTGCCTGTCTGTAAACTGAGGAAAAAACCGAAAGCCGGGGGCGGGGCGTGTCACGCGCCTAAGGCTTAGTCCATTGACTGACCACTCAGCTTTTGCTCTCGTGTGCTTCAGCCAGGGCTTTGAATGACATCATTCCTGTTTTTCCCGGGCTGTGAGACTCCATTGTTGACGTGAGAAGTGTCACGTAAGAGCAGAGATCCTTTGTAAACGATAGAGAGAATCAAGAAGGGCAAGAAATGTTCAGACAGGGTACTTCCTGAACAGAAGCATCTCAGGTTTTTGCCTGCCATAGGAGTTCTGTTATACTCACAGACACCATTCAAACAGTTTCAGAAACTTTGGAGTGTTTTCTCTCCAAAGCTAATAATTATATGCATATTCCAGTTTCTGGGCAGGACTAATAATCAGATTAAATCGGGTACGTTTTTTATCCAGCCGTGAAATTACTGCCCCCTAGATGTAAGAGGTTAATTAAGAAAGCTTAACTTAGATATGTGTTTTTGGTTGTGTGTTTTTGGTTGTCAGTTAGACCATGCCTATCTCATGCTTGCTTATCTTACAAAAACATTTTGAAGTTATTTCAGAATATATAGGCAAGTTATATACTCCTCAGAGCTCTCACATTATTTAAAAACAATATTAAAAACAGCAACAAAGTTCAGGACAAACACACATATCACCTATAACGACAACCTGCCATTAAATTCTATATGTGATCTTTACGATATAAACACACACGCATAAACACACGCATGAATAAAATAGAATTTGACTGTATTGACTGTGTTATTGACTGGGGGGGGTCCTGTAGTATCCTCTCCCCTCCCTCCCTCCAGCCCCAGACCCGCTCCCAGACCCCTGGTTCTCTCCAGCCCCAGACCCCCCTCCCAGACCCCCTCCACCCCCAGCCATGGAGCTGCAAGGACCACAGGAGTGTTCTTCCCATGACCAACAGACACACTCAAACACATTGTCCTCATAACTGACAGTTGGAATACAACTATGGTCCGGTCCAGAAACTAAGTTCAACTAGAACCCATTGTAATGTTGGTGTTTGTAGATCTGAAGGAGCTGGGTTAAACACTTGTAATTGTCTTATTCAACAAACCCTTTCATTTCAGCAAAGCTTTATTGTAGTCCAGGTCTAAAAAGCTAAATGAATGGAACCTCTCCATTGAAAATGCTGTTCAGTTCAGGATTAGGCTTCATCTATGTTTTGGTAAACCACCTTTCAAATTAGTCAAGTTTGTCAGGCATATGTCTTTAATAGGTTTAAATACCGTATGGCGTATGCAGCTTTGTGTGTTCTGTGCATTTTAGTTTCTGTCATTATAATAATTTATATATATACTGTATGTAACAACATATGCCATTCAGCAGATGCATACTCTACCAACTGAGTCATACAGTACCACATACAGGACCAGTGCTCAGCATTTGTGGGAACTCCTTCAAGACTGTTGAAAAATCATTCCAGGTAAAGCTGGTTGAGAGACAATGCCAAGAGTATGCAAAGCAGTCATTAAGGCAAAGGTTGGCTGCTTTGAAGAATCTCAAATATAAAACATATTTTGATTTGTTAAACACTTTTTTTGGTTACTACATCATTCCAGGTGTGTTATTTCATATTTTTGATGTCTTCACTTTTCTACAATGTAGAAAATAGTAATAATAAAGAAAAACCATGGAATGAGTAGGTGTGTCCAACTTTGTCTCTCTGAACCTATACGCTGTGCAAATCGATCCATGTGCCTACGCGGGCCACCAGTTGCCCATCCCTGATCTAACACATTCTATACAGTAATTGAAGTTGTGATGAATGCAATGGATTTAGTAGCTCCATTCAACCAATAGATGGCACTATCGACCCAAAATAAAATAAAAACAGCATGCGCAAGAAATTGCTTTCTTCTAAATCAGTTAACATTATTAGCATAGCCCTAGAGGATGGATTATTTATTAGCTAAACTATTCCAGTACACTCACCCTGTTTGTGAAACTCACCTTTCAATTTTTTTGTTTTACCTCCTCTTTTGAATCCATCCGTACCCGGCTCCAGAACGATTCAGTTGAACGGGCCTTTGATTTCAGCTTACATTGGCCTTCATCAGAATAATCCCACAAAGGGAAATGCCAGTGTTATGATTTTCCTTTGCAATGATGATTTATTTTTTAGATTGCACCTCGACTCACGTTTATTGAGCGCCCTCCTCTTCTTTCCAAAAAGGAATAGTTTCACCATTTTAAAATGAGAGTTCAGTTTACGTAACAGGGTTAACCTTAAAATGAGGGACAGTCGTAAATTAATCACTAATCACATAAAATAAATAATCATCTTCAGAAATGAATTTGCATGATATTTGTATTAATTTTGTTTTCGGCACCAATGAAAATGTGGCACTGACTCGCCCACGGATTGATGTTTCAGCATTGTCTCAATGAAGAATTCAACATTCGACTAGCGCATCCACCGTCGTAGTACAGATTAAGCTTGACGTGGAATGTGAAGCTAACTGAAGCTGGCTAGCTTTATAAAAGCCTGAGTATATCTAGCTTGCTTCCCAGTGTAACACTCTGATTTTAACCCCATATGTGTCCATATCCCATTTACATTACATTTTACATTTTAGTCATTTAGCAGACGCTCTTATCCAGAGCAACTTACACCAGTGAATGCATACATTTCATAATTTTTTTTTCTCCATACTGGTCCCCCATGGGAAACAAACCCACAACCCTAGCGTTGCAAACACCATGCTCTACCAACTGAGCCACACGGGTACAGTACAGACAGTGAGCTCAATTCCACAGCATCAGGAAACCATAAACCACAAAGACATAGGAACTCAAGACGGAAAACACCATCACTGCCTCACTAGTTTCTATGAGCCAGAGGAGTTGAGAAGGCACAATTGTAGACCCCACCCCTGTTCAGATTGCAGAGACAGTTTTATTTGTCCAACTCACCTGAAATCACACCAGCAGACTCTCAAAAGAAAGAAAACATACCTGTGTGGTCAATGTGGGAACAGATTTCAGACACCAAGGAAACTAAACACGCACCAGCTAACTGACACAGGAGAGAAGTCTTCCCACTGCTCTGTTTGTGGGAAGGGTTTCAGTCAGTCAAACAAACTAAAGACACACCAGAGAACTCACAGGAGAGAACCAGCATACCAACGCTCTCAGCGTGGAAAGCATTTCAATTGTCCAAAAGACTTAGTTATACCAGAGAACACACACAGGTGATATGCCTTTCCACTGCTCCCAATGTGGGAAAGGTTTCAGTCAGTTAACAACTCTGAAAAAACATCACCTAACTCACAAGGGAGAGAAGCCTTACCAATGTGAGGCTCTCAATGTAGGGATAGTTTCACCAGTTTATATTTCCTAAAGAAACACCAGCTCACACAGGAAAGAAGCCGTTACAATGCCCTCAGTGTGGGAGGAGTTTCTGTCATTCATAAACTCTGAATACACATCAGTTAACTGACACAGTAGGGAAGCAGTACCACTGCTCTCAGTGTGGGAAAAGGTTCAGTTGATCAAACTACCTAAAGAAACACCAGCTAACTCAAAGGAGAGAAGCCTTATCATGTTCTGCAGTTGTGTTTGAATATTGTTTATTGAAATAAAGCTGATTTGATAAGGGTTTATTTTGAACATATCACTATTTCAGGAATCACCAAAAAGGACTGCAGAGAAAAGACAGTTTTACAGAAACTGTATTTATTTTATTGGTGTTTCGGGGACATGGTTTGTCATTGTCAGTATTTCCACTAAACAGCTGTCTGTTTGGGAATGTAATACTTCTATACCTGCAGACCTTCAGCAGCAGACATCCAGAGGATTTTCTAGAGGCCGCGGCCACAACGGACTATTCAGTGAAGTTGCAGTTGACGTTGTGGTATCAATAGCTAATACAGTGCCTTCAGAAATCATTAACACCCCTTTACTTTTTCCACATTTTGTTGTGTTACAGCTTGAATTTAAAATGGATTAAATTGAGATTTTTTGGGGTCGCTGGACTACACACAATATAAAATATTTGCAAAGAGGAATTATGTTTTTCGAAATGTGTAAAATGTATAATAAATGTCTTAAGTCAATAAGTATTCAACTACTTTGTTATGGCAAGCCTAAATAAGTTCAGGAGTAAAACTGTACTTAACAAGTCGCATAAGTTGCACGGACTCACTCTGTGTGCAATAATAGTGCTTGACATGATTTTTGAATGACTACCTCATCTCTGTACCCCACACATACAATTATCTTTAACCTCTTACATCTAGGGGGCAGTAATTTCACGGCTGGATAAAAAACGTACCCGATTTAATCTGATTATTAGTCCTGCCCAGAAACTGGAATATGCATATAATTATTAGCTTTGGAGAGAAAACACTCCAAAGTTTCTGAAACTGTTTGAATGGTGTCTGTGAGTATAACAGAACTCCTATGGCAGGCAAAAACCTGAGATGCTTCTGTTCAGGAAGTACCCTGTCTGAACATTTCTTGCCCTTCTTGATTCTCTCTATCGTTTACAAAGGATCTCTGCTCTTACGTGACACTTCTCACGTCAACAATGGAGTCTCACAGCCCGGGAAAAACAGGAATGATGTCATTCAAAGCCCTGGCTGAAGCACACGAGAGCAAAAGCTGAGTGGTCAGTCAATGGACTAAGCCTTAGGCGCGTGACACGCCCCGCCCCCGGCTTTCGGTTTTTTCCTCAGTTTACAGACAGGCAGATTCCCGGTCGGAATATTATCGCTTCTCTACGAGATAAATTGCATAAATATTGGTTTTAAACAGCGGTTGACATGCTTCGAAGTACGGTAATGGAATATTTCGAAATTTTTTGTCATATTTTGCGTCATGCTCGTGGCCGAGATTTAGCGTTGGGATAGTGTCTAGAACGCACGAACAAAACGTCGCTGTTTGGATATAACGATGGATTATTTGGGACCAAACCTACATTTGTTATTGAAGTAGAAGTCCTGGCAGTGTATTCTGATGAAGAACAAGCAAGGTAAGAACATTTTTCTTATAGGAAATGTGATTTTGGTGAAGGCTACACTGGGTGGGTGTCTAAATAGCTAGCCCTGTAACGCCGGGCTATGTACTTACATTATTGCAAAATGTGCTTCATCCGAAAAGCTATTTTAAAATCGGACATATCGAGTGCATAGAGGAGTTCTGTATCTATAATTCTTAAAATAATTGTTATGCTTTTTGTGAACGTTTATCGTGAGTAATTTAGTAAAATCACCGGAAGTGTTCGGTGGGAATGCTAGTTCTGAACGTCACATGCTAATGTAAAAAGCTGGTTTTTGATATAAATATGAACTTGATTGAACAGACATGCATGTATTGTATAACACAATGTCCTAGGTGTGTCATCTGATGAAGATCATCAAAGGTTAGTGCTGCATTTAGATATGGTTTGGGTTTATGTGACATGATATGCTAGCTTGAAAAATGGCTGTGTGATTATTCCTGGCTGGGTACTCTGCTGACATAATCTAATGTTTTGCTTTCGCTGTAAAGCCTTTTTGAAATCGGACAGTTTGGTTAGATAAAGGAGAGTCTTGTCTTTAAATAGCTGTAACATAGTCATATGTTTGAAAAGTGTAAGTTTTCGGATTTAGAGGAGTTTGAATTTCGCGCCCCGCCCATCATTGGATATTGGAGCAGACGTTCCGCTAGCGGAACGTGTAGATGTAAGAGGTTTTAAGGTCCCTCAGTCAAGCAATGAATTTCAAACACAGATTTAACCACAAAGACCAAAGAGGTTAACCAATGCCTCGCAGAGAAGCACACCTATTGGTAGATGGGTAAAAAAAAGCAGATATTGAATATATCCCTTTGAGCATGGTGAAGTTATTATTTACACTTTGGATTGACTATCATTACACACAGTCACTACAAAGATACAGGCGTCCTTCCTAACTCAGTTGCCGGAGAGGAAGGAAACATCTCAGGGAATTCACCATGAGGCCAATGGTGATGTTTAAACAGTTACAGAGCTTAATGGCTGTGAAAGAAGAAAACTGAGGATGTACAGTATCAACAACATTGTAGTAACTCCACAATACTAACCTAATTGACAGAGTGAAAAGAAGGAAGCCTGTACAGACTACAAATATTCAAAAATATGCAGCCTGTTTGCAAAAAGGCACTAAAATAATACTGCAAAAAAGTGTAAAAACTAGGAACTTTTTGTCCTGAATACAAAGTGTTATGTTGGGGGCAAATCCAGTACAGCATATTACTGCATACCACTCTCCATATTTTCAAGCATAGTGGTGGCTGCATCATGTTATGGGTATGCTTGTAATCGTTAAGGACTGGGGAGTTGTCCGAGTAAAATGAAACGGAATGGAGCTAAGCACATCAAAATCCATCTGCTTTCCACCAGATACTGGGAGATAAATTCACATTTCTGCAGGACAATAACCTAAAACACAAGGCCAAATATACACTGGAGTTGCTTACCAAGAAGACAGGGAATGTTCCTGAGTGGCCGAGATACAGTTTTGACTTAAATCTGCTTGAAAGTCTATGGCAAGACCTGAAAGTGGTTGTCTTGCAATGATCATCAACCAATTTGATAGAGCTTTAAGGATTTTTTAAATAATAATGGGAAAATGTTGCACAATCCAGGTGTTGAAAGCTCTTAAAGACTGTTAAAGGAATTTTATATCTTTAATGATAATAATCAATAATCAATTCGCCTTGACCAATGCCCAAGGTTTGTAAGACAATGGGTTAAAATAATTAGGCAAGGACTCAGCTTTCCGCAAAAGGTTTCTGTAGCTTTATTCATGAGATCGTTCTGAGGTCAGGATAACAAAACAGTCATTATATAGTTCTTGCTTTCTTACGCACATGCATTTACACACAAACTGTTGGTGACATGCATCCCCCATAGACTTCACACACTTGTTTATCACTATCCAGAGCTCAGCCTGTTCTTTTCCCTCAAGGTTAGGAACTCTTTGAAGCTTTTACTCCCTTGACCATCTGTCTCCTGGTGTCCCTCCTAATTGCATACACACATTTCTTTCCCTTTCCAGTGGTTCCTGTACTTTCCGGAACTAATCAGACTAATCGATCCCTACGTTGATCATTACATTGATTATTCATTAAACCTGCTGTATGACTAATAATTCATCATGGTTTATTGATTCATTTACATTTATTAGATAATTCTCTTATCAATTCCACCCTTAAATGATTCAATAATTCACCATGATATGATCAGATGCTATATGAGAACCCTACTAATCACACGCTATATGTAAATGCAATAATCACACGCTATATGGAAATACATCACACGCTATATGGAAATACATCACACGCTATATGGAAATAAACATAATCATACGCTATATGGGATTACATAATGATGATCACATACTATGAGTATTCACTAACAATCACATGCTATATGGAAATTAATTGTGATACAAGGATTTAAACAATTCCAATACATGAATATTCCTCCTACTCTTCCATTACTGTCCTAGGCCTATTTCCAATTATGACACTTCTGTTTAGGATTTTCATCATAATTTTCATTAAAGGAACAGTGAATCTAAATGTTGAAAATTGTTTCATCAAACATTGGCTCCTCGTTGTTGAAAGAGATGGAGCCATCTTCCTGGCCTGGAGGCCCGCATTCGCCATCCCACTCATCGGAGCTCGGAATCGGTCCATATCTCACCAACTGCTGCGTCATCGATCTCTCGAGAGTCCTGGTGATTAAACCTCTCACACATGGGACGAGACAACATCCACACAACACAAACACACTCATACAGGTGAAAGCAGCCCATAATACAGTTCTTACAACACTTTTCCATTTCCCAAACATGGGATGTGTTCTCAGGAATGTACGTGTATCGCTGAACCTAATCATTCTACCTACACTGCCCTCTTCTGCCAATAACATATCGAGAGTCAGTCTATTTTACCAGGTCATGAGGGGGGTGGTGGATAATTGGTCAGAGAACCTCTTTACTGCATCCCCTGTTTCATTCATAAATCTCTGTTGATTATAAAAGATGTCATTAATCCAATCCACATTTCTATTTATTGTCAACCACCAAAATAATGTGTTAAAGCCTTCACATATTTGATTCATAGCTTTGTATTCATCTGAAACTTCCCTGAGGATACCAATAGCATCCATCTAGACAAAGCTACTCCCATCCTGGTCAAAACTCCTCCTGTGCCTACTTTAGCCTCCTATAACTGGTCTCTGATGACTAATTCGAACTGGTTGGACCTATTACCCCAGGGCGCAAGCTAACCACCCTTCGTGGTAATTTCTGTCGTATGCGTCCTTTGCTGGTACTAGCCCACCCTTCATCAGTTATAGGTGCTGTGAGGTTAAACATTTTCTATTCATCTTTCAAACCTAAGTCAGTCACATTCACGATTACTTTCAGCCATTAAAGTCATCTAAGTTCTCGGTGCCATTCCTGTATCTATAACACTGGTGCTCATCAGGAGTTAAGGTGAACCGAGGTGGGTTGGCTGAGTACTTCAATCTGGCCAACCCCAATTCCTGTACAGTTGTCTTCTTTCCCAGGAAATGGTTTAATGTTTACCTTAAATCCTACATCTTGATCTTCTTTGACTCCTTATTCTGTAAGTCACTCATCAGTGTATTATATAGTTTATCTTCTACTTCTTCTCAATGACAACGGTATCGTATGATTAGTGCCAGACGGTGGTGGATCTGAATGTATCAGTCAGATTAGACTATGATGCAGCTCAGAGTCTCTACTCTTCCCAAAAACCGCCAACCTTCTCCTGCCCTTAGTCTCTCTGCTAGGTACCACCCCATACTCACACCTCTAGGAGCACACACAGTGATGAACGGTCGGGATAGGAAATCTTCGTTAAGGAGGTAACCCCCGGACCCTGTTGGTATCGGTTCTTCTCCTAACTCTGTGTGTGATCAACAGTGTTCATATGTGTACATACCTCCTTGCAGTGGGTAACGTGGACCCAAGTGACTCTCTCAGCTTTTCTAATGGCAAAGGCAGTGGTTTAACAGAACCTGTATGGGCCTTCCCCACAGGGTTGCTTCCAGTTTTTTCTCCTCAGGGACTGGATACACACCCAGTCTCCTGGTTGAATTGAGTGAATCACCTTCTCCTGTAATTCACCTGTTGGACACAAAATCTTGGACATACGGGTTTGGTTAACAAACAGTCTTCTCATGTGCTCTGCTAGTATTTCTTCAACTTCTATGTCTACCTGTTCTGGTATCTCTAACTCTGTCATTCTATAGGCTCTACCTGATTAGCTAAACTGTCATCCATCATTTAAAGAGATGGCTCCTAGTAAACCAACTCTAGGGATGATATCTTGACTTAATATTTTAGCTACCATAATCATGTCCACCAAGTAAGTTGGGAACGCTTCTACCCATTTGCTATATTTATCTATTCTTGTTAAACACCCCTTCTTCTCCTCATTTCAGAATATTTCAATAAGTCCAATTCCAAATGTTGGAATGGATCTTCTTACAAAAAATGTTTTGTTTAAGTAATTATCCTCTAGGCCATCACTCTTTCCTAACTACTCTACTATACTTCCCTTCCCTTGATACATTGCTTAGCCTATGTATCAATATTGCTGCGTATCCATACAATGTCTTTGGTAGGATAAGTAAATTATCCTTATGTCAGACCTTCTCTTGTAGGATTTTACACATGTCCAATTCTTCCTGGGGCCTTCATCCTTGGCTATCATTTAACAATCCTCTGTCAAGTGTTTTATCTTCTTTAAGATGTATCTGTGCTGTTTTGTATGGTTTTAAATGTCTATGTGCTTGTCTGTGTAAATAGTAACTTTTCTCTCCTTTCTTATTTCACCGGTTCTAGTCAATGCTACTATTTCGGCCTACTGTTCAGAATAGTGTCTGGGCAATGGTTCAGTGTCTAACACCTGAAACCAACTAAGCTTTCATATCTCCTCCTAGCGAATTTACCAAACAAAAACTTAAAATCAAAACTAAAATACATGCCTGCCAACGGAGCCGATAGTCTCTCCATGAATTAATATCCTAAAGCTAAGTGAACCAAATTCTCTTCCTATCTGCTGGCCCCCCTTCTTTCTTCCTGCTACTCCCCAACCCTCAAGGTTTCAGCCGTGCAGGGGAGGATCTCTCTGTCTGCCCTTCTATCTGTCTCCAGCTTTTTCTCATAATATGGTTGTTTCCAAATATTGACTAAATGTCTCATTGTCTCCTTGGTTGCACTCCTGAACTTTAGAAAAATCAACCTGTCTAGATATTGCATATCTACTGAAATGTATCTCGATACCCTCAATAATCCTGGATCACCTACAGATGTCATATATCCCTGTCCTGTTGACATAAGTCTACCATTATCAAACTTATTCACAACAAAATATAGTAATACTAGTATATCAATTCCACAGCCTTGTGTTAAATCTCTTACACTGAATTCAACAACAGCTGACTTCCTAAGGGAAAATAAACATATCTAGATCATGTAAAAAATACCCCTGCTACTGGTCAAAATATTTTCAAATCACATAATCAGATCAAAATGACTAATCTGATTTACTCCACCAAGAAAAATTATTTTACCTGTCACGGTTGTTGTCGGTGAAGGAGGACCAAAACGCAGCAGGTATGTGCCATCTGTCTCCTGGTGTCCCTCCTAATTGCATACACACATTTCTTTCCCTCTCCAGTGGTTCCTGGACTTTCCGGAACTAATCGATCCCTACATTGATCATTACATTGATTATTCATTAAACCTGCTGTATGACTAATAATTCATCATGGTTTATTGATTCATTTACATTTATTAGATAATTCTCTTATCAAAGACTTACCCAGAAAGACTCACAGCTGTAATTGCTGCCAAACATGATTCTAACATGTATTGACTCAGGGGGTTGGATGTTATGTTATCAAGATATGTAAGTGTTTTGTTTTTCATATGTTTTTTTTTATGTTAAAATGTTTCTTCCACTTTAATGAGTATTTTGTGTAGATTGTTGACAGAAAAATTACAATTGAATCCCACTTTGTTACACAACAAAATGTGGAAAAAGTCAAGGGGTGTGAATACTTCCTGAAGGCACTATATCTGTCCATATTCCCACAGGAAATGCATCAATCACAGACATCATGTCTTTAAGTAGGATTTCTATAATCACACATTTATTTTTCTCAAGTAATTAAAAAAAAAATTCAGTCACTAATGGAGACCCACCAGCTGACTGTATTTTTTTATGACTGTTTTTAAAAACAGTTGTTTCAGAAGGAAATGTATGAAACAAAAACTTTTAAATAGAAAAATTAATAAACATACTGTGTGTCGATTACAAAGCTCAGTCTCCTGTCTCACTTTATTATGGAAGCTTGAAGATTGATAATTTCGGGTGTTTTATGGGTAGGCTATACTGTAAGTATAATATACACTATGGGTTATACACTTCCTTCTTAAGGCCTTTTCACACCAACAGAGTTGTATTTGACTTGGTGAGAAAGGGCCTTTAGAGGTGGAGGAATTCATCTGGTCTCATACTGGGTGTGGAGGACTGAGATTGGAAAGTAGTCTAATGTCTGACCAAACTATACAAATATGTGGAACAGCTCAAGTCACTGCTTTGATGTTTGAGGAGAACGACAGGGTGTTGTCCAGGGTCAAGCCAAGGTTCTTTACACTCTGGGAGTGGGACACTGGAGTTGGCAACCACGATGGAGAGGTCTTGGAGCGGGCAGGCCTTCCCCCAGGAGGAAAATCAGTTTCATCTTGTCGATGTTGAGCTTGAGGTGGTGGGCCAACATCCAAGTTAAGATATCTGCAGGCACTCAGAGATGTGTGTCGCCACCTGGCTGTCAGAAGGGGGGAGGGAAAGCAATTGAGTGTCATCCGCATAGCAATGATAGGAGAGACCATGAGAGGATATGACTGAGCCAAGTGACTTGGTGTAAAGACAAATAAGGAGAACACCAGTAGTGAGAGCATGTTGTGCAGACACAGATCCACGCCACCTGGTAGGAGAGACCTGCCAGGTAGGATGCAATCAATTTAAGCCTACTAGAAAGTGTGTGCCCTTATGCTTGGAGGGAAGCAAAAGTCATTCTGCTACCTAAGAATAGTAAAGGCCCCTTTACTAGCTCAAATAGCCAAACAAACAGATTGTTACCAACCCTTAGTACAATTTTGGAAAAAATAATGTTTTTTACCAGACACAATGCTATTTTACAGTAAACAAATTGACAACAGACTTTCAGTGTGCTTATAGGGAAGGATATTCAAAAAGCACAGCACTTACACAAATGACTGATGATTGGCTGAGAGAAAATGATGATAAAAAGATTGTGGGGGCTGTTTTGTTAGACGTCAGTGCTGCTTTTGACATTATTGATCATAGTCTGCTTCTGGAAAAACGTAGTGTTATGGCTTTACACCCCCTGCTATATTGTGGATAAAGAGTTACCTGTCTAACAGAACACAGAGGGTGCTCTTTACCTTCTTAACAGCACTATTAACAAGGCTGATACTACAGGCCCTAGTTTTGTCGCACCTGAACTACTGTGTGGTCAGGTGCCAGAAAAAAAGGACTTAGGAATATTGCAATTGGCTCAGAACAGGGCAGCACGGCTGGCCCTTGGATGTACACAGAGAGCTAATATAAATAATGTGCATGTCAATCTCTCCTGGCTCAAAGTGGAGGAGAGATTGACTTCATCACTAGTTGTATTTATGAGCGGTATTGACATGTTGAATGCACTGGGGCCTGAGGGCACACAGTGTGTTGTGAAACAGAGGAGATAGATCTAGCTTTGGCAGTACGGAGAGCCTCCATGACACAGAAGTGACCCATCTTGAAGCCTGACTGGTTAGGGTCAAGAAGTTAGTTCTGAGAGAGATAACAAGAGAGTTACTCAGACACAGAACGCTCAAGTGTTTTGGAAAAGAAAAGAAAGAAGGGATACCGGTCTGTAGTTTTTAACGAGGGGTCGTGGATTGATTTATTGAAAACGGGAGCGACTCTGGCTATCTTGAAGCCAGTGGTCAGGGATGAGTTGATGAGGGAAGTGAGGAATGGGAGAAGGTCTCCAGAGATGGTCTGGAGAAGGGAGGAAGGGATGGGAAAGGGGCACTGAGGTTGAAGGTTCAACCGCAGCACTGAGGTTGAAGTTGCCCAGTACGATGAGTGGTGAGCCATTAGCTTATCAAGGTATCAAGCTTCTTGATGAACTCTTCCAGGGCACCTGGTGGGCGGTAGATGACAATAATGTTAAGCTTGAGTGGACAAGTGACAGTGAGAGCATGGAATTAAAATGAGGAGATGGACAAGAGAGAGAGAAGGAAAAGAGAAAATCTCCTCTTATCAGAAATGAGTAGCCCTGTGCCACCACCGCAACAACGAGATGCTCTCTGAATATGAGAGAACATGTAGTCAGATGAAGAGAGAGCAGTCAGAGTGGCAGTATTCTCGGGGGTAGTCCATGTCTTAGTGAGGGTCAAAAACTCTAAGGACTGAAGGGCAGCATAGGCTGAGACGAACTTGGCCTTGTAAACCGTATATCTTTGTTTGACCTCATGGGAAAATGAAAAGAATTCAGCCAAGACCTCAGAAAAAAGGTCTGGTTCATCCTTGGGAGCAATTTCCGAAAGCCTGAAGGTACCACGTTCATCTGTACAAACAATAGTATGCAAGTATAAACACCATGGGACCACGCAGCCGTCATACCTCCCAGGAAGGAGACGCTTTCTGTCTCCTAGAGATGAATGTACTTTGGTGCAAAAAGTGCAAATCAATCCCAGAACAACAGCAAAGGACCTTGTGAAAATGCTGGAGGAAACAAAAATATCCATATCCACAGTAAAACGAGTCCTATATCGACGTAACCTGAAAGGCCGCTCAGCAAGGAAGAAGCCACTGCTCCAAAACCGCCATAAAAAAGCCAGACTACGGTTTGCAAGTGCACATGGGGAAAAAAGATCATACTTTTTGGAGAAATGTCCTCTGGTCTGATGAAACAAAATAGATCTGCTTGGCCATAATGACCATTGTTATGTTTGGAGGAAAAAGGGGGAGACTTGCAATCCAAAGAACACCATCCCAACCGTGAAGCATGGGGGTGGCAGCATCATGTTGTGGGGGTGCTTTGCTGCAGGAGGGACTGGTGCACTTCACATAATAGATGGCGTCATGAGGCAGGAAAACTATCTGGATATATCAAATCAAATCAAATTTATTTATATATCCCTTCTTACATCAGCTGATACCTCAAAGTGCTGTACAGAAACCCAGCCTAAAACCCCAAACAGCAAGCAATGCAGGTGTAGAAGCACAGTAGCTAGGAAAAACTCCCTAGAAAGGCCAAAACCTAGGAAGAAACCTAGAGAGGAACCAGGCTATGAGGGGTGGCCAGTCCTCTTCTGGCTGTGCCGGGTGGAGATTATGACAGAACATGGCCAAGATGTTCAAATGTTCATAAATGACCAGCATGGTCAAATAATAATAATCACAGTTGTCGAGGGTGCAACAAGTATGCACCTCAAGAGTAAATGTCAGTTTGCTTTTCATAGCCGATCATTGAGAGTATCTCTACCGCTCCTGCTGTCTCTAGAGAGTTGAAAACAGCAGGTCTGGGACAGGAAGCACGTCCGGTGAACAGGTCAGGGTTCCATAGCCGCAGGCAGAACAGTTGAAACTGGAGCAGCAGCATGGCCAGGTGGACTGGGGACAGCAAGTAGTCATTATGTCAGGTAGTCCTGAGGCATGGTCCTAGGGCTCAGGTCCTCCGAGGGAGAGAAAGAAAGAAAGAGAGAAAGGGAGAATTAGAGAGAGCATACTTAAATTCACCCAGGACACCGGATAAGACAGGAGAAATACTCCAGATATAGCAGACTGGCCCTAGCCCCCCGACACATAAACTACTGCAGCATAAATACTGGAGGCTGACAGGAGGGGTCAGGAGACACTATGACCCCATCCGACAATACCCCCGGACAGGGCCAAACAGGACGGATATAACCCCACCCACTTTGCCAAAACACAGCCCCCCCACCACTAGAGGGATATCTTCAACCACCAACTTACCATCCTGAGACAAGGCCGAATATAGCCCACAAAGATCTCCACCACGGCACAACCCAAGGGGGGGGGGGGCGCCAACCCAGACAGTAAGACCACGTCAGTGACTCAACCCACTCAAGTGACGCACCCCACCTAGGGACGGCATGGAAGAACACCAATAAGCCAGTGACTCAGCCCCTGTAATAGGGTTAGAGGCAGAGAATCCCAGTGGAGAGAGGGGAACCGGCCAGGCAGAGACAGCAAGGGCTGTTCGTTGCTCCAGAGCCTTTCCGTTCACCTTCACACTCCGGTGCCAGACTACACTCAATCATAGGACCCACTGAAGAGATGAGTCTTCATTAAAGACTTCAAGGTTGAGACCGAGTCTGCATCTCTCACATGGGTAGGCAGACTATTCCATAAAAATTGAGCTCTATAGGAGAAAGCCCTGCCTCCAGCTGTTTGCTTAGAAATTCTAGGGACAATGAGGAGGCCTGCGTCTTCTGACCGTAGCGTACGTGTAGGTATGTACGGCAGGACCAAATCGGAAAGATAGGTAGGAGCAAGCCCATGTAATGCTTTGTAGGTTAGCAGTAAAACCTTGAAATCAGCCCTTGCCTTAACAGGAAGCCAGTGTAGGGAGGCTAACACTGGAGTAATATGATACATTTTTTGGGTTCTAGTCAGGATTCTAGCAGCCGTATTTAGCACTAACTGAAGTTTATTCAGTGCTTTATCCGGGTAGCCGGAAAGTAGAGCATTGCAGTAGTCCAACCTAGAAATAACAAAGACATGGATTAATGTTTCTGCATCATTTTTGGACAGAAAGTTTCAGATTTTTGCAATGTTGCGTAGATGGAAAAAAGCTGCCCTTGAAACAGTCTTGATATGTTCTTCAAAAGAGAGATCAGGGTCCAGAGTAACGCCGAGGTCCTTCACAGTTTTATTTGAGACGACTGTACAACCATCAAGATTAATTGTCAGATTTAACAGAAGATCTCTTTGTTTCTTGGGACCTAGAACAAGCATCTCTGTTTTGTCCGAGTTTAAAAGTAGAACGTTTGCAGCCATCCACTTTCTTATGTCTGAAACACAGGCTTCTAGTGAGGGCAATTTTGGGGCTTCACCATGTTTCATTGAAATGTACAGCATTGTGTCATCCACATAGCAGTGAAATGTAACATGTTTTCGAATGACATCCCCAAGAGGTAAAATATATAGTGAAAACAATAGTGGTCCTAAAACGGAACCTTGAGGAACACCGAAATGTACAGTTGATTTGTCAGAGGACAGACCATTCACAAAGACAAACTGATATCTTTCCGACAGATAAGATCTAAACCAGGCCAGAACTTGTCCGTGTAGACCAATTTGGGTTTCCAATCTCTCCAAAAGAATGTGGTGATCGATGGTATCAAAAGCAGCACTAAGATCTAGGAGCACGAGGACAGATGCAGAGCCTCGGTCTGACATCATTAAAAGGTAATTTACCACCTTCACAAATGCAGTCTCAGTGCTATGATGGGGTCTAAAACCATACTGAAGCATTTCGTATACATTGTTTGTCTTCAGGAAGGCAGTGAGTTGCTGCGCAACAGCTTTTTCTAACATTTTTGAGAGGAATGGAAGATTCGATATAGGCCGATAGTATTTTATATTTTCTGGGTCAAGGTTTGGCTTTTTCAAGAGAGGCTTTATTACTGCCTCTTTTAGTGAGTTTGGTACACATCCGGTGGATAGAGAGCCGTTTATTATGTTCAACATAGGAGGGCCAAGCACAGGAAGCAGCTCTTTCAGTAGTTTAGTTGGAATAGGGTCCAGTATCCAGCTTGAAGTTTTAGAGGCCATGATTATTTTCCTCATTGTGTCAAGAGATATAGTACAAAAACACTTTAGTGTCTCCCTTGGTCCTAGGTCCTGGCAGAGTTGTGCAGACTCAGGACAACTGAGCTTTGGAGCATATTGAAGCAACATCTCAAGACATAAGTCAGGAAGTTTCAAATGGGTCTTCCAAATGGACAATGACCCCAAGCATACTTCCAAAGTTGTGGCAAAATGGCTTAAGGACAACAAAGTCAAGGTATTGGAGTGGCCATCACAAAGCCCTGACCTCAATCCTATAGAAAATGAGTGTGCAGAACTGAAAAAGCGTGTACGAGCAAGGAGGCCTACAAACCTGACTCAGTTACACCAGCTCTGTCAGGAGGAATGGGCCAAAATTCACTCAACTTATTGTGGGTAGCTTGTGGAAGGCTACCGGAATGTTTGACCCAAGTTAAACCATTTAAAGGCAATGCTACAAAATACTAATTGAGTGTATGTAAACTTCTGACCCACTGGGAATGTGATGAAAGAAATAAAAGCTGAAATAAATCATTCTCTCTACTATTTCACATTCTTAAAATAAAGTGGTGATCCTAACTGACCTAAGACACAGAATTATTACTAGGATTAAATGTCAGGAATTGTGAAAAACGGAGTTTAAATGTATTTGGCTAAGGTGTATGTAAACTTCCGACTTCAACTGTAAGTCCCTCATCACATGGCCCTGTTCATGGGATAATTTGCTGGACTATAAAGCAGAGGCTTCTATCGTCAGGTCTTCAGTCATCCCAGATATAACAGCTGCTATAGACGTCAAGGATATTACCAAAGCAGCAGTTAAACTGGACAACCTTCTATTCAACACCTTGTATTCAACTCATTCACATGCAGACTGGATCAGGATTCCCATTTCTCGCATGATTTAAATCAGTCTTCCAATTGTGCGACTTGATGTGAAGTGTTTCACTTCTAAACATTGACTCGGTGGCTCCTGAGTGGTGCAGCAGTTTAAGGCACTGCATCACAGCGCAAGAGGCGCCACTACAGTACCTGTTTGAATCCAGGCTGCATCACATCCGGCTGTGATTGGGAGTCCCATAGGGCAACGCACAATTGGCCCAGCATTGTCTGGGTTTGGCCGGGGTAGGCCATCATTGTAAATAATAATTTGTTTATTTAAATAAAGGTAAAATAAAATCATAATAAATATATATAAATTGTGTGGGTCCATCTAGTGGATTGGGCTGTCACTTGTCCTGACTCTTCAAAAGGCTTGGCTGGAATGAGTCCCCTGCTCCCCCAGACGCTTGTGTTCCAACAGCTGCAGCTGAAGGGAGGTTGTGGGATTCCCAGTTTTATTTATGTTCTCTGTTATGGACATGACTGTGTCTTCCTACTATCTATATCATATATGGTCATATCCTCTGGTGCACGGCTCAAATGGAAGCAGATCTGGAGATGAAGCAATAAAGCAATGCCAAATTAACTTAGATATATTGCTGTGGAAGCTGGGATTATTTCTGACACAACCATTTCTGAACATGTCCATATTGGGCTAGTACATTATCTGTGGCGCTTGTACATTATCTGTGGCTTTGGTATCTCTGCTATGGACTGTATGGGATCAAATTGGAGTTTCAAGAACAGTTCAGAAGATGTGGTTTGATATCATTTCTTTGACGGAGGGTCATAGAGCAATCCTAAACTACTTTAGGCTGCATGCATTTCTGACATTCAGTTTTGGATCATGGCCATGGTTGGAGAAGGTTACTGACAGGGGGTAATAATTTGGACTGCTTGCTGGTCCAAAGATCTGTTCAGCTTGCTGAAAAACACACAAACAGCTCCCCATTTGATCCACGTGTTTCTCCTTGTAAATGTATTAGATTAATATTACATTTAGCCCTCCATTAACTTCACACTGCATGCTGAAAGGTGAAGACCTCATACCTATACTGTAGACCACAGAGAGATCTGATACAGGCCAGCACATTGTTTTGACCTTATTAGTCGACCATGAGGCCCTCACATTGCTGACACCGTAATAGATTTACAGCGAGATATGTGGCCTGGAAAATAAGATCTGAATGAACTGAGCCAAGCTTGGTTGTTTTTTGCATCCATGCCACAACATTTGACAATTCACATCCAGATTTAAATTGCTACTGGCTGTGACATTTGAACGGTTGAATCATGTAATAAAAAATGCTGATGTGAGCCAAGGCCCTGGGGTGTCTCAGGCAAACCCCTGTCTGTGGTGATAAAATTACTTTGCTAGCACAGACTGAGTAATTTAAAACACCCTTAAAGTGGCAGTCCAGGCTCCTTTTCACCTCATTTAACACCTAATTTACTTAACAAAAGGCACATCTCAATAGGTGGTTCAGGTAAGTCATGATATAGCACAAGTAGCTCAAAACAGACACTACTGTACATGATCAAAAGTATGTGGACACCTGCTCGTCGAATATCTCATTTCAAAATCATGGGCATTAATATGGGCTTGTTCCCCTCTTTGCTACTATAACATTCTTCACTCTTCTTGGAAGGCTTTCTACTAGATAATGGAACATTGCTGTGTGGACTTGCTTCCGTTCAGCCGCAAGAGCATTAGTGAGGTTGGCAACTGGTGTTGGGCGATTTGGACTGGCTCGCAAAGCATTCCAATTCATCCCAAAGGTGTTAGATGGGGTTGAGATCAGAGCTCTGTGCAGGCTGGTCAAGTTCTTCAACACCAATCTCGACAAACCATTACAGTCTGGACCTCGCTTTCTGCACGGGGGCATTGTCATGCTGAAACAGGAAAGGGCCTTCCCCAAACTGTAGCCACATAGTTGGAAGAATAGAATCATCTAGAATGTCATTGTATGTTGTAGTGTTTAGTTCTCCCTTCTCTGGAACTAAAGGGCCTAGCTCCACCACCAAACTTTACAGTTGGCGCTATGCATTGGGGCAAGTAGGGAGTTCTCCTGGGATCCACCAAACCCAGATTCGCAAGATGGTGAAGCATTATTCATCACTCCAGAGAACGCGTTTCCACTGCTCCAGAGTTCAATGGCGGCGAGCTTTACACCACTCCAGCCGACACTTAACATTGCGCATAGCGATCTTATGCTTGTGTGCGGCCATGGAAACTCATTTCATGAAGCTCCTGATGAGCAGCTCTTGTGCTGATGTTGCTTCCAGAGGCAGTTTGCAACTTGGTAGTGAGTGTTGGAACCAAGGACAGATGATTTTTACACGCTTCAGCATTTGGCGGTCCTGTTCTGTGAGCTTGTGTGGCCTACCACTTCGCGGCTGAGCTGTTGTTGCTCCTAGACGTTTCCACGTCACAATAACAGCACTTACAGTTGACCGGGGCAGCTCTAGCAGGGCAGAAATTTGACAAAATTACTTGTTGTAAAGGTGGAATCTTATGACGGTGTCACGTTAAAAGTCACTGAGCTCTTCGGTAAGGCCATTCTACTGCCAATGTTTGTCTGAGGAGATAACATGGCTGTGTGCTCAATTGTATACACCAGTCAGCAACTGGTGTGGCTGAAATAGCTGAATCCACTGATTTGAAGGGGTGTCCACATACTTTTGTATATACACTACCGTTCAAAAGTTTAGGGTCACTTATAAATGTCCTTGTTTTTGAAAGAAAAGTACTTTTGTCAATTAATATAACATCAAATTGATCAGAAATACAGTGTAGACATAGTTAATGTTGTAAATGACTATTGTAGCTGGAAACGGCAGATTATTTTATGGAATATCTACATAGGCTTATAGAGGCCCATTATCAGCAACCATAACTCCTGTGTTCCAATGGCACGTTGTGTTAGCTAATCCAAGTTTCTAATTTTAAAAGGCTAATTGATCATTAGAAAACCCTTTTGCAATTATGTTAGCACAGCTGACAACTGTTGTTCTGATTAAAGAAGCAATAAAACTGGCCTTCTATAGACTAGTTGAGTATCTGGAGCATCAGCATTTGTGGGTTCGATTACAGGCACAAAATGACAAGAAACAAAGAACTTTCTTCTGAAACTCGTCAGTCTATTCTTGTTCTGAGAAATGTAGGCTATTCCATGCCAGGAATTGCCAAGAAACTGAAGATCTCGTACAACACTGTGTACTACTCCCTTCACAGAACAGCTCAAACTGGCTCTAGTTGCTTTGAGGCCCTGTTGCTTTGGTAACGAGGCCCCACGCTTCTTGTAACTCTGCCTTTGACTGTATGGGATCAAATTGGAGTTTCAAGAAGAGCTCAGCAGATGTGGTTTGATACCACGCGTCATAAAGCAATCCCAAAATGTATTTCTGACTCCCGGTTCCGGAACATGGCCATTGGCCATGAGAAGGTCACTGACAGGGGGTGACATTTTTAACTACGTTTTGCAACTCTGCTGTTTATGCCATTTAATATGTTTGTCAAAAGATCTGTAGAGCTTGCTGAAAAACACAACAGCTCCTCATTTGATGCAAGTGTTTTTCATTGTAAATGCATTAGATTATTTTACGTTTAGCCCTCCATTGACGTCCCACTGCATGTTGAAATGTGAAGACCTCATAACCTATAATGTGGGACAGAGATCCGATACAGGCCAGCACATTATTTTGACCTTATTAGTCGACCTTGAGGTCCTCACATTGACCACCACCGTAATAGATTTACAGCGAGACATGTGACCTGGAAAAAGATCTGAATTATCCGAGCCAAGCTTGTTGTTTTGTGGATCCATGCCACAGCATGTGACATTTCATATCCAGATTTAGATTTTTACTGGCTGTGACATTTGAATGGATTGAATCGTAAAAAAAAATGCTGATGTGAGCCAAGGCTCTGGGGTGTCTCAGGCAAACTCCTGTCTGTGGTGATAAAACTACTTTGCTAGCACTGACTGAGTAGTTTAAAGCACCCTTAAAATGTATTGAATCAAGAGTTACTATTCAATCCTCCTAAGACCCTGATAAAATGTATCAAATATGTACAATAACAGTTTTATAATGACAGTTTACTCAACTGCTTAATGACATCTGTCAGTTAATAATAGCATATCAGGGGCCTTCAACTCCTGTTCTGGACAGCCCATCTACATGGTGTGCAGGCTTTTATTCCAGCCCAGCACCACAGCAGGTTCAGCTAAATCAGACAGGGAGAGGCAAAGTGAGAGGTTTACTCTGCACAAAAGCTGTCCACGAAAATAAGCCCACGAAGTGAGGAATTTTTGTATGGTCAAATGTCAATGAGAGAGTGTCGAATTTGGTCAACAAAAACTGGAATTGCTAATATGCTACATGAGGCTTATTTGATGGAATAGAAGTTTCGTAATGGTTAGGTTGTTGCGAATCTACACATTCTGGCAACTTTTTAAAAACTTCTTTATATCGGAGTTGTGCCTGTTGTCATAGAGATAGATAGAGGACGAATCATGGATACAACCCATGGACATTGCCATTGAGGGTGTCCACCATTTTAAAGTAGTCAACAATGAAGAATACAACTGACTAGTTTAAAATGGAGATAGCCTCAATGGCGCTGGCCATGCTCTCACAGAATAATGGCACAGATACTAATATGAGTCCTCTATCTAGCTCTATGGCCTGTTGTTCACATGTGTATCTGCTCTCTCATTGGATAAAAGGGCCCCACCTGATCTTGCCTCCCCTGCCTTCCATCTTTGAGGACACATATTTCCATTGTTAGAGTGGTCACTCAAATATCTTGTCAATATAATAGACTTTGGCTAAATCAACTTGTTGTGAAGGGTCATGCCTAATGCCCCTAGGCCTCGCCCCTTCCCTCCACACCTGTTCCCTCTCCATAATCACCTCTCCTCTGCTTTTTTTCAACCCTTTCATTTCCCATATAAGCAGTATACTTCTACATGAGTTATAGTTATTGCTTGGTGATGCCATGGGGCGGCCTGATTCCTTCCGTCCTTCCTTTGTGTGTGACATGAGAAAATAATTGCCTTTGTAGATATTGTAGCAGTAAATCCTATATATAATGCTGCCTTTAACTTGCCCTATGTTAATCCTTATATTAATACCCTCAGTTTATGCTAAATGCTATTGCTCCTATGTTAATCCTTTTGGGGCGGCAGGTAGCCTAGTGATTAGAGCATTGGGCCAATAACCGAAAGGTTTCTGGATCGAATCCCCGAGCTGACAAGGTAAAAATCTGTCGTTCTGCCCCTGAACAAAGCAGTAAGCCGTCACTGTAAATATGAATTTGTTCTTAATTGACTTGCCTAGTTTAAAAAATATAATAATAAAAACCTTATATTCATGCCCTCGGTTTATGCTAAATGCTATTGCTCCTGATGTTAATCCTGGTAGTCTCCTGAATTTGTAGCTGTATGTTGCTGTAGCTATAAACCCCTTCCCATTATCTAGTATGCACACAACATAGAGCGGTGCACAATTGTCCCAAGCTTCGTCCAGGTTTGCCAGGGTAGACCATCATTGTAAATAACAATTTGTTCTTAACTGACTTGCCTAGTTAAGTAAGGGTTAAATAAAACTCTAGTCACCTGGCACTACATTGTAATTAATTCATTCACCTTTATGTTGATTTGTTCCTAATATGTTTCCCTTCCAGATCACCACATCCTTCCACAACTTAACTTTCCTAATGGCCTGACAAGCCCCAACTCTTAAACCATAATCAGCCTCCCTTCTTAACCCTCCCCAATGTGCTCTGTGTTCCTGTTCAACTGTGTGTAATGAATACTAAACTTGGATTCCTCATCTCCATCTCCTCATTGCATTCTGACCAATGAGCCATAGTATCAGCAGAAACTCTAAACCAGTCAGCTATAGAAAACATCCTAATACAGCCCTTCCTATGTTTTACAACTGATCCTCTTAAACAATCTTTAATTGAGCTCTTAATTACTTGAAATAAGGTTCAGTATGGTAGAAATACAATTCCATTCAATCACACTGCTTTTAGTTTACTTCCTGAAATGACTTGCAATGACCGCAGCCCTGATCTCGATACAGCCACAACAAAGAAGTCACTCTATTTTACCATTAAAACGTACTGTATGATACCAATATAATTATTAGCTAACTAGATTACTGAACTGGCTAGAGTCTGATTCGATTTTTAGTTAGCTAATTAGCTAAAAGCCAATTATTGTTATGTGCCTTAATCTAATCTGACTTTTTTATTCAAATTTTCTATGTAACTTGCACTTGTGTTTTCAGGCTGATTTATTTCCCTCAAAGTTATTTCATTAAAGTTTGCGATTTATTAATATTATATTACTAGTGTACGTCTTTCCTTATCATATGTTACAGATGTGGTTAATATACAATCCACATTTTAAAAACGTGTTTATTCCATAGAATTCTAGAAAAACACTTCAATTCACTAAAACGTCTAACTCATTCACAGTAAAAGGTATTAATATTCTGATTTCAATCCTTACAAAATAAGGAAGACTCGATATGCTCTAAGTTTGTCTCTATATTAATTAGGAAGTTGTGTAAATGGTAGTTGTTTGGGGAAAAACATTGATTTTCTTATAAGATACACATTTTCACAGGTGTTTTTTCTTGACTGATTACCATTTGATTGATGTGGTGCTATTTTATGTCATATATTAGAAAAGGCTGTTTCTCAGTTTTCAAAATAAGCATTTTGTTTTCATATATGGTTTCACACCAGCAAATTCTGCTCATTATTTCACGCAGTGTTCATGGCCTTTCAGCCATTTTTGGGAAATCCTGCCAGTGATGCAACAATGCCAATATGGTGATTTACAGATAGCTAGTGTTCTAAAGCCTAGTGTTTCTATTCCTCTTTAATTACAAGTACCCCTACACTTCATTTTTACTAGCTAAATCCAGTGTAACACCTAGTAATTACATTGTGCTTAGGCAGATATTGCATGCACTCTGTGGTGTACTGGTGTGTTAATCCTCACACTTGGATGGCAAGGAGGTTCAAGTTGTCATAATGGGTAACGTACACATGAATTCACGGGTAGGTAATTAAAGCCTATTGAGCCACCAACTTATGCAATTTTGGACACCCAGTACATCTGTACATTAGAGATGACAAACTTGTGACAGTTGTTACTGAATCAAATGCAGCCAAGAAGAAAGGAAAAAGTAAATTAATGAGTTTAGAGAGAACTTGCACATTTCTAACAAACATGGTAACAAGCAATCGTTGTTACACCTCTTTAATTACAGACTACAATTACATCCAGTTGTATGTTATTACAGTGTAACTAAGTTATTACAATTAATGACAATACTTGTATTTACAATGTAATAAGGACCCCTTAAAATGAAGTTATTTGTGCTTAGTGGGACTATCATTTGTTTTTCAACAGGACAATGACCCAACACACCTTCAGGCTATGTAAGGGCTATTTTGACCAAGAAGCAGAGTGATGGAGTGCTGCATCAAATGACCTGGCCTCCACAATCACCCGACCTCAACCCAATTGAGATGGTTTGGGATGAGTTGGACCGCAGAGTGAAAGAAAAGCAGCTAACAAGTGCTCAGCATATGTGGGAACTCCTTTTTAAAAATATTTTATTTCACCTTTATTTAACCAGGTAGGCAAGTTGAGAACAAGTTCTCATTTATAATTGCGACCTGGCCAAGATAAAGCAAAGCAGTTCAACACATACAACAACACAGAGTTACACATGGAGTAAAACAAACTTACAGTCATTAATACAGTACAAAAATCAATCTATAGAAATGTGAGCAAATGAGGTGAGATAAGGGATGTAAAGGCAAAAAAGGCCATGGTGGCAAAGTAAATACAATATAGCAAGTAAAACACTGGAATGGTAGATTTGTAGTGGAAGAAAGTGCAAAGTAGAAATAGAAATAATGGAGTGCAAAGGAGGTAGTTGTTTGGGCTAAATTATAGATGGGCTATGTACAGGTGCAGTGATCTGTGAGCTGCTCTGACAGCTGGTGCTTAAAGCTAGTGAGGGAGATAAGTGTTTCCAGTTTCAGAGATTCTTGTAGTTTGTTCCAGTCATTGGCAGCAGAGAACTGAAAGGAGAGACGGCCAAAGGAGGGATTGGCTTTGGGGGTGACCAGAGAGATATACCTGCTGGAGCGCGTGCTACAGGTGGGTGCTGCTATGGTGACCAGTGAGCTGAGATAGGGGGGGACTTTACCTAGCAGGGTCTTGTAGATGACCTGGAGCCAGTGGGTTTGGCGAAGAGTATGAAGCGAGGGCCAGCCAACGAGAGCGTACAGGTCGCAGTGGTGGGTAGTATATGGGATTTTGGTGACAAAACGGATGGCACTGTGATAGACTGCATCCAGTTTATTGAGTAGGGTATTGGAGGCTATTTTGTAAATTACAGTAGAGGATCGGTAGGATGGTCAGTTTTACGAGGGTATGTTTGGCAGCATGAGTGAAGGATGCTTTGTTGCGAAATAGGAAGCCAATTCTAGATTTAACTTTGGATTGGAGATGTTTGATGTGAGTCAGGAAGGAGAGCTTACAGTCTAACCAGACACCTAGGTATTTGTAGTTGTCCACATATTCTAAGTAAGAACTGTCCAGAGTAGTGATGCTGGACAGGCGGACAGGTGCAGGCAGCGATCGGTTGAAGAGCATGCATTTAGTTTTACTTGTATTTAAGAGCAGTTGGAGGCCACGGAAGGAGAGTTGTATGGCACTGAAGCTCGTCTGGAGGGTAGTTAACACAGTGTCCAAAGAAGTATACAGAATGGTGTCGTCTGCGTAGAGGTGGATCAGAGACTCACCAGCAGCAAGAGCGACATCATTGACGTATACAGAGAAAAGAGTTGGCCCAAGAATTGAACCCTGTGGCACCCCCATTGAACCCTGTGGCAACCCTGTGGCACCACAACTCCAGCTTCACAAAGACATTCCTTGTGAAGCTGGTTGAGAGAATGCCAAGAGTGTGCAAAGCTGTCATCAAGGCAAAGGGTGGCTACTTTGAAGAATCTAAAATCTAAAATATATTTTGATTTGTTTAACACTTTTTTGGTTACTACATGTTATTTCATAGTTTTAATGTCTTCTCTATTATTCTACAATGTAGAACATAGTAAAAAAAAAAAAAAACCCTTGAAAGAGTAGATGTGTCCAAACTTTTGACTGGTACTGAATAACCTGTTCTTGAAAGCCTACTGTTTCTGTTCAAGCTTTAGAATATTAATTTAATATGGTTCCACCAGGGTGATAAATCAAACTAAGCAAAGCACGAGGTAACGGCCAACTCCGTCACAAGCATGAGATGAGGAGACAGTTCAGATGTGTTTACAAGCTAAATAATATAAATAACAGGTGAACATATATATAAAGTTGTTGATGAGGATTTATTGCCACTAAAATGGAAATAAATAAGGTCAGATTAGATTTCATGGAAACTATTTTAGTGTTATTGTGGCAACATGGACTCACTCTATTACACTATACGAGGTTCAGTAGAAGTAACATTGGAATCTATTTGATAAATCTAACTTTTGATATTGTCATAATTATTAGTAATGACATCTCTCATTCACGTAAAACTCAGTGAAATTCAATTCAGAGACAAATATGACATTAAAAAGTAATGTAATGGGAGTGTGGTGTTCCTGGAAGTGGGGGGTGCTAGTGAGAGACAGACACACAAGTCTGGGGGGGAGGTCTCTCCTGCAATCCATGTCCTTCCCCAGAGTGGTCCATAATTAACTTTTGCTTGGTTAGCACTTCCAACCAGATATAAGGAGACTGAGGCCACAGCATCCATAAGTCAGATAGCTTCTTCCTCTGTGGTAAGACTCCCTCCACCTCCTTTTTTACATTTGTCTCATCTTTGCACTCAGCATCTGAGGCAGCAGCTAACTGCACTGTTTCAATTGACTTCTGCATGTCTCTAAGATTTGCATGTCTCCAACATTTGTTTTACTTCTGTAACATCCTTTTATGGTAAAAAGTGTTGTTCCTGCAATTGTTTGTAAATTGATGAGGTGGTCTAGAATGTAACTGGGTTTTTAGGGGTATTTATTTGAATTCTTGACAGAACGTGTAGTAAAGTGAGTTGCCACTAGGAAAATGAAGGTTACCAGTTGCACCTGTAATTGATTTGGATATGACTGTAATGATTCAGTTAAATGTTTCCTAGCCCTTCGGGGGCTAAATGATAAAGCTTTAGACCTGTACCTTTTTCAAAACACCCTAATGTTTCACAGGGTCTTCCAAGAAGTACACATTCATCTGTAGAGGGAAAAAGAAGGTGAGACATGGTTTCAGTCTTCACATAAAAAGTGATGAGAATATTCAGTGAGAGATACCGCTCACCTAACTCTGTTGACTGGGGAGGAAGCACCACAGAGACAATCAAGTTTCTTGTTTCATCTCTTTCCTAGTTATCCGTCACCATGAGTACGGACGCAGAGATGGAAATCTACGGCAAAGCTGCCATATACCTCCGTAAGTCCGAGAGGGAGAGGATGGAGGCACAAGCCATGCCCTTTGATTCAAAGAACTCCTGCTACGTGACAGACAAAGTGGAGCTGTACCTCAAGGGTCTGATTACTGCCAGGGCCGACGGGAAGTGTACTGTGACAGTCACGAAACCTGACGGCACTAAGGAGGTAAGCTTGATCTGATATTCAAGTTTAAGTTTGTGTAATTACTCAATTTCTTGAAAAATCATTGAAATGATCCAAACAATGTCTATAGGCAATAAGAAATCAGTAACAAAAAATATATTAAGAAAGATTTCATAGTTTGTTTGTGGGCAGTATAACCTTCGAACTAAATGTTTATTGCTGCTATTTAAAAATGACATGGAATGTCTCATGTTGACAAGTCAAGAATCTCCAGTTATGTGTCAGTGGGTGATAACAAAGTAGTTGGATTAATGTGGATATGCATTTTTTTTTAGATTCAACTTGTATTTAATGAACAAAAAGCATTCTGTTATATCCACTTTGATCTGCGTTTAATGTAGATTTCTGACTGTTTCAGGAAGGAAAAGAGTTCAAAGATGCAGACATCTATGAGATGAACCCCCCTAAGTATGACAAGATTGAGGACATGGCCATGATGACCTACCTGAATGAAGCCTCTGTGTTGTATAACCTCAAAGAGCGTTATGCAGCATGGATGATCTATGTAAGAAACCTGCACATACGAACACACACATACATGAACATAAGAAATACACACATAAATGAATGGTAGAAACCAAAACATATCAATACAGTAGACCCACATCAGTATACCAAAGTACACCCACATCCTCACATAAATTCAGGTAAAAGTACATCTGACTTTACTAATCCCCTAATTTAATGTAATTACTTTCATCCAGACCTACTCTGGGCTCTTCTGTGCCACAGTGAACCCCTACAAATGGCTCCCAGTGTACGACGCAGAGGTTGTCAACGCCTACAGAGGGAAGAAGAGAGTGGAGGCTCCACCCCATATCTTCTCCGTCTCTGACAACGCCTTTCAGTTCATGCTTATTGGTACGAGCTGTCATGGATGGATGGATGGATGTGATGGATGTCCATAAGTATATATGAATCTTAAAGTCCATAAGTGTTAATGGATAGATGGATGTATCAATGGAAGTTAAAATATACTTCAGAGCGGTATCTACTGTTTTCTAACAGTTTGCTGGTAATATCTGATTTCACTACCATTGAATGGAAGATGTTAAAAATTTAAATTCTCGATGATGCTATGAATTAGATGATGTCCCCATAATGTTGCTTGAGTATGATAAGCAATGTTTTTTTGGTTCCAGATAAGGAGAACCAGTCCATTCTGATTACGTAAGTTGTTTACTAAAATGTCATTACATTATGAAAGGATGAGGACATTAGGCTTTGCAGAATAATGAGACGATGAGTGGAAATATTGTTAATGATTTACTTATGCTTAAAAACAGGTCAACAGTGTATTTTTCAATGCTATTTCTTGGTGTAAGCCAATCTGACACTCAAATATGTAACTAAAACCCCTCTTTCGCTGCCATATAAACCAGTGGAGAATCCGGTGCAGGAAAGACTGTCAACACCAAGCGTGTCATCCAGTACTTCGCCACAATTGCAGTGTCAAGTGGAGAGAAGAAGAAGGAAGTAGACCCCAACAAAATGCAGGTTGGTTGTTCTTATGTTTGCCTTTTTAACACATTTCAGTTTGGTTGGTTGTGTCAACTTTTTTTTCCAGCGGTGAATCAAACTTTACTACTTTTCCAGTTTCTGAGCAACTTGTGTTTGTCTCAATCAGGGGTCTCTTGAGGATCAGATCATTGCAGCTAACCCTCTGCTGGAGGCTTACGGTAATGCCAAGACAGTGAGGAACGACAACTCGTCTCGCTTTGTAAGTATGAAGGGCATACTGTGGAAGTTACCTTATATTGGAAAAATGTAATTCAGTAGTTCCATATTGTTATATCAATAGGTGTACATAAAACTGTAACATTTAAAGGGGTCTATCAAAGCAAAATGTTAGAATTAATTTGTTGACCAATTTCTATAGGGTAAATTCATCAGGATTCACTTCCAAGCTGGCAAACTGGCTAAAGCTGACATTGAGACATGTGAGTTGGTTTTGATTGTTTCTCGATGCTTTCCTAAATTCACACAGATTATTTTGTGGAGATTATATCATTAAATGTATTTCATGTTCTCTCTCTCTCAGACCTGCTGGAGAAGTCCAGAGTCTCCTTCCAGCTGCCCGATGAGAGAGGATACCACATCTTCTTCCAGATGATGACAGGCCATAAACCTGAGATAATTGGTATGGCAATGTAGAGGTCCAGAGGAAATTATTCCCACCCCCATCTATGGAATATTAAAAAAAATATTCATAATCCACACTAATAATACTATTACAATGATTACATCCAAGGTAACAAGGCATCTAGACATTTGGAAGGTCTCTGGGAAATATCTATCAAGTAATGCACTGTGAAGCACTAGTCCACAAGTCTCAGTCTCCTCTTTTGATGCTATTTATTATATACTACATGTATCATTGAGTCCATCTATTGAGTAAAGGAGGGAGAGATACTGTAAAGGTAGGACAGCAGAATTCTAAGAGATTTAACTGGCAAGCTGTTCTCCGTTGTCCACAGAAATGGCACTCATCACCACCAACCCCTACGACTTCCCCATGTGCAGCCAGGGTCAGATCACTGTGGCCAGCATCGACGACAAGGAAGAGCTGGATGCCACAGATGTGAGTCAAACAAAGGGTTAACCAAACTCTATATATGGACATGGGTAGGACCTCCATACACACTGAATGTACTGTGCAATTCCAACTTGGTAGCTGCTGGGAATGTTCTTGATTTGTTTTACTTTTACTCTAAATGCCTTCTGTTACTGTCTCAAGGCACTTCACATTTTTATGTTTTTTTGGGGGGGGTGCTGCAAAAATATTTTTGCCCGCACTAGTGATGCTATATTGGTCTGCTAAAACAGCACTACTAAAGGTCCAGTACACTACTTTTGTGAGTAAGCAAACTACCTTTCAATTTATGACTGTTGTATTTCGTCTTTAACGCCAGGATGCCATTACAATCCTGGGCTTCACTAATGATGAGAAGATTGGCATCTACAAGCTGACAGGAGCTGTAGTGCACCATGGAAACTTGAAATTCAAGCAGAAGCAGCGTGAGGAGCAGGCCGAGCCAGACGGCACAGAGGGTGAGTCCCACTCATAGATATACAATATGTAGAGCATTAGTCCCATTCCCAGTCCCCAACATAGAAATTAAACACCTAAGATAGACAGTGCCAAATGAAAGTCAGGCAGGAGATCATTTTTGGAGAACAAAATACTACCTTCAGATATGATTTGAAATTATGGATGAGGGTGAATCAAAACATAACGAACAAAAAAGTTGCCCAAAAAATGTGACATCAGAAACAAGCAATCTTGTGTCCCTGAGTCTGTTGTTGTTGGTTCTCTCTCCAGTGGCTGATAAAATTGGCTACCTGCTGGGCCTGAACTCGGCTGAGATGTTGAAGGCTATGTGCTACCCCAGAGTGAAGGTCGGCAACGAGTATGTGACAAAGGGACAGACTGTGGCTCAGGTAAGGCAGCCAAACACAGAATCTACCATTTTCTGAGCACCGGAATATTTTTGGGGACGAGTGCGATGCTTTAATTGAATAGTGATGTTTTCTTCCAAACTCGTATCACCTTATCACTGGACATGGTCAATATCTCATGTATTAATTTGAGGTATTATCATTGCAGGTTAATAACTCAGTCAGTGCTCTGGCCAAGTCCATCTATGAGAGGATGTTCTTGTGGATGGTCATCCGTATCAATGAGATGTTGGACACCAAGAATCCAAGGCAGTTCTATATCGGTGTGCTTGACATTGCCGGGTTTGAGATCTTTGATGTGAGTATGACACCAGAACAAGACAATTAGTTGTGATTGAGATGGATTACAGTCTTGTATGATGAAATTATCCCTTTTAAAATTCCATAAACAGTACAACAGCATGGAGCAGCTGTGCATCAACTTCACCAATGAGAAACTGCAACAGTTTTTCAACCACACCATGTTCGTCCTGGAGCAAGAGGAGTACAAGAAGGAGGGAATCGTCTGGGCCTTCATTGACTTCGGCATGGACTTGGCTGCCTGCATTGAGCTTATTGAGAAGGTACAATGGACCTCAACAGCAAAGCTCTTAGGGACCAATATTATCACTGTGGTGCAATGCATCTGACTGTTGAGAACTCAATGTTTCCTGTTATGTGCCCCTAAATTAATATAATCCTACAATAGCATGTTTACTAAAGATGTGATATTATATATACTGTACCTTACTTTTCATAAAGCCATTGGGCATCTTCTCCATCCTTGAAGAGGAGTGCATGTTCCCCAAGTCTTCAGACACTACCTTCAAGGACAAGCTGTACTCCCAGCATCTTGGCAAAACAAAGTCGTTTGAGAAGCCCAAGCCTGCCAAAGGCAAGCAAGAGGCCCACTTCTCCCTGGTGCACTACGCCGGTACTGTGGACTACAACATCACTGGCTGGCTGGAGAAGAACAAGGACCCCCTGAATGACTCAGTTTGTCAGCTGTACGGGAAGTCTGGAGTCAAAATTTTGGCTGCCCTGTATCCTGCTCCCCCACCTGAGGGTAAGACTACCATCAAGTCAAACTATTTAATTAAGCATTAGTTCCAACTCAGACCCACATTTTCTTTAAAGTCTGACTGTATCGCCGTTTTTAAGGGTTCATCAATGTGTGAATATAATCATACTGTACATTCAGTTAATTGAATCATACATTAAGTGTTATTCTACACAATCTCATTGGCAGGATTTGGCTCTAGTTAAGTGTGAAGTTAACCAGAGATTCTCCGGTTTATAATTAGTGTGCTTGGTGAAGACAAGACCACTCTAGATTTCTTGCATAATCTTGTTATTATTTTATTTATTCCACCCACTCTAGGAAATGTACTTTTCTAGTTATCTTTAACTTTTCCACATTTTAACAGATACATCCAAGAAAGGAGGCAAGAAGAAGGGTGGTTCCATGCAGACTGTGTCCTCCCAGTTCAGGGTGAGCTTTTGAAATGTGCATATTCAGTCCTTCAAAAGGTGCAATTATCATAAATTACAGTATGTCTGAGAAAATGGTTTGTAACCCTCTTACAGGAGAACTTACATAAGCTGATGACCAACTTGAGGAGCACTCATCCTCACTTTGTGCGCTGCCTGATCCCCAACGAGTCAAAGACTCCAGGTACAAGAAATATTGAGTTAAATATGTAATCTTATCAGTACAGTATCAGTGACTTTAACAATCCCAATCTTTAACCTGTTTATGAGTATTAAAAGAGACTTCTTTGTTTTACCAGGTCTGATGGAGAACTTCCTGGTTATCCACCAGCTCAGGTGTAATGGTGTACTGGAGGGTATCAGGATCTGCAGAAAGGGCTTCCCCAGCAGAATCCTCTATGCTGATTTCAAGCAGAGGTATGTGCACATGAACACACACACACGCGCACACACACACACACACACACACACACACACACAGAATGATCTTGTCCAAGGGTATTCCAGCATCAGAATAGTCAGAATATTCAGACCCCTTCACTTTTTCCACATTTTGTTACGTTACAGCCTTTTTCCAAAATTGATGACCCCTCCCCTCTCAATCTACACACAATACCCCATAATGACAAAGCAAAAACAAGTTAAGACATTTTTACAAATGTCTTAAAAATAAAATACTGAAATATCACATGTAGATAAGTATTCAGACCCTTTACTCAGTACTTTGTTGAAGAACCAATGGCAGCTATTAAAGTCTCGGGTCTTCTTGGGTATGACGTTACAAATTTGGCACACCTGTATTTTGGGAGATTCTCCCATTCTTCTCGGCAGATCCTCTCAAGCTCTGTCAGGTTGGATGGGAGCGTCGCTGCACAGCTATTTTCAGGTCTCTTCAGAGATGTTCGATAGGGTTCAAGTCTGGGCTCTGGATAGGCCACTCAAGGACATTCAGAGACTTTTTCCGAAACCACTCCTGCGTTGATTTGGCTGTGTGCTTAGGGTCATTGTCCTGTTGGAAGGTGAACCTTCGCCCCAGTCCGAGGTCCTGAGCGCTCTGGTGCAGGGTTTCATCAAGGATCTCTCTGTATTAAGCTCCGTTCATCTATCCCTCGCTACTGACTAGTCTCCCAGTCCTAAACGCTGAAAAACATCCCCATAGCATGATGCTGCCACCACCATGCTTCACCATAGAGATGGTACCAGGTTTCCTCCAGACGTGACACTTGGCATTCAGGTCAAAGAGTTTAATCTTGGTTTCATCAGACCAGAGAATCTTGTTTCTCATGGTCTGAGAGTCTTTAGGGGCCAATCATTTTAGACCTCGCTGTATAACCAACCAATTACAACTTTGCATATTTTAAAACGGTGTTCTCATTCAGG
Organism: Salmo trutta; assembly: GCF_901001165.1. NCBI lineage: Eukaryota > Metazoa > Chordata > Actinopteri > Salmoniformes > Salmonidae > Salmo > Salmo trutta. The sequence continues at coordinate 24,424,494 of NC_042994.1, forward strand.
TACAAAGTACTTAATGCCAGTGTCATCCCTGAGGGCCAGTTCATGGACAACAAAAAGGCTTCTGAGAAGCTGCTTGGGTCCATTGACGTGAATCACGACGATTACAAGTTTGGACACACCAAGGTCAGTCAAATACCCCCAGTAAAAGCTGACAACTTCAAAGATAATTTATTATTGGATGAAACATTGAATTTGGCATTACTGCTATTAGCCAATTGAAACACATTGAATAACAGATTCACTAAATGGAATTTGGAACATGTATTTATCCTCTTATATTAAGTACTAAACTTTCTCCATATAGACTTCCAATTATTATTTTTTAACTGGTACTGGGGACCTTCAGATGAGTCTTGTGAGGCATGTGGGGTGGTAATAGTCTAGGCCAAACCGCTCAGATGCTACAGATGTTTTTGTCAGAAGACCGGTTTGTGGGATGTCTCATGGTCTGACAAACACCTCTCTAGCTCTGCCTGCCACCTTTCACCACAGATGCAGAAGAGCGACATTGGTGGATGCAGTGGATTGAGATGCAAACTGATATCTCTAGCTTAAACAGATGGATTTTGATGGGGATATTTGTATTATGTTAATTAGCTTTAGAAATAGTAGGCTAAGCAATGAATGCATGTAATTGAAACACCAAGGTCAGTCAAATTGCCCCAGCAAAAGCTGACAACAAAACACAACTTCAATAATAATTTAAACCCGTACCATATAAAATCTCTCCAGGTGATCTATCCATCCTTTTGTTCTTTCTTATTCATTTCACTAATGGAAAAGGTGGAAAAACATTGTAGTGTTTTTTTCTCCAGTCATACATCACAAGTATAGAAGAGAAACTAAACTCATTATCATGTACATTGTGTTAGAGTGGTATGATTGCAGTTATCTGATTCTGTGTACATTATTAATCTACAACTGTACAATAACTAACAACTTAGAAACAACCTATCACATGGTTTGTTTGTAACCATATCAAAGTTAATGTTGTTTAAATCAATCTAGTTGTGTTGTTCCCCTCTTTTGATTCCAACATTTCTATCTGTCACCATCTGTGGTTCCATTTACCATGTTAACCTGTGTCTCAGGTGTTCTTCAAAGCCGGTCTGCTGGGTGTCCTGGAGGAGATGAGAGATGAGAAGCTGGCCACTCTGGTCGGCATGGTCCAGGCTCTCAGCCGTGGATTCCTCATGAGGAGAGAGTTTAGCAAGATGATGGAGAGGAGGTGAGGAATAGTAGACATCTTGGCAAAGCTTTCTGTCAACCACCTGTATCTAATGCATTATGATTACATACTGTATATGCTGTGAGTTGTTCAGAATGAGAAAGTACGTCTTATAATGGTCAACTAAAGCTTTTGGGTTAATTAATTTAGTCCAGAAATGGATGTAGCAACTAAGGATTCTAGCTTTATAGCTGCAGTTTGGGATTTGGCTGTTCAATTGTCATTTAAATTTGTGGTATTTACCCATTCAATCTTAAAGAATATAACATGTCTCATGAGCTTAGCATGACTGTCAGTCCTTGCATCTAGACCGCTGTCTATGAATTTAAGAGAGGTTACATTTCCCTAGCCCCATTCCTCAGCTGTATACAAAAAGTGGTGGGGGTTCCAGTTTGTTATTCTTCAATTCCCGGAAACATCCCACTGGTCATTACCAACTCATTTCAACACAAAAGTTATATGTAATGACGTTGAATCAACGTGGATTTGAAAAAAGTTATCAACGTAAGGGAATTTCTTTTTTTTTTCACTCAACTTTTAACCATAATCCAATAACACGGTGACTAATTTTGATTGTCACGTTGAATTCAAGTTAGCCAATTCAACCAAATGTAAATCAAAACTAAACGCTGAACTGACGTCTGTGCCTAGTGGGATGTAACTCACCATGCCACTCTGTCCTTTCTGTCGACCAGAGAGTCCATCTTCGCCATCCAGTACAACATCCGCTCATTCATGAATGTGAAAACCTGGCCATGGATGAAGTTGTATTTCAAGATCAAGCCCCTGCTGCAGAGTGCTGAGACTGAGAAGGAGCTGGCCAACATGAAGGAGAACTATGAGAAGATGACAGCAGACCTGGCCAAGGCTCTGGCCACAAAGAAGCAAATGGAGGAGAAGTTGGTGTCCTTGACGCAGGAGAAGAACGACTTGGCACTCCAAGTAGCATCTGTGAGTCAGCAACAACCTTCTTAGGGGCAAATTTACACACACACACACACACACACACACACACACACACACACACACACACACACACACACACACACACACACACACACACACACACACACACACACACACACACACACACACACAATGAAGTATATGGCTATCTCACAAATTGTTATTGCCCATGTTATTTATTTAATGAATTTCTATTGATTTGCTCTGACCTTGAATACACAAAGTGAGGCCACTGATGTTTCTTTCTTCTGCTCTGAAATCAGGAAGGAGAGAGTCTGAACGATGCTGAGGAAAGGTGCGAGGGGCTCATCAAGAGCAAGATCCAGCTGGAGGCCAAACTCAAAGAGACGACCGAGAGGCTGGAGGATGAGGAGGAGATCAATGCTGAGTTGACTGCCAAGAAGAGGAAGCTGGAGGATGAGTGCTCTGAGCTGAAGAAGGACATTGATGACCTGGAGCTCACCCTGGCCAAAGTGGAGAAGGAGAAGCATGCCACTGAAAACAAGGTCTTGTGTCTTACCATAGACAGTCTAACCAAATAATAATCCAATCAATAATCAACTCAAAACATAGCTTAACAGAAATGGAATTCAAGTTATATTGTGGGAGAAGGAAGAATTAAGAAACAATAGTAGAATTTCAGTTGCGGGGCACTCCCAACATTCATTGCATGTTCTGCTCCCCCTCATTTATGACTTCCATTCAAAACACGGGCATGGAGAACACTGCTATCTAATGTTGAATCTATAGTACAGTAATTGTTGATGCAGTTCTAATCTAAATGAAATGAATGCAATATATAACAAACTAAATCTCCCCTTTATGGTGAAGTATAATTATGTTGTGGCCATTTACAGGTTAAAAACCTGACAGAGGAGATGGCATCTATGGATGAGAGTGTTGCCAAGCTGACCAAGGAGAAGAAAGCCCTCCAAGAGGCCCACCAGCAGACACTGGATGACCTGCAGGCAGAGGAGGACAAAGTCAACACTCTGACCAAGGCCAAGACCAAGCTGGAACAGCAAGTGGACGACGTGAGTGGAGTTTGACATTTTGGCCATGATAGCATGTAAGATGATATTATCTTCAGTTGTTTAGATTTTAACAATATATGTGTTTTTATCTTCTAGCTTGAGGGTTCTCTGGAGCAAGAGAAGAAGCTCCGTATGGACCTTGAGAGATCCAAGAGAAAGCTGGAGGGGGATCTGAAACTGGCCCAGGAGTCCATAATGGACTTGGAGAATGACAAGCAGCAAGCTGATGAGAAAATCAAGAAGTAAACACAAACAAATAGCTACAGTATTAGCTGCAATAAGGTTGAATCTTGGCTAATGCTTCTAATTATGAATTAGTATTTACATAGAGATTATTACAAGCAAAGTGAATGATATGATCCTCTCTCTTTACGCTATCGAACCAAAACAAACTCTGCAATCGAGATATTTGTGTTTCTTAGAAAGGAGTTTGAGACCACCCAGCTCCTCAGCAAGTTTGAAGATGAGCAGTCTCTGGGAGCTCAGCTGCAGAAGAAGATCAAGGAACTCCAGGTACAGTAGAAGACATAAACTCCAGTACAGAAAAGCACAGACTTTAATCATTTCCTGAAAAACATTGTTCTGGTAGCACACATTTCTCACGGGGGCTTCTGATGGCTGAGTAGGTTGGAAGATGGTGTTCCTTGCTGTTGATTCTAACTGTTTTAAAGACGGTGCTTCTTAACATTGTGGTTTTGGTTAGCACAATGGGACACAGTGTTCTGAATATATTGGTGTAACTGTCTTTGTATTAAACACATTTATGCAAAATATACATACTATTATTATTTTGTGAGGTTCAATTGTTTCAACTGTATTTTAGAATTCATCCCCCCTGCTCCTGCCCCGTTCTAGGCCCGTATTGAGGAACTGGAGGAGGAAATTGAGGCTGAGCGTGCTGCCAGGGCTAAGGTTGAGAAGCAGAGGGCTGATCTCTCCAGGGAACTTGAGGAGATCAGCGAGAGGCTGGAGGAGGCCGGAGGCGCCACTGCTGCTCAGATTGAGATGAACAAGAAGCGTGAGGCTGAGTTCCAGAAGCTGCGTCGTGATCTTGAAGAGTCCACCCTGCAGCATGAGGCCACAGCCGCCGCTCTGCGCAAGAAGCAGGCTGACAGTGTGGCTGAGCTCGGGGAGCAGATCGACAACCTGCAGCGCGTCAAGCAGAAGCTGGAGAAGGAGAAGAGCGAGTACAAGATGGAGATTGATGACCTCTCTAGCAACATGGAGGCCATCGCCAAGGCTAAGGTGAGTAGTAATGTTTTGATAAAGCAGTGTCGAGGATGGTCAACTACATTACCATTCAAGTGAACTGAAGTTGACAGGAGTCACATATATAAAGTAATGATGGAACATGTTTCACTCACAGGGCAATCTGGAGAAGATGTGCCGTACTCTTGAGGACCAGCTGAGTGAGCTCAAGACTAAGAATGATGAGAATGTTCGCCAGGTCAACGACATCAGCGGACAGAGGGCCAGACTCCTGACAGAAAATGGTACCATCAACAATGAACAACAAGCCAATGCTTTACTTCAGTAGAAAACAACATGTATTAAGGGCTAAATCCACATAGTTTCTACTGTACTCTTCACCACCTAACATTGCCCTACGATACCTCAGAATACATGTTCAATCTTAGAGAACAGAGACCCTATTAACAAGATGTTCTTCTGTCCCTGCAGGTGAGTTTGGCCGCCAGCTGGAGGAGAAGGAAGCCCTGGTGTCTCAGCTGACCAGAGGAAAACAGGCCTTCACTCAGCAGGTGGAGGAGCTGAAGAGGGCTATTGAGGAGGAGGTCAAGGTAAAGAACCCAAAATGGACTCCACCGACCAGAGTGTAGAGCTATATCTTCATACAGACGGTGACTACGTCACCCTCAGAGACTTCTACTGTCATTTGTTTGACTATCTCTCTAATCTATCGTTTTCTCTCTCTTTCTTTCTCACAGGCTAAAAATGCACTAGCCCACGGTGTCCAGTCTGCCCGCCATGACTGTGACCTCCTGAGGGAGCAGTTTGAGGAGGAGCAGGAGGCCAAGGCAGAGCTGCAACGTGGCATGTCCAAGGCCAACAGTGAGGTGGCTCAGTGGAGGACTAAGTATGAAACTGATGCTATCCAGCGCACAGAGGAGCTGGAGGAGGCCAAGTGAGTCACACACAACAGAAAAAAAAACTAATATAGGGTAAGGATGAAAAGGGTGGAAGTGGGGCTCTGAGAAAATGTCACATCAATATGTATTGTAACGTTTGTTTTCGCACCATAAAACCACCGTCTGTCGTCCAACAGGAAGAAGCTGGCCCAGCGTCTTCAGGAGGCTGAGGAGACCATTGAGGCGACCAACTCCAAGTGCGCCTCCCTGGAGAAGACCAAGCAGAGGCTGCAGGGAGAGGTGGAGGACCTCATGATTGATGTTGAGAGAGCCAACGCATTGGCCGCCAACCTCGACAAGAAGCAGAGGAACTTTGACAAGGTGAAAACCTCACACAACAGTGATATTTTCTGTCCAGTATATGATTAATTGTAGTATAAGTGTAGCATATTTCTGATTCAAAACTCTTCATCAATGACTTCTAATGAAAATCCCATGGATTCTCCTAGGTTCTGGCAGAGTGGAAGCAGAAGTATGAGGAGGGTCAGGCAGAGCTGGAAGGAGCTCAGAAGGAGGCTCGCTCTATGAGCACTGAACTCTTCAAGATGAAGAACTCCTACGAGGAGGCTCTGGATCATCTGGAGACTCTGAAGAGAGAGAACAAGAACCTGCAACGTGAGCATTTGACAGCAGTTCTATTTGGCTCATGTTTGACTAGTTTTTTGAAAATGGAGGGAACTGCAATCATCAACATTAATATTTCACCATTTCAGAGTTTTCAACTGCAGTTAAAAAAAAAAAATGGAACATGTAATTGCTATTGCTTTTAACAACCCAAGGAAGATGAGGGCAATTAGCTTTGCAAGACCGTATGAAGTGCTGTTAATTAATTACTGTTATCATGATTCATTGTCAACTTCAGTGCATTGGCGATATCCACTGAAAATCTCCCAAGTCTAATCTTCTCCTGTATGTGTGTGTGCAGAGGAGATCTCTGACCTGACTGAGCAGATCGGAGAGACTGGCAAGAGCATCCATGAGCTGGAGAAGGCCAAGAAGACCGTGGAGACAGAGAAGTCTGAGATCCAGACGGCTCTGGAGGAGGCTGAGGTACAAACTACAGCTGTTTGATGGGAAAAGCAGTGTTAAACTAGCAAACGCCAGCTACAGTCTAACAATCCCTGTATTGGAGTTTATTGTAGTCATACTGTATATATAATTCTTGCATCCAAATGTATCGAACACAATTCTCCTGACTGCTTCTGTTTGTCCAGGGAACACTGGAGCACGAGGAATCCAAGATTCTGCGTGTGCAGCTGGAGCTGAACCAGATCAAGGGTGAGGTGGACAGAAAGATCGCTGAGAAGGACGAGGAGATGGAGCAGATCAAGAGGAACAGCCAGAGGGTGGTTGACTCCATGCAGAGCACCCTGGACTCTGAGGTCAGGAGCAGGAATGATGCCCTGAGGGTGAAGAAGAAGATGGAGGGAGACCTGAACGAGATGGAGATCCAGTTGAGCCACTCCAACAGGCAGGCCGCTGAGGCCCAGAAACAGCTGAGGAACGTCCAGGGCCAGCTCAAGGTAAAGGGACGGGGACATCACTCTCAAAAATCTGAACTTGGGGGGATTTGTGAATCTGTAGAAAATAATAGAACAAAGGAATTTAATAGAATGGACTATGTACTGTAGAAAAGTAGGAATATTTGGGGAAAATCTTACCAATTAATATTTCTATCACTGATCCAACTGCGCCTACTTCCTAAAAAAGTCTTAATTGAACCTATGTCATTGTGAACTCCAGGATGCCCAATTACACCTTGATGACGCAGTCCGCGCTGCAGAGGACATGAAGGAGCAGGTAGCCATGGTGGAGCGCAGAAACGGTCTGATGGTGGCTGAAATCGAGGAGCTGAGAGTAGCTCTGGAGCAGACAGAGAGAGGCCGCAAAGTGGCTGAGACTGAGCTAGTAGACGCCAGCGAGCGTGTTGGACTGCTGCACTCCCAGGTATGGGTCAAAGCCATTTCTAATGAAACTCAACCAAGCATACTGTTTACACACACCTGGAATACAACAGTGCTTACTCTTAGACTTTTATAATTTCAGTCTTGTGACTAGTAACTCCTCTTGAGAGTCAAACAAATCATCTTGTTTTCTCCTTCAGAATACCAGCCTTCTGAATACCAAGAAGAAGCTGGAGACTGACCTGGTGCAGGTGCAGGGAGAGGTGGACGACATCGTCCAGGAGGCCAGGAATGCAGAGGAGAAGGCCAAGAAGGCCATCACTGACGTGAGTCCTTGAATTACATCAACTTGATTTGTCCCCAAGGGTCAATGGTAGCTGGGCTGGTTATGAACAACAAAGATCTGAGAGGGACATTATGATTGGTGCATAAATTAAACAAACTACCATTACAGGCGGCCATGATGGCTGAGGAGCTGAAGAAGGAGCAGGACTCCAGTTCTCACCTGGAGAGGATGAAGAAGAACCTGGAGGTCATAGTCAAGGACCTGCAGCACCGCCTGGATGAGGCTGAGAATCTGGCCATGAAGGGAGGCAAGAAGCAGCTCCAGAAACTGGAGTCCAGGGTGAGTTATCAGCAGGGTGGATTAGGGTGGATTGAAAGACAGTTTGCTGGAAATGTATTTGATCATATAAAATACACAGAAGCATTGTTTAATTACTTTTTCTCTCAATGAACCCCCTAGATCAGGGGTTGTACACATTTCGCCATGGTGTAGGGAGAACATTGTGCAGTATTACATCTTAAATTACAGTGCATTTATGTTCAAAACCGAAACATGTAATATGTTACACTTCTGTAGTGGAGTTGAGAAGAACTGGAGCCAAGACCATTCATAATACACTGCTCAAAAAATAAAGGGAACACTTAAACAACACATTGTAACTCCAAGTCAATCACACTTCTGTGAAATCAAACTGTCCACTTAGGAAGCAACACTGATTGACAATACATTTCACATGCTGTTGTGCAAATGGAATAGACAACAGGTGGAAATTATAGGCAATTAGCAAGACACCCGCAATAAAGGAGTGGTTCTGCAGGTGGGGACCACAGACCACTTCTCAGTTCCTATGCTTCCTGGCTGATGTTTTGGTCACTTTTGAATGCTGGCGGTGCTTTCACTCTAGTGGTAGCATGAGACGGAGTCTACAACCCACACAAGTGGCTCAGGTAGTGCAGCTCATCCAGGATGGCACATCAATGCGAGCTGTGGCAAGAAGGTTTGCTGTGTCTGTCAGCGTAGTGTCCAGAGCATGCAGGCGCTACCAGGAGACAGGCCAGTACATCAGGAGACATGAAGGAGGCCGTAGGAGGGCAACAACCCAGCAGCAGGACCGCTACCTCCGCCTTTGTGCAAGGAGGAGCAGGAGGAGCACTGCCAGAGCCCTGCAAAATGATCTCCAGCAGGCCACAAATGTGCATGTGTCTGCTCAAACGGTCAGAAACAGACTCCATGAGGGTGGTATGAGGGCCCCACGTCCACAGGTGGGGGTTGTGCTTACAGCCCAACACCGTGCAGGACGTTTGGCATTTGCCAGAGAACACCAAGATTGACAAATTCGCCACTGGCGCCCTGTGCTCTTCACAGATGAAAGCAGGTTCACACTGAGCACGTGACAGACCGGTTTGGCAGTGGGTCAGTCATGGTGTGGGGTGGCATTACTTTGGGGGGCCGCACAACCCTCCATGTGCTCGCCAGAGGTAGCCTGACTGCCATTAGGTACCGAGATGAGATCCTCAGACCCCTTGTGAGACCATATGCTGGTGCGGTTGGCCCTGGGTTCCTCCTAATGCAAGACAATGCTAGACCTCATGTGGCTGGAGTGTGTCAACAGTTCCTGCAAGAGGAAGGCATTGATGCTATGGACTGGCCCGCCCGTTCCCCAGACCTGAATCCAATTGAGCACATCTGGGACATCATGTCTCGCTCCATCCACCAACGCCACGTTGCACCACAGACTGTCCAGGAGTTGGCGGATGCTTTAGTCCAGGTCTGGGAGGAGATCCCTCAGGAGACCACCCGCCACCTGATCAGGAGCATGCCCAGGCATTGTAGGGAGGTCATACAGGCACGTGGAGGCCACACACACTACTGAGCCTCATTTTGACTTGTTTTAAGGACATTACATCAAAGTTAGATCAGCCTGTAGTGTGGTTTTCCACTTTAATTTTGAGTGTGACTCCAAATCCAGACCTCCATGGGTTGATAAATTGGATTTCCATTGATTATTTTTGTGTGATTTTGTTGTCAGCACATTCAACTATGTAAAGAAAAAAGTATTTAATAAGATTATTTCTTTCATTCAGATCTAGGATGTGTTGTTAAAGTCTTCCCTTTATTTTTTTGAGCAGTATAATAATAATCAAATAATAATAATAATAATAATAATACAGATTCACAATAAATATCAACACACAATATATTATCCATCCAATTCATCTCATAGTAATAATTTGTTATATTTGTTTAATTTCTCTCTCTCTATATCGCTAACGTTAGCTATGGCAGTATTCATAAATGCACTCTGGCTATCTACTCAGATTTCAGAGCACCTCGTCTGAGAGTGCCAGAGCGCAGAATAACTGATGAATTTACGAACGCTCAACATCTGTTGAATATGACTGGTGTCGGTTAACGTTGGCAAAAAAAAGAGGCGTAATTAAATTGTTGCCAGCAGCCAACGCTCTGGATAACATGAAAACAGCCTAACCAGCTCTGTCTGCAAGGGCGAGTAAAATGGTCAGAGTGAAGTGTTCTCTCATTTGTGTCTGGAAGTAGAAAGTAAGCTAGCCAACGTTGGCCAGCTAGCTCGGGTGCTTGACTGCCGTTGTGAGGTCAGAATGCTCGGATCAACCTTACTCTCCGGCCAGATCTGCCAGTGTGCGCTCTGAACGCTCCTAGAGCGTGGCACTCCAGGTTTAATTTACGAACACACCCTACATGTCTCATTGATCTGCTAAAAAAGGCCGTTGCTATGGAAGCTAGCGTTGCTATGCTGGGCTACTAGCTAGCAGGCTATCGGCTTAATTAATGTATAGGCTAGCGGACTTGAATAAAACGTGAAAACACAACATAACATCTTACCAAGTATATTTACATACTCCAGAGACATTAGTGCCTTGAATATTATCTTCAAAATAAAGACATACAAATGTATTTATGTCAGTGCTTCTGTCTTGCTGTTGACTCACTTTGCAAACTTCTCTCAACTGCCATGGCGCGAGACCGACATACTAAAAGAAACATCACAACATTAAAAAAGGCAAGTGGCCATACTGGTACTGCACCATGCACTTCTAACTGCATAACAAAATGAATAAATTGTCATATTACAAATACAAGAAGAAATTCGATTTTTTTTTCAAAATGGATCATTGATGGAATACGGTGTCTCTCAGAACCATGTTGTTTATCTATGGTTTAAGAACATAAATTGTGGTTTAATAATATTACATAGTATTGTACCCTCTAAACATTTTCCACAGATCACTCGTAGTCTAATCTGTTATTACTAGAAATATTCATAAAAATGTAAATGTAAATTCCACTTTGGGAACCACTAATGTAGAAATAATTACAGACCCTTTCAATTAAAATGGTGAAAGTACATAGGAACAGATAAGTTGTGCCTCCTTGTCTGGGTAGAAGACTACTGTATATCTCTGTGTTACAAATATTTGTTATGTCTGATTTCCCCACCTCCAACAAATACCTACATTTATTTCTTCCACAAAGGTGCGTGAGCTCGAGACTGAGGTGGAGGCCGAGCAGAGAAGAGGTATAGACGCAGTCAAGGGAGTCCGCAAGTATGAGCGCAGAGTCAAGGAGCTCACTTACCAGGTAAGAGAAAGTGCATTCTTTACATACTTGACACTAACAATGACAGGTTTGTGTATAAAACTATACTGACATTGATTCTTTGATCTTCTCCCACAGACTGAGGAGGATAAGAAGAACGTTAACAGACTTCAGGACCTGGTAGATAAGCTGCAGATGAAAGTGAAGGCCTACAAGAGGCAGGCTGAGGAAGCGGTGAGTCACTGACTTAGTCAAATACTCTGAAAGCGTACATTAAAAAAATCCCTAGTAGACAATACAAAACTTAATATCCATACAGTTTTGTTGAAGTAAGTGTTACTATGGCACATCAGTCAACAATGAATTATGCACATTTCTGAGTGCCTCCTATGCCAATGTGTTACCAACTTAAAGGAGAGGGGGTTGAAAATTAATTTGCTGTGCTGGGGGCTGGTCTAGTGATAGTGCTGGAGGCAGCGCCACTCACTTAATCTGCTGTATCATCTATCTCCCTATATACATTGCTATCCTAAATCTGTCAATATTTGTGTTGTTTAAAATACCTTTAAAAACATATTTTAATTTGCTGCCTGAAGCTTCAAACTTTAAATACTGATGTTCTGCTCTCCCTCTCTTTTCCTCACCCAGGAGGAAGCAGCAAACCAGCACATGTCTAAGTTCAGGAAGGTTCAGCATGAGCTGGAGGAGGCTGAGGAGCGTGCTGACATCGCTGAAACTCAGGTCAACAAGCTCAGAGCCAAGACCCGTGACACTGGAAAGGTACAGAACTGCTGCTAAACCTATACCTGACTCATGTTCAGATATGACCACATCAACACCACCTATGATTCAGTCTTCTCAGAGGTCAATACAGACCTTTTACACTCAACTGTATTTAAGATCTCTAAGAAGCACATTTCAGGAAGGGCTAAACAATCTAATAAGAGTAATTCAGTTTGTACTTCAACATCTAAAATCCAAGCTGAGCACTGAGCATTAAAGACTTGATCGATTATATTCTATCCAAGTCTATCATGTTCATTATTATTACTGATCCATTATATTCTATCCATATATTTATCATGTTCATTATTATTACTGTTCCATTATATTCTATCTTTCTTCTTACAGGGAAAAGAAGTTGCTGAATAAACAAGACCAAAGTAGTGAAGATCAAAGTCTTACCATTTTCCTGTGTTCCATAAAATATGATTTTCATGGTGAAATGTTGAGCATTGATTAAAAACATGTAGGCCTACATACACTTCCTTTGTGACTGTGGACTTATTACTCAGCAAACAGATTTTTCAAACCATAAAAAATATTGTACTTTAGTTAACCTGTTATGGATAGGGGGCAGTATTTTCATGGTCGGATAAAAAGCGTACCCGATTTAATCTGATTATTACTCCTGCCCAGAAACTAGAATATGCATATAATTATTAGCTTTGGATAGAAAAGACTCCAAAGTTTCTAAAACTGTTTGAATGGTGTCTGTGAGTATAACAGAACTCATTTGGCAGGCCAAAATCTGAGAAGATTCCTTACAGGAAGTGCCCTCTCTGACCATTTCTTGGGCTTCTACACTCTCTTTATTGAAAACTAAGGATCTCTGCTGTAACGTGACACATCCTACGGCTCCCATAGGCTCTCAAAAGGCGGCAAAATGCTGAATGATGCCTTTGCAGGCCCAGGCTGAAAAACAGTAGCGCATTTGGATAGTGGTCAATCTGAGAACAATGAGACTGAGGCGCGTGCACGAGGCGACACCATGTTTTATTTGTTCGTCTTTGAACGAAAACAGGGTTTCCCAGTCGGAATATTATAGCTTTTTTACGAGAAAAATCGCATAAAAATTGATTTTAAACAGCGGTTGACATGCTTCGAAGTACGGTAATGGAATATTTAGATTTTTTTTGTCACGAAACGCGTCAGCGCGTAACCCTTCGTCACCCTTCGGATAGTGTCTTGAACGCACAACAAAACGCCGCTATTTGGATATAACTATGGATTATTTGGAACCAAACCAACATTTGTTATTGAAGTAGAAGTCCCGGGAGTGCATTCTGACGAAGAACAGCAAAGGTAATTACATTTTTCTTATAGTAAATCTGACTTTGGTGAGGGCTAAACTTGGTGGGTGTCTAAATAGCTAGCCCATGATGGCGAGCTATCTACTCAGAATATTGCAAAATGTGCTTTCACCGAAAAGCTATTTTAAAATCGGACATAGCGATTGCATAAAGGAGTTCTGTATCTATAATTCTTAAAATAATTGTTATGTTTTTTGTCAACGTTTATCGTGAGTAATTTAGTAAATTCACCAGAAGTTTCGGTGGGTATGCTAGTTCTGAACGTCCATGCTAATGTAAAAAGCTGTTTTTTGATATAAATATGAACTTGATTGAACAAAACATGCATGTATTGTATAACATAATGTCCTAGGAGTGTCATCTGATGAAGATCATCAAAGGTTAGTGCTGCATTTAGCTGTGGTTTTGTTTTTTGTGACATTAAATGCTACCTTGAAAAATGGGTGTCTGATTATTTCTGGCTGGGTACTCTGCTGACATAATCTAATGTTTTGCTTTCGCTGTAAAATCTTTTTGAAATCGGACAGTGTGGTTAGATAAAGGAGAGTCTTGTCTTTAAAATGGTGTAAAATAGTCATATGTTTGAAAAATGGAAGTTTTTGGATTTTCGAGGACTTTGTATTTTGCGCCACGCCCATCATTGGATATTGGAGCAGGTGTTCCGCTAGCGGAACGTCTAGATGTAAGAGGTTTAAGAGGCATTAGAAAAAGACAGAAATGCATGTTACCAATTGAACGACATCTATTGCAGGATAAATCAATGTTAATGTTTACATAGCTGGCCATATATGGATGTTCAATTTTTATTTGTGGTGGTTATGTAGGCTTCTTCTAACCCATCGCTTTCCACTACATATAATAATACGATTAAATTATATCTTTACATTAAAAACCATATCAGAATTCCAGTTCTTCCAATAATGTTATACCCCTTGATCTTCAAGAATAGGACTTGGAAATATGGGAGTATAGATTAGCCAAATTGTTTATCCTGAGCATAACCCCAAAACGAAGGACTTATTAGCCAGCCCTACTCTGTTGTTTATGATTTTGTTGTCATGGAGGACTGATTGGGCTCATTGATTCGAGTTGAAAAAGAAATGCTCCGCTCATGGAATGCCATGCTTTGAGCTCTACTGAAAAGTGCTATTTACATGTGAAAAATGAATGCCATATGCTGCATTTGCTATAGGCCTATTGCTTACCTTTTTGTTGGTGACATTTTGATATCTTGATAATATGCAGCTTTTCAAAGGGAAAATTGACAGATGAAACAATATCAAAACGGCCACCATGCCTCTGTTTTGGTAAAATGTAACCACTCTCAGATTAATAGACAGCCATGAATGCAAGTACTGACCATCCATGACATCAAAAGTATTGTTTTATCCATGTTATGAGGCTCTCACAGTGTTTGTTTACATTAACAATGTTTACAAACATTGGAATAAAATAAGCTTATATTTTGGATTCTCATGGAGTGTGACAGTTGAACTAAGCTCATGAGGCATTTCTAAGTTATATTCTTCAATAATAAATAAATATATATATATGATCCAATATATATATATATGTATATATATTACATGTATGTAGATGTAAGAACTACAGATTGCTCCTTTAAGTCTATCAAAAGTGTCGGAGTTTGAGCATGTGTCCATTAGGCCTATGGATATATATTTTTTTATCAGCATGATAGGCTGGGATCCGCACTATGCACCTGTTGCAAGAACGCATTTTTCACTGGCTGTCCACTGGTTTCAAAAACAATTATTGATAGGCAACTTAAACTTCTTGAATTCAACCATATTGGGTTCAAATACACATTTAGATTTGTGAACAGCCATCCAGAACACCCCCAATCCGTAAGGCGCAAATAGCTAAATGAGAGTGCAGCAGTGTGATTCAGATCAATATGCTATGAAGATATCAATAATAAGTGATATCCGTATTGCCGTAGACTACACCACTGCTGTCATCCTTACCTACAAGCGTTTATATAAGCTCTTTTCCCCGATCCGTCAAACACATTTGTTTTGTCATCATAGTGGTCTCTGAGTCATGATCAGACTCGCTCATGTTGAACACATTTAAACCTGTGCCTTTTTTCAATGTTGATTTGAATGTCATTTAGAAAGCAGTGGTGTCAAAGATTTTTTTCAGAATTTAAAAGTAATCATCTAGTTTTTCAAAAGAATCTAATCTGATTACAATATTTTTGCTGGTAATGTAACCGAATACAATTACAGTTATTTTGTCACGTTCGACGAAAGGAGCGAACCAAGGCGCAGCGTGCGTATAGTTCCACATACTTTATTTCAAAGTGAAACTGAACAAAAACAACGAAGAATAAACAAACGTCCAGTACAGAGCGCACTTAAGCACTAACTGAAAACAATATCCCACAACACAGGTGGGAACAATGGGCAACTTAAATATGATCCCCAATTAGAGACAACAATAATCAGCTGCCTCTAATTGGGAACCATACCAAAACACCAACATAGAAATATAACGACTAGAACACCCCCGAGTCACGCCCTGACCTAAGGCACCATAGAGAACCCAGAGGGCTCTCTATGGTCAGGGCGTGACATATTTAGTAATCCGTTACTCCCCAACCCTGGAGAAATGTAACCACTCTCCTGTTCTCAGACTCAGGAGGTAAGAACTGACCATCCAAAATAGGGTTGAATATTTTCCCTGTTCCATCCCGAGAATAAATCATTTTTCTCCCGGGTAACCCAGTATTTTCAACCCAAACCGAAAGTGTCATTCTAAAGGATAGCTATAATGGATATAATATGTCTGGTTTTGATTAGAGATTTGACCTACATGAAAATTCAAGCCTGATGCTACCTGAGCCTGATGAGCCATACATTAAATACATTTTTTAGCTCAAGCCCCAAAAAGTCCAAATGACTGTGCCGTTATGTGTACAAAACATTAAGGACACCTGCTCTCTCCATGACATAGACTGACCAGGTGAGTCCAGGTGAAAGATATGTCCCTTATTGATGTCACTTGTTAAATCCACTTCAATCAGTGTAGATGGTGCTGCCAGACCCATGGTAGAGTGGGCGCATACACCGCTAGGTAACCATTGCCTCTTGCTGCTCTATGCCACGGAGATAGTCTCCACAATCCAGTGGGAGAGATGCTGCTTAGAGAGCGACTTGCCGCAAACTGGATTAGCAAAACAGACAAAAAGTTGGTCACATAAATGGATATCCCGTGTCCGTTCAATGTACGTGTGTAAATCTCCCACCGGACACAGGGCATGTAACTTCTGCTGCTCTTCAGAAGCCAAAGGAAGAGTCGAAAATGGAAATAAAGACCTGTAGGACATAGCCATGACGTTCGGGTAAAGGACGCATTTGGACGAACTGAGTACAAGAAGGGTGAATGGGTAACGCTGAGACAGTGGCCATGTACACTTTTAACAGAAAGGAATCAAATCAAATGCGCCGAATACAACAGGTGCATACCTTACCGTGAAATGCTTACTTACAAGCCCTTATTAACCAACAATGCAGTTCAAGAAAGAGTTAAGAAAATATTTACTAAATTAACTAAAGTAAAAAATAATAAAAATTAACACAATAAAAAAACTATAACGTGGCTCTATTCAGGGGGTACCGGTACCGAGTCAATGTTCAGGGGTACAGGTTAGTCGAGGTAATTTGTACATGTAGGCATGGGTAAAGTGAATATGCATAGATAATAGACAGCGTGTCAATCTAAATAGTCCGGTGGCCATTTGATTAATTGTTACAGCAGTCTTATAGCTTGGGGGTTGAAGCTGCTAATGAGCCTTTTGGTCCTAGACTTGGCGCTCCGGTACCGCTTGCTGTAGTAGAGAGAACAGTCTATGACTTCGGTGACTGGAGTCTTTGACAATTTTTTGGGTCTTCCTCTGTCACCGCCTAGTATATAGGTCCTGGATGTCAGGAAGCTTGTCCCCAATGATGTACTGGGCCGTACACACTACCCTCTGTAGCGCGTTGTGGTCAGATACCGAGCAGTTGCCATACCAGGCGGTGATGCAACCGGTCAGGAGGCTTTCAAATTTTTTTAGCATCTGGGGACCCATGCCAAATCTTTTCAGTCTCTTGAGGGGGAAAGGTGTTGTTGTGCCCTCCTCGCGACTGTCTAGGTGTGTTTGGACCATGATAGTTTGTTGGTGATGTGGACACCAAGGAACTTTAATCTCTCGACCCGCTCTGCTACAGCCCCGTCGATATTAATGGGAGCCTGTTTGGCCCGCTTTTTCCTGTAGTCCACAATCAGCTCCTTTGTCTTACTCACGTTAAGGGAGAGGTTGTTGTCCTGGCACCACACTGCCAGGTTTCTGACCTCCTCCCTGTAGGCTGTCTCATTGTTGTTGGTGATCAGGCCCACCACTGTTGTGTCGTGAGCAAACTTAGTGATGGTGTTGGAGTTGTGTTTGACCACACAGTCGTGGGTGAACAGGGAGTACAGGAGGGGACTAACCATGCACCCCTGAGGGGCCACAGTGTGGAGGATCAGCGTGGCAGAGGTGTTGTTGCCTACTCTTACCACCTGTGGGCAGCCCATCAGGAAATCCAGGATCCAGTTGCAGAGGGAGGTGTTTAGTCCCAGGGTCCTTAGCTTAGTGATGAGCTTTGAGGGCACTATGGTGTTGAACGCTGAGCTGTAGTCCACGAACAGCATTCTCACATAGGTGTTCCTTTTGTCCAGGTGGGAAAGGGCAGTGTGGAGTGTGATTGAGATTACGCCGTCTGTGGATCTGTTGGGGCGATATGCGAATTGGAGTGGGTCTAAGGTTTCCGGGATGATGGTGTTGATGTGAGCCATGACCAGCCTTTCAAAGCACTTCACGGTTACCGACGTGAGTGCTATGGGGCAGTAAACATTTAGGCAGGTTACCTTCGCTTCCTTGGGCACAGGGACTATGGTGGTCTGCTTGAAACATGTAAGTATTACAGACTTGGTGCGCCAGAGTGTCCGTTCCCAACAGGTCCCTAATTATTTAGTAGGGAGAGAGACAGAGTCTGTTGATACACGCCACCATTGACATACTGAGAGTTCTGACCAGTACAAGCCGGCCCGACAATTACTCTGGGTAATGACATGGAGTGCGCTCCGCACCAGTGTCCGACCCCCCAAATCGAGTTGCTTTCGAACCATCTATGTTTCGGCTAACGTCTTCGCTTAACAAGACCGAAAGTTACAGCTGCCACTGAAAAAAACAGGGGAGACTGAAGTAGTTACACTAAATGCTAATTGTTTAAGACCCCCCCCCCCCACACACACACACACACAACACAACAGGCCTTAGAATTTGCAAGACAATTGTAGAAATAGGACTGAAATAGACTCGTTTAGGGGGGAAAAAACATTATTATGTATTCTGTAATGTTATTCTTATCCTCTTACATCTAGACGTTCCGCTAGCGGAACACCTGCTCCAATATCCAATGATGGGCGTGGCGCGAAATACAAAGTCCTCGAAAATCCGAAAACTTCCATTTTTCAAACATATGACTATTTTACACCATTTTAAAGACAAGACTCTCCTTTATCTAACCACACTGTCCGATTTCAAAAAGGCTTTACAGCAAAAGCAAAACATTAGATTATGTCAGCAGAGTACCCAGCCAGAAATAATCAGACACCCATTTTTCAAGCTAGCATATAATGTCACAAAAAACAAAACCACAGCTAAATGCAGCACTAACCTTTGATGATCTTCATCAGATGACACTCCTAGGACATTATGTTATACAATACATGCATGTTTTGTTCAATCAAGTTCATATTTATATAAAAAAAACAGCTTTTTACATTAGCATGTGACGTTCAGAACTAGCATACCCACCGAAACATCCGGTGAATTTACTAAATTACTCACGATAAACGTTCACAAAAAACATAACAATTATTTTAAGAATTATAGATACAGAACTCCTTTATGCAATCGCGGTGTCCGATTTTAAAATAGCTTTTCGGTGAAAGCACATTTTGCAATATTCTGAGTAGATAGCTCGCCATCATGGGCTAGCTATTTTGACACCCACCAAGTTTGGTACTCACCAAACTCAGATTTACTATAAGAAAAATTGGATTACCTTTGCTGTTTTTCCTCAGAATGCACTCCCAGGACTTCTACTTCAATAACAAATGTTGGTTTGGTTCCAAATAATCCATAGTTATATCCAAATAGCGGCGTTTTGTTGTGCGTTCAAGACACTATCCGAAGGGTAAAGAAGGGCGTGTTTCGTGACAAAGAATTTCTAAATATTCCATTACCATACTTCGAAGCATGTCAAACGCTGTTTAAAATCTATTTTTATGCGATTTTTCTCGTAAAAAAGCGATAATATTCTGACCGGGAAACCCTGTTTTCGTTCAAAGACTGAAAATTTAAACATGGAGTCGTCTCGTGCACTCGCACCAGTCTCATTGTTCTCAGATCGACCATTTACCAAATGCGCTACTGTTTTTCAGCCATGGCCTGCAAAGTCATCATTCAACGTTCTGGCGCCTTCTGAGAGCCTATGGGAGCGTTAGAAAATGTCACGTTACAGCAGAGATCCCCTGTTTTGGATAGAGATGATCAAGAAGGCCAAGAAATGGTCAGAGAGGGCGCTTCCTGTTTGGAATCTTCTCAGGCTTTGGCCTGCCAAATGAGTTCTGTTATACTCACAGACACCATTCAAACAATTTTAGAAACTTTGGAGTGTTTTCTATCCAAAGCTAATAATTATCTGCATATTCTAGTTTCTGGGCAGGAGTAATAATCAGATTAAATCGGGTACGTTTTTTATCCGGCCGTGCAAATACTGCCCCCTATCCATAACAAGTTATCCAGATTTACCAGAGGTTCAAATTTCAATGAGTTAGAGGCTAGATAGCTTTGTCAGCATAGCAGAGGCTTCACACTTTTATGAGATGGATATAAATATAATCCACGGTGACGGGGGAGGTTGGAATGAAGGCCAAACAGTCAGTCAGACTAAATACATGGTGTCAGAAGGCAGTCATGGAGCAGTGAGCAGTTACCCACTCTGTCAGATTACTTTAGTTGCAGGTTTTGTGACATCTGTGGTTCTTAAACACAATTGCAGATGCATGCTACGTCTCATAACGCTTGGATTGATGTTTACAAAATTACAAAATTACACATTCGTTTTCTTACACTGTATGACAGCAATGCATACTTTGGTTTAGTTTCCTTGGCACTGTTTCCAAATGCTAACGTTTTAGAATTTGTTGCACTGTCACGCCCTGACCTTAGATCCTTTTATGTCTCTATTTTGGTTGGTCAGGGCGTGAGTTGGGGTGGGCATTCTATGTCCTTTTTCTATTTTTGGTATTTCTTTGTTTCGGCCGGGTAAGGCTCTCAATCAGGGACAGCTGTATATCGTTGTTGCTGATTGGGAGCCATACTTAGGCAGCCTGTTTTCCTTTGGGTTTTGTGGGTGGTTATTTTCTGTTTAGTCATTTGTTACCGGACAGAACTGTTTGGCTGTTGTCTTTTGTTTATTTGTAAAGTGTTCTCTTTTTCCATTAACTTCTTTGGGATAGGGGGTAGTATTTTCACAGCCGGATAAAAAACGTACCCGATTTAAACTAGTTGTCTGACAATTTGTTGTCCTTCTGTTGCATCTCTATCGAAATTACAGCATCTGTGCTGTTACGTGACACTGTCTAAGGCTTCCATTGGCTCTCTAAAGCCACCAGAAAGTGGAATGGGGTGTCTGCTGAATCTGGGCAAAGTATAGGAGCAGTTGTTTGTAAGTGGTCAGCCTGTGGACAGTGAGACTGGAGATGCGCGTTCACGAGAACTCGCCATTTTTTTCTTTCTCTCTTTGAATGAATACAACGTTGCCCGGTTGGAATATTATCACTATTTTAAACAGCGTTTGACATGCTTCTAAGTACGGTAATGGAATATTTTTACATTTTTTGTCATGAAATGTGCTCTCGCGTTACCCTTCGGATAGTGACCTGAACGCATGAACAAAACGGAGGTATTTGAATATAACTATGGATTATTTGGAACCAAAACAACATTTGTTATTGAAGTAGAAGTCCTGGAAGTGCATTCTGATGAAGAACAGCAAAGGTAATCCAATTTTTGTAATAGTAATTCTGAGTTTAGGTGACCCCGAAGTTGGCGGATGTCTAAATAGCTAGCCGTGATGGTCGAGCTATGTACTAAGAATATTGCAAAATGTGCTTTCGCCGAAAAGCTATTTTAAAATCTGACATAGCGATTGCATAAAGGAGGTCTGTATCTATAATTCTTTAAATAATTGTTATGTTTTTTGTCAACGTTTATCATGAGTAATTTAGTCAATTCACCAGAAGTTTTGGGTGGGTATGCTAGTTCTGAACATCACATGCTAATGTAAAAAGCTGTTTTTTTATATAAATATGAACTTGATTGAACAAAACATGCATGTATTGTATAACATAATGTCCTAGGAGTGTCATCTGATGAAGATCATCAAAGGTTAGTGTTGCATTTAGCTGTGGTTTGGGTTTATGTGACATATATGCTTGCTTGGAAAATGGCTGTGTGATTATTTGTGTCTATGTACTCTCCTAAAATAATCTAATGTTTTGCTTTCGCTGTAAAGCCTTTTTGAAATCGGACAATTTGGTTAGATTAACGAGAGTCTTATCTTTAAAATGGTGTAAAATAGTTGATTGTTTGAGAAAATTGAATTGTGGTATTTTAGTTGGTTTTGTATTTCGCGCCGTGCGATGCCATTGGCTGTTGGCTAGGGGTTCCGCTGGTGGAACGGGGTTCCGCTAGCGGAACGTCTAGATGCAAGAGGTTAAATTACAATGATGAGCACTAAGCACACTGCGCCTTGGTCTACTTCTTCAGACAGCCGTTACAGAACCACCCACCACAAGCGGACCAAGCAGCGTGGAGTGAGGACTGGACATGGGAGGACATCCTGGACGGCAAGGGATCGTACACTTCGGAAGAGATCCTGGTCGGAAGGGATCGCCTCCCATGGGAACAGGTAGAGTCACTCAGAAGAGCGGAGGCAGCAGGAGAAAAGGACCAACGGCAACGGTATGAGGGAACACGGCTGGCAAGGAAGCCCGAGAGGCAGCCCCCCAAAAAATTTGGGTGGGGCACACAGGGAGTGTGGCAGAGTGCTCCCCGTACTTACCGGAAGCAGCGTGGTACTGGTCAGGCACCGTGTTATGCTGTGAAGCACACGGTGTCTCCAGTGCGCGCTCATAACCCGGTGCGCTATAGGCCAGCCCCCGCAAGTGCCATGCTAGATTGGGCATCGAGCCAGGACGGGTTGTGGAGGTCGTGCTCTCCAGACCTCCAGTGCGTCTCCAGGACTCGGTCTATCCTGTGCCTGCTCCCAGAGCCAGGCCTCCTGCATGTCTCCCCAGCCTGGTGAGTCCTGTGCCTGCGCCCAGAGCCAGGCCTCCTGCAAGTCTACCCAGCCTGGTGCGTCCTGTGCCTGCTCCCAGAGCCAGGCCTCCTGCATGTCTCCCCAGCCTGGTGAGTCCTGTCCCTGCGCCCAGAGCCAGGCCTCCTGCAAGTCTCCCAAGCCTGGTGTGTCCTGTGCCTGCTCCCAGAGCCAGGCCTCCTGCATGTCTCCCCAGCCTGGTGAGTCCTGTGCCTGCGCCCAGAGCCAGGCCTCCTGCATGTCTCCCCAGTCTGGTGAGTCCTGTGCCTGCTTCCAGAACCAGGCCTCCTGCAAGTCTCCCCAGCCTGGTGCATCCTGTGCCTGCCCCCAGAGCCAGGCCTACGGAAAGTCCCCGTCCAGAGCTTCCGACGACAGTTCCCCGTCCAGAGCTTCCGACGACAGTTCCCCGTCCAGAGCTTCCGGCGACAGTTCCCCGTCCAGAGCTTCCGGCGACAGTGCTCCGTCTAGAGATGGCCCACAGTCCGGAGCCTGCCGAGATGGCCCACAGTCCGGAGCCTGCCGAGACGGCCCACAGTCCGGAGCCTGCCGAGACGGCCCACAGTCCGGAGCCTGCCGAGACGGCCCACAGTCCGGAGCCTGCCGAGACGGCCCACAGTCCGGAGCCTGCCGAGACGGCCCACAGTCCGGAGCCTGCCGAGACACTCCTCAGCCCTGAGTCGCCAGAGTCGCCCGCCAGCCGGGCGCAGCCAGAGTCGCCCTCCAATCCGGGGCCCGCTGCGAGGGTCCCCAGTCCGTGGTCGGCGGCAAGAGACCACGCTCTAGGGGAGCCATTAAAGTGGGGTGAGCCAGCGGTGGAGCGTCCTGCTCCTGAGCTGCCACCACGGGTAGATGCCCACCCGGACCCTCCCCTATAGGTTTAGGTTTTGCGGCCGGAGTCCGCACCTTTGGGGGGGGGGTACTGTCACGCCCTGACCTTAGATCCTTTTATGTCTCTATTTTGGTTGGTCAGGGCGTGAGTTGGGGTGGGCATTCTATGTCCTTTTTTCTATGTTTGGTATTTCTTTGTTTCGGGGGGTATGGCTCTCAGGGACAGCTGTATATCGTTGTTGCTGATTGGGAGCCATACTTAGGCAGCCTGTTTTCCTTTGGGTTTTGTGGGTGGTTATTTTCTGTTACTTGACAGAACTGTTTGGCTGTTGTCTTTTGTTTATTTGTAAAGTGTTCTCTTTTTCCATTAAATTACAAAGATGAGCACTAACCACACTGCGCCTTGTTCTACTCCATTCAACAGCCATTACAGGCACAAATCCCATTTATGTCCTGGGAACGATATTAGCATTTTTTTGCCCAAATCATTAAAAAGTATCTAAAAATGTGTTGTGGAGGTCAACAAAGTCACTTATAGATGATTTGAACATGATGCATAAAAATATCGGTCCGATGACGTTAATGGGATTTGTACCACAAAATGTTATTTAGAAGCAGTGCCAGCCACTGCCAAGGAAACTAAACCAAAGCATGGATTGCTGTCATACCTTGACCATAGACTGCTTACAGGGTAAAGGAAACAAATGTGTAATTTGGGTGAACTATCCCTTTAACAAAGCAGCTAAACACATCATATTATATTGCAATCTGACGTAGCATGCAACCATTAAGAGAATCTAGAATCATGATCCTATATGACCTAAAGAGAAAGGTCCTGCCCAGGGCCATGGAGTGTGAGGCCAAGTTGATCAGACACATTGGTCCCACACTGATGTCATTTCAATGTTGTGATTTTGAACAGATTTACTGTTCAAAATTTACTGTTTACTGTTCAACATGTAAATAGGAAGAGGAAAGTGAATTATGAATATGGATTTAAACAACATTTAATCCATAGTATCTACACAGTCCCCAAATTCTAAACAAATTCAAGGAAACCAACAGTATTTTATAGAGCCATGATCACAGCAAAATGAGCTACAAAAATAAATTTAAAATAACACCTCATGGCACAACGCCTCTCCCCTATCTGACTTAAATAACTTGTAGGCCTGTGTATAATGATAGGTGTGTGTACCTGATAGATGCTAATGAGTGTAAATGTAACATATATATTTTAATGTAGGTCTACAGTAATTGGTCTCTGTTTTTCTCAGTGTTGTGTCTGTTTTGTTTTAAATGTACATAGTTCTGTCCTTGAGCTGTTCTTGTCTATTACAGTTCTGTATTATGTCATGTTTTGTGTGGACCCCAAGAAGAGTAGCTGCTGCTTTAGCAACAGCTAATGAGGATCCTAATGATATTCTAACCCTGGAAGGGTTGTTGACATTTATATCTTAACGCATTATTGAGAAATAATTCATTGAAGTTGGAACACTGGTGACATTTAATGTCCCCGTTAAAAATCAGGTGGTTCTCGGAAGCTGCTGAACAGAACATAGCGAGAGGCGGGGAGTGTGTTGTGTAATTTCCTCCATGTTGATTGCTCAAGGCTCATCGAAATTGTTGTCATATTGGCTTAGATGTGATGGTAGAAAGACTTCAATTTAACATTGAACATTGATCAATGCCTTCTTAAGAAGCTGGTGGCCACCAGCTTCTTAATGTTTTGCTACACTGTGCCTAATGAACACAACCCTGATTCTGATCCAACAAGTTGAGTACAACATTATTTAGATGACTACGATATTAAAGTTGACTGTTATTATGACTGTTTGATATATTATGACTTGTTGGTACACGGCCCTGTTTGTTGGATAAATTGCAGCACTATAAAACAGAGGCTCCTATCATCAGGTCTTCAGTCATCCCAGATATAACAGCTGCCATAGAGGTCAAGGATATTACCAAAGCAGCAGTTAAACTGGACAACTTTCTATTCAACACCTTATATTCAACTCATTCACAGGCAGACATGAACACTCCATTTTTCCCATGATTTAAATCCATCTTCCAATTAATAGTTTCTAAACATTGATCATTGGTGGATTGGGCTGTCACTTGTCCTGACCCTTCAAAAGGCTTGGCTAGGAAGAGTCCCCTGCTCCCCAAGACGCTTGTGTTCCAACAGCTGCAGCTGAAGGGAGGTTGTGGGATTCCCAGTTTTATTTATGTTCTCTGTTATGGACATGACTGTGTCTTCCTACTATCTATATCATATATGGTCATATCCTCTGGTGCACGGCTCAAATGGAAACAAATCTGCTCATAAAGCAATAAAGCAAAGCCAAATTAATTTAGATATGTTGCTGTGGAAGCTGGATGTATTTCTGACACACCCACTTCTGAACATGGCCATATTGGGCTTGTAAATGAGCTGGTGCTTTTTGGTACACTTCTTGTAACTCTGCCATCGACTGTATGGGATCAAATTGGAGTTTCGAGAACAGTTCAGCAGATGTGATTTGATACCATCTCTATGACGGAGGGTCAGAAAGCAATCCTAAACAACTGCATGTATTTCTGACACCCATTTTCGGGTTGGAGAAGGTCACTGACGGTATTAATTTTGACTACTTGTTTGTCCAAAGAGCTGTAAAGCTTGCTAAAAAACACAACTCCCCATTTTATCCAAGTGTTCAACCTTGTAAATGTATTAGATTATTTTACATTTAACCCTCCGTTGACGTCACACTGCGTGTTGAAAGGTGGACCACAGAGAGATTCGATACAGGCCAGCACATTATATTGACCTTATTAGTCGACCATGAGGTCCTCACATTGCTGACACCGTAATAGATTTACAGCGAGATATGTGATCTGGAAAATAACATCTGAATTAACCGAGCCAAGATTGGTTGTTTTGTGGATCCATGCCACAGCATTTGACATTTCACATCCAGATTTAAATTTGTACTGGCTGTGACATTTGAACAGTTGAATCATGTAAACAAAATGTTGCTGTGAGCCAAGGCGCTGGGGTGTCTCAGGCAAACTCCTGTCTGTGGTGATAAAGCTACTTTGCGGCACTCCCGTCTCCTTTTCACCTCATTTAACACCAAATTTACTTACCAAAAGTCACATCTCAATAGGTGGTTCAGGCAAGTCATGAGATAGCACAAGTTTGTGTGTGTGTAGGGGGGTTTCCTCTTTTGTTCTATATTGCTCCTCTATTGAAGGGGGGAGGCCGATGACATCAGGACTTCCAATCAAACCAACTCATTGAATGCCCTACTCCTTGAAGTTTGCATTTGTGTCTAAAAAATACAAAAATGTATAGATTTACAGCGAGATATGTGACCTGGAAAATAACATCTGAATGAACCTAGCCAAGCTGGGTTGTTATGGGAATCCATGACACAACATGACTCCGCCTCTCCACAGCATGTGACGTTTCACATCCAGATTTAGATTTTTACTGGCTTTGACATTTGAATGGATTGAATCATATAAAATACATTTCTGATGTGAGCCAAAGCTCTGGGGTGTCTCAGGCAAACTCCTGTCTGTGGTGATACAACTACTTTGTGAGCACAGACTGAGTTGTTTAAAGCTCCCTTAAAATGTATTGGATCAAGAGTTACTATCTGATCCTTCCACAACCCTGCTAAAATATGTAAAATATGTACAATAACAGTTTTATAATGACAGTTTACTCAACCCCCCCCCAAAAAAATACTTAAGTAATACTTAAAGTATTTTTACTTAAATACTTTACATCACTGATAAATGTGCTTTAGCCATCCCACTGGCCTGATATTGGCTACACTGTCTAGCTACTTCCCATTCCTTACTGAGGAAAGCAGGAGCTAAGGACACTGTGCCTGCCCCATGTCATTGTGTTGCCGGTGCAAACTCTCCCCATTGAGCAGTGTAGACTGTATCACCGTGGCATCCAAATGGTGACCAGTATTACAAGTATTTATTGTGTAAGCTAGTCTGACGACTCACACTAAATTCTTCCGCTGATCTGTCGTTTGCTACATACTTCATTGCGGAGAAAAAACTAGCGTCCATGGACGTGGCGTCGTGTTTGGCCGGAGCAAGGAGTCTGGGAAACTAGGCAACATGTGGGCTGCTATCTTACTCTAAATAAAATCAAGTGCGATGGAACAAATTGAAGATGGTGACTAAAATATCACTGTAAGCCTCCCAGGGCCGTTGTGCCTCTAAAGTGTTAAAAACTAACATTGTGGATTAATAATATTGTATTGCATTGCACTGTAAACTTTTTCCACAGATCATATATTTTTCTTAAAGAAACATTTCAATTTGGGTCTATCAATATAGGCCAATTCCCCTGACTGTAAAGGGTTAAAACTACAATTTAGATATTTAGCTGGTCAGTCCTTAGATCCATAGCTCAGTCTATTAATTTGAGTGTTTACATTTCTCCAGCCTAATCCCTCAGCTGATGTGAACGCTTTGTTGGGGTACCACTTTGTTGTTGTTTGAATCCCAGATTGCTCCTTTAATTAAAGTACAATATTTTATGGTATTAAAAAGCTGTTTGCTGAGTAATAAGTCCACAGTCACAAAGGAAGTGTATGTAGATCCACATGTTTTTAATCAATGCTCAACATTTCACCATGAAAATCATATTTTATGCAACACAGGAAAATGGTAAGACTTTGATCTTCAATACTTTGGTCTTGTTTATTCAGCAGCTTCTTTTCCCTGTAAGAAGAAAGATATAATATAATGGAACAGTAATAATAATGAACATGATAAATATATGGATAGAATATAATGGATCAGTAATAATAATGAACATGATAGACTTGGATAGAATATAATGGATCAAGTCTTTAATGCTCAGTGCTCAGCTTGGATTTTAGATGTTGAAGTACTAACTGAATTACTCTTATTAGATTGTTTAGCCCTTCCTGAAATGTTCTTCTTAGAGATCTTCAATACAGTTGAGTGTAAAAGGTCAGTATTGACCTCTGTGAAGACTGAATCATAGGTGGTGTTGATGTGTTCATATCTGAACATGAGTCAGGTACAGGTTTAGCAGCAGTTCTGTACCTTTCCAGAGTCACGGGTCTTGGCTCTGAGCTTGTTGACCTGAGTCTCAGCGATGTCAGCACGCTCCTCAGCCTCCTCCAGCTCATGCTGAACCTTCCTGAACTTAGACATGTGCTGGTTTGCTGCTTCCTCCTGGGTGAGGAAAAGAGAGGGAGAGCAGAACATCAGTATTTAAAGTTTGATGCTTCAGGTAGCAAATTAATATTCTGTTATTAAAGGTATTTAAAAATAAAATAACAGATTTAGGATAACAATGTATACAGGAAGATAGAGAAAGTGAGTGGCAGAACGGGGGATCAAACCGCTGCCTCCAGCACAATCACTAGACCAGCCCCCGGTGCAGCAAATTAATATTCAACCCCTCTCCTTTAAGTTGGTAACACATAGGCATAGGAGGCACTCAGAAATGTGTATAATTTCATCAGGAATTACTTGCACTATCAATTGTCATTGTTGAGTGATGTGCTGTAGCAACACTTACTTCAAACTACATTTTATGGACATTAAGTTTTGTAATGGATTTTTTGTCTTGAATGTTTGCATTCAGAGTATTTGACTAAGTCTGTGACTCACCGCTTCCTCAGCCTGCCTCTTGTAGGCCTTCACTTTCATCTGCAGCTTATCTACCAGGTCCTGAAGTCTGTTAACGTTCTTCTTATCCTCCTCAGTCTGTGGGAGAAGATCAAAGAATCAATGTCCCATAGTTATATACACAAACCTGTCTGTGTAAAGAATGCACTTTCTCTTACCTGGTAAGTGAGCTCCTTGACTCTGCGCTCATACTTGCGGACTCCCTTGACAGCATCTACACCTCTTCTCTGCTCTGCCTCCACCTCAGTCTCGAGCTCACGCACCTTTGTGGAACAAATACATTTAGGCATTTGTTTGAGGTCTAGAATCAGATGTAACAAATCATTGTTAAACAGAGGTATAGTCTTCTACCCAGTCGAGGAGGCACAATTGTTGTCTGTTCTATGTCATTTTCAAGTGGTTCCCAAAGTGCAATTTCAATTTTACATTTGTTTATTTTACATTTAGTTATGTTTGCTAGCAACAACAGATGAAACTACCAAGGATCTGTGGAACAAGATTAGAAGGTCCAATACAATACAATGTAATATTATTAATCCACTATTTATGTTCTTAACCCTCAAATGTACAACACGGGTGTGGAAGGCTCACAGGGATACTGGTAGGCACAGTGTTACAACAATGACCAATTGTTTCAACTCAATTCCCATTTTATTTGTAATACATATGACTTTTTATAAAATTTAGCATGCATTTAGTGGTATATGAAGCAGTACCAGTATGACCACTGGAGGCCACTGTTTAAATGTGAGCAGGGTTTGCCATGTTGCGGTTTTCCAACAAAATGTGTCTACTTTGAAAACGATGTTGCGGGGTTTTGGGTTACTTCTAAATTACATCGCTGCAGCCATAGCATTTTTCTTTAAAATATATAGATGTAAACCAGGAGCTCCCGATTGGCGCAGCGGTCTAAGGCACTGCATCTCAGTGCTTGAGGCGTTACTACAGACACCCTTGTTCGATTCTAGGCTGTATCACAACGGGCCGTGATAAGGAGTCTCATAGCCTTTTGGTAGGCTGTCATTGTAAATAAGAATATGTTCTTAACTGACTTGCCAAGTTAAATAAAGGTTACATATATCTTTTTTAACTTAACATGTTTCCCATATCAATAAAGCCCTTTGAATTGAATTGAGTGGTGGGGAGGTGGAGGGACAGATGGGTGTGAAGGCACGTGAATTGAGTGGTGGGGAGGTGGAGGGACAGATGGGTGTGAAGGCACGTGAATTGAGTGGTGGGGAGGTGGAGGGACAGATGGGTGTGAAGGCACGTGAATTGAGTGGTGGGGAGGTGGAGGGACAGATGGGTGTGAAGGCACGTGAATTGAGTGGTGGGGAGGTGGAGGGACAGATGGGTGTGAAGGCACGTGAATTGAGTGGTGGGGAGGTGGAGGGACAGATGGGTGTGAAGGCACGTCATAACTTCTTACCAGTTGTAGGTAGGCAATTTAGATTGTCATTATGGGGACACCTATTTTCAACCCTTTTCCCATAAAACATATTAACGCGTTAGAACTGATGTGCATCAAGAAATAAGGCGACAAAGCACAGGAAAACGACTTTAGGCGCTCTAGAGCGCATTAGATACATTTGGTCGGAGGTGATTTAAACAGCGTTCTAATGTCGGCTTTGTTTATAACAAGCAACATATTTTACGCATGTACAGTTCTTGGGTCTGGAGTGGCGCGCGAGTGGACATTTTAGATTGAAGTTATGGAAATATGTGCCTCTGTAAAGGGGAAAAGTCCACAATGAAACTGACAGTAATTAGCCTATTAATTTCGATGCCTATGTAGGGTACTGTAGCCTACCATTTGATACAATAAATGTGTTGAAATGATGACGTCACTGGAGTAATTGCAAATCTTGTGTAGCCTGCCTGGCGCTGGCAAAATAATTAATAAATAGCGTTGTGTTCCTATTCAATTATTAATTACCATGTTTAGTTACTGAAATTTGATGTTGAAAATTGTGATCAGGGTCACAGTTCTATAGTAATTGCCAATTATCTGTTGTGAGAATGCATTACACTGAAGGTAACAGATTAGACTACAGGTAAAAAATAAAGTTCTCTCAATTTTCATCCCTCAAACTCTACTGTTGGTATGATCTATAGTTATGCACATACACATAAGGGATTTATTGACAATCATAGAAGTCAAACAAGTTAACATCTATTGATTGAAAATTACCTGGCGAGTATAATTATATTTTCTCTTGCAACATATTCAAATTCCTTTATCAGTCACATTAGCTCACAAGAATGATGATTTAAATGTACCAACTCCTCTCTTGCTGTAGATTTTATTTTTTTTTGGGGGGGGGCTAGTTTTCAGGACTTATGGGCGGGTTTTGTGTTGTCATTGGTCTATAAATTTTATCTGGACCTGGTAACCCTGGTTGTGACATTATTTCAATTATGGGCTCGCGCTGTTGACAGAAGTTTGTCAAGTGAGTCAACAGCAAGACAAAAGCAGCTAAATGAATACATTTTGATGTATTTATTTTGAAGGTAAGCGAATGGAGAAACACTCTGGGATATGGTGCAATGTTTCCGGAGTATGTACATATGTTTGTTAAGATGTTATGTTTTCATGTTTTTATGAAATTATGAAAGTCCTCCAGCCTACAAGCTAATTTAGCCGTTAGAGTGCTAGCTGGTAGCCCCGCATAACAACGCTAGCTTCCCTAGTAACGGCCCTTTTGCAGCAGAGTGAATGAGACATGTAGCTGATAGCGCTCTGGAGAGAGAAATTAAACGTGACTAGATGTAAATAAAATATTACTATGAGATAAATTGGATCAATGTGTGTTTATGTATCAGAAATTCTATTATTATTTGTTTTATTATTATAATTAATATTGATTATATTAATTGAATAGCAGTTTAGAAATGTCCAAGCCTAAATGAAGCAACTAGATAAATACATTTTTATATCTTGAATTTATTTGAAAGTCTTGGCTCCAATTCTTCTCAACTCCACTACATAAGTGTAACACATTCCCAACGTTTTTGATTTGAACATAATTGCACTGTATTTTATTTTGTATTTATTTAACCTTTATTTAACTAGGCAAGTCAGTTAAGAACACATACTTATTTACAATGACGCCCTACCAAAAGGCAAAAGACCTCTGCGGGGACAGGGGCTGGGATTAAACATGAAAAATGAATAACATATAAATATAGGACAAAACACATCACGACAAGAGACAACACAACGCTACATAAAGAGAGACAAATTTAAGCTTTATAATGTTCTTTACCAGGGTCCGAGACTTGATTAGTCTAACCATGCACTGCAGAAGTAATAGTAAAACTGCTTGGATGCTATTTTTTTATCACACTAATGTAAGAGTTGCGTTCTGATGTTATGAAGGGGCCCCCGATGCAAAGAAGTTAGGGATCCCCTGATCTAGGTGGTTCATTGAGAGAAAAAGTAATTAAACAGTGCTTCTGTGTATTTTACATGATCAAATACTTTGCCAGCAATCAGTCTTTCAGTCCACCCTAATCCACCCTGCTGATAACTCACCCTGGACTCCAGTTTCTGGAGCTGTTTCTTGCCTCCCTTCATGGCCAGATTCTCAGCCTCATCCAGGCGGTGCTGCAGGTCCTTGACTGTGACCTCCAGGTTCTTCTTCATCCTCTCCAGGTGAGAGCTGGTGTCTTGCTCCTTCTTCAGCTCCTCAGCCATCATAGCCGCCTGGAAAAGTAGTTTGTTTAATTCATGCAACAATTGGCACCAATCATAACGTCTGAGATCTTTGTTGTGCTTAACCAGCCCAGCTATCATTGGCCTTAGGGACAAATCAAGTTGATGTAATTCAAGGACTCACGTCAGTGATGGCCTTCTTGGCCTTCTCCTCTGCATTCCTGGCCTCCTGGACGATGTCGTCCACCTCTCCCTGCACCTGCACCAGGTCAGTCTCCAGCTTCTTCTTGGTGTTCAGAAGGCTGGTGTTCTGAAGGAGGAAACAAGACGATTTGTTTGACTCTTAATAACTCTTATTGGTAGGGGGCAGTATTTTCACGTTCGGATGAAATACGTGCCCATATTAAACTGCCTCCTACTCAAACTCAGAAGCTAGGATATGCATATTATTAGTTGATTTGGATAGAAAACACTGAAGTTTCTAAAACTGTTTGAATGATGTCTGTGAGTATAACAGAACTCATATGGCAGGCAAAAACCTGACGAAAAATCCTACCAGGAAGTGGAAATCTGATGGGTGGACTCTTTTCAAGTCATTGCCTATCGAACACACAGTGACTCAGTAATCATTGTGCACTTCCTAAGGCTTCCACTAGATGTCAACAGTCTTTAGAAAGTTGTTTGAGGCGTCTATGACGAACAGAGATCGAACAAGAAGGCTGGGAAGTTGATGACCCATCAGTTCATTGGCGCGCATTCACGCGAGAGGTAGCTCTGTTCCAAAACGTTTTTCAAGACACTGGTTTCGTCCGGTTGGAATATTACTGAATTTTCACATTCTAAAGGCCCTAAAGATTGATGTTTTACAACGTTTGACATGTTTGGGAGCCGTAGGAAGTGTCATGTTACAGCAGAGATCCTCAGTTTTCAATAAAGAGGGTGTAGAAGGCCAAGAAATGGTCAGAGAGGGCACTTCCTGTATAGAATCTTCTCAGGTTTTTGCCTGCCATATGAGTTCTGTTATACTCACAGACACCATTCAAACAGTTTTAGAAACTTTAGGGTGTTTTCTATCCAAATCAAACAATTATATGCATATTCTAGTTTCTGGGCAGTAGTAATAACCAGATTAAATCGGGTACGTTTTTTATCCGGCCGTGCAAATACTGCCCCCTACCCTAGAGAGGTTAATATTTTAGATGACTCCAAAATGGCGGGTATCTGTATTGCGTAGTGTATTTTTCTGAGTGCAGTACTCAGATTTTTGCAAAGTGTGCTTTCCCAGTAAAGTTATTTAGAAATCTTTCACAGCGTTAGCATAAAGAAGATGTTCATCTATAATTCTTTGAATGACAGTTTAATATTTTATCAATGTTTATGACGAGTATTTTTGTAAATTGTAGTGCTGTATATATTTTCTGAACGTCACAAATATTTTCTGAACATCACACGCCAATGTAAAATGCTGTTTTTAGATATATATATTAACTTTATCGAACAAAAAATGCATGTATTGTGTATCATGATGTCCTAAGAGTGTCATCTGATGAAGATCATCAAAGGTTAGTGCTTCATTTAGCTGTGTTTTGAGTTTGTGACATATATGCTTGCTTGGAAAATGGCTGTGTGGCTATTTGTGTCTATGTACTCTCCTAACATAATCTAATGTTTTGTTTTCGCTGTACAGCCTTTTTGAAATTCGACAACGTGGTTCTATTCAGGAGAAGTGTATCTATAAAATGGTGTAAAATAGTCCTATATTTGAGAAATTGAAATTATTAGATTTGTGGTTTTGAATCTGGCGCTCTGATTTTTCACTGGCTATTGTCGAACTCAGTCCCGGTGACGGGATCTGTAGTACTAAGAACCTACAAGCACAAGCCTGAAATTATGAAAGTCTAAGAGGAAGAACTGTTGATTTCCAGATGTGTTTAAACGATATGCTTGGTTGATTTTCATTAGAAATGGCTTTTGACAGATACCTGGGAGTGCAGCAGTCCAACGCGTTCGCTGGCGTCTACCAGCTCAGTCTCAGCCACTTTGCGGCCTCTCTCTGTCTGCTCCAGAGCAACTCTCAGCTCCTCGATTTCAGCCATCATCAGACCGTTTCTACGTTCCACCATGGCTGCCTGCTCCTTCATGTCCTCTGCTACGCGAACGGCATCGTCAAGGTGCAATTGGGCATCCTGGGGTTCACAATGACATAGGTTCATTAGGACTTGTGGATGAAGGGGTGATAGAATGGGCGGTAAAAATGTTCATTGGGAAGAATTTACTCAATATCCCTACCTTTCTACAGTATATAGTTCAATCTATTCAATTCCTCTGTTCTATTCTTTTCTACAGATTCACAAACAAATCCCTCTCCATGTTCAGGTGTTTGAACCTGATGTCCCAGTCCCTTTACCTTGAGCTGTCCCTGGACGTTCCTCAGCTGTTTCTGGGCCTCAGAGGCCATCCTGTTGGAGTGGCTCAGCTGGATCTCCATCTCGTTAAGGTCTCCCTCCATCTTCTTCTTCACCCTCAGGGCATCATTCCTGCTCCTGACCTCAGAGTCCAGGGTGCTCTGCATGGAGTCAACCATCCTCTGGCTGTTCCTCTTGATCTGCTCCATCTCCTCATCCTTCTCAGCAATCTTCCTGTCCACCTCACCCTTGATCTGGTTCAGCTCCAGCTGCACACGCAGAATCTTGGATTCCTCGTGCTCCAGTGTTCCCTGGACAAACAGAAGCAGTCAGGCCAATTGTGTTCCATACATTTGGATGTAGGAATTATATATACAGTGTGACTACAATAAACTCCAATACAGGGATCATTGGACTGTAGCTGGCATTGGCTAGTGTAACACTGTTTTCCCCATCAAACAGCTGTAGTTTGTACCTCAGCCTCCTCCAGAGCGGTCTGGATCTCAGACTTCTCTGTCTCCACGGTCTTCTTGGCCTTCTCCAGCTCATGGATGCTCTTGCCAGTCTCTCCAATCTGCTCAGTCAGGTCAGAGATCTCCTCTGCACACACACACACGAGAAGTTTAGACTTTGGCGATATCCACTGAAAATCTCCCATGTTGACATTGAATCATGATAACAGTTTATTAACAGTAAATCATCTTGCTAATAAAACATAAGCCAAATAGAATTGCTGCCAAATGCTCACGTTGCAGGTTCTTGTTCTCTCTCTTCAGAGTCTCCAGATGATCCAGAGCCTCCTCGTAGGAGTTCTTCATCTTGAAGAGTTCAGTGCTCATGGAGCGAGCCTCCTTCTGAGCTCCTTCCAGCTCTGCCTGACCCTCCTCATACTTCTGCTTCCACTCTGCCAGAACCTAGCGAAATACATGGGATTTTCATCAGAAGTCATTGATGAAGAGTTTTAAATTAGAAATATTCTACAATTATACTACAATTGATCATATAGCAGTCAGTAAATATCAGCCTATGGTAAGGTTTATTCATTTTCACCTTGTCAAAGTTCCTCTGCTTCTTGTCGAGGTTGGCAGCCAATGCGTTGGCTCTCTCAACATCAATCATGAGGTCCTCCACCTCTCCCTGCAGCCTCTGCTTGGTCTTCTCCAGGGAGGCGCACTTGGAGTTGGTCGCCTCAATGGTCTCCTCAGCATCCTGCAGACGCTGGGCCAGCTTCTTCCTGTTGGACAACAGAGGATGGTTTTATGTTGCGAAAACAAATGTTACAATACATATTGTTGACATCACATTTTCTCAGAGCCCCCTACTACCCTCACAATCACACCATATCTGAGTTTTTCTGTTGTGTGCGACTCACTTGGCCTCCTCCAGCTCCTCTGTGCGCTGGATAGCATCAGTTTCATACTTAGTCCTCCACTGAGCCACCTCACTGTTGGCCTTGGACATGCCGCGTTGCAGCTCTGCCTTGGCCTCTTGCTCCTCCTCAAACTGCTCCCTCAGGAGGTCACAGTCATGGCGGGCAGACTGGACACCGTGAGCCAGTGCATTTTTAGCCTGTGAGAAAGAAAGAGAAAATGCAAAGAGATGAGAGAGAGAGTCAAACAAGTGAAAGTAGGAGTCTTCAAGGATGGAGAGACAGTAGGGGTCTCTGAGGGTGGGGAGACAGTAGGAGTCTCTGAGGGTGGTTTATTCACCGTCTATGTATAGAAATGGCTCTAAACTTTCCATCTTGGGTCCCTTACCTTGACCTCCTCCTCAATCGCCCTCTTCAGCTCCTCCACCTGCTGGGTGAAGGCCTGTTTTCCTCTGGTCAACTGAGACACCAGGGCTTCCTTCTCCTCCAGCTGGCGGCCAAACTCACCTGCAGGGACAGAGGGACATCTTGTTAATGACATCTCTGTTTTCTAAGATTGAAAATGTATTTTAATGTATCATAGGGCAATGTTGTTCGGTGGTGAATAGTACAGTAGAAACTATGTGGACCAGTGGAGGCTCCTCAGAAGAAGTGGATACAGCCCACAATACTTTGTGTTTTACTGAAGGAAAGCATTGGGTTGCTGTTCATTGTTGATGGTACCATTTTCTGTCAGGAGTCTGGCCCTCTGTCCGCTGATGTCGTTGATCTGTCGAACATTCTCATCATTCTTAGTCTTGAGCTCACTCAGCTGGTCCTCAAGAGTACGGCACATCTTCTCCAGATTGCCCTGTTAGTGAAACATGTTCCATCATTACTTTATATATGTGACTCCTGTCAACTTCAGGTCAATTGAATGTTAATGTAGTTGACCCTCCTCAACACTTCTTGACCAAATCATCACTACTCACCTTAGCCTTGGCGACAGCCTCCATGTTGCTAGAGAGGTCATCAATCTCCATCTTGTATTCGCTCTTCTCCTTCTCCAGCTTCTGCTTGACGCGCTGCAGGTTGTCGATCTGCTCCCCGAGCTCAGCCACACTGTCAGCCTGCTTCTTGCGCAGAGCGGCAGCTGTGGCCTCATGCTGCAGGGTGGACTCTTCAAGATCACGACGCAGCTTCTGGAACTCAGCCTCACGCTTCTTGTTCATCTCAATCTGAGCAGCAGTGGCGCCTCCGGCCTCCTCCAGCCTCTCACTGATCTCCTCAAGTTCCCTGGAGAGATCGGCCCTCTGCTTCTCAACCTTAGCCCTGGCAGCACGCTCAGCCTCAATTTCCTCCTCCAGCTCCTCAATACGGGCCTAGAACAGGGGGCAGGAGCAGGGGGGATCAACACTGCAATACAGTTGAAACAGTTGAACCTCACAAAATAAAGATAGTACGTATATTTTTCATAAATGTGTTACAACATTGACAGTTACACTAATTTATTCAGTAGACAGCGTTCCATGCAGGAACAAAAACACAATATTAAGAAGCACCATCTTTACAACATTTGGAAGCACCAGCAAACAGCATCACCTTCCAACCTACTCAGCCATCAGGAGCCACCAAGGATTTTTTTTTGCTACCAGAGTAATGTTTCACATGAAATGATTCAGGTGTTTGCTTTTCTGTACTGGAGCTTATATCCTGTACTGTACCTGGAGTTCCTTGATCTTCTTCTGCAGCTGAGCTCCCAGAGACTGCTCATCCTCAATCTTGCTGAGGAGCTGGGTGGTCTCAAACTCCTTCCTAAGAAACACAGACACGTTGATTGCAGAGTTCGTTTTGGTTTGATATTAAGGCAGAGTATCATACCATTCACTTTGTTTGTAAGAATCTCCATGGAAATGCTAATTCATAATTACAATAATTAGTCAAGAACAACCATTATAGCAGCTAATACTGTAGTCATTTGTTTGTGTTTACTTCTTGATTTTCTCATCAGCTTGCTGCTTGTCATTCTCCAGGTCCATTATGGACTCCTGGGCCAGTTTCAGATCTCCCTCCAGCTTTCTCTTGGATCTCTCAAGGTCCATGCGGAGCTTCTTCTCTTGCTCCAGGGAACCCTCAAGCTGGAAGATAAAATCACATATATTGTTAAAATCTAAATAACTTAAGATAATATCATTTTACATACTATCATGGCCAAAATGTCCAACTCCACTCACGTCATCCACTTGCTGTTCCAGCTTGGTCTTGGCCTTGGTCAGAGTGTTGACTTTGTCCTCCTCTGCCTGCAGGTCATCCAGTGTCTGCTGGTGGGCCTCTTGGAGGGCTTTCTTCTCCTTGGTCAGCTTGGCAACACTCTCATCCATAGACGCCATCTCCTCTGTCAGGTTTTTAACCTGTAAATGGCCACAACATAATTATACTTCACCATAAAGGGGAGATTTAGTTTGTTATATATTGCATTCATTTAATTTAGATTAGAAATGTGTCAACAATTACTGCACTATAGATTCAACACTAGATGGGAAGTTCCCCACAACTGAAATTCTACTATTGTGTCTTCATTTTTCCTGCACCCATAATACAACTTGAATTCAATTTCTGTTAAGCTATGTTTTGAGTTGATTATTTTTTGGTTAGACTGTCTATGGTAAAACACAATACCTTGTTTTCAGTGGCGTGCTTCTCTTTCTCAACTTTGGCCAGGGTGAGCTCCAGGTCATCAATGTCCTTCTTCAGCTCAGAGCACTCATCCTCCAGCTTCCTCTTCTTGGCAGTCAACTCAGCATTGATCTCCTCCTCATCCTCCAGCCTCTCGGTCGTCTCTTTGAGTTTGGCCTCCAGCTGGATCTTGCTCTTGATGAGCCCCTCGCACCTTTCCTCAGCATCGTTCAGACTCTCTCCTTCCTGGTTTCAGAACAGGAGGAAGAATCAGAGGCCTCACTTTAGTGAAAGATGTCAGAGAAAATCAATAGAAATTCATGAAACATATCCAGCATATAACATGGGCAATAGAAATGTGAGTTAGCCACATACTTTACAGAGTGTTTGTGTGTGTGTATTCATGTGTGTGTAAATGTGCCCATTTGAGGGTCGTTTTTCACTCACAGATGCTATTTGGAGTGCCAGGTCGTTCTTCTCCTGCGTCAGGGCCACCAACTTCTCCTCCATTTGCTTCTTTGTGGCCAGAGCCTTGGCCAGGTCTGCTGTCATCTTATCATAGTTCTCCTTCATGTTGGCCAGCTCCTTCTCAGTCTCAGCACTCTGCAGCAGGGGCTTGATCTTGAAGTACAACTTCATCCATGGCCAGGTTTTCACATTCATGAATGAGCGGATGTTGTACTGGATGGAGTAAATTGATTCTCTGGTTGACAGAAAGGACAGAATGGCATGGTGAGTGACATGCTTGAAGCTACATTCTGTGATGAGATGAACAACAAAACAGAACCACCTGCCACTGTTTGTTTACAGCTGAGGAAGGGGGCTAGGGAAATGTAACCCCTCTTAAATTCATAGACAGCTCTCAAGATGCAAGGACTTACGGGTCATGCATGCTACTGTAAGCTCATGCATTTTATATACTTCAAGAATGGATATTTAAATGCCACACATGTAAATGACAATTGAACAGCCAAATCCCAGACTGCAGCCATAAAGCTAGAATCCTTAGTTGCTACATCCATTTCTGGACTAAATTAATTAACCCAAAAGCTTTAGTAGACCATTATAAGATGTACTTTCTCATTCTGAACAACTCACAGCATATACAGTATGTAATCATAATGCATTAGATACAGGTCGTTGACAGAAAGCTTTGCCAGGATGTCTACTATTCCTCACCTCCTCTCCATCATCTTGCTAAACTCTCTCCTCATGAGGAATCCACGGCTGAGAGCCTGGACCATGCCGACCAGAGTGGCCAGCTTCTCGTCTCTCATCTCCTCCAGGACACCCAGCAGACCGGCTTTGAAGAACACCTGAGACACAGGTTAACATGGTCAATGGAACCACAGATGGTGACAGATAGAAAAGGTTGAATCAAAAGAGGGGAACAACACCACTACATTGATTTAAACATTAACTTTGTAATGCTTACAAACAAACCATGTGATAGGTTGTTTCTAAGTTGTTAGTTATTGTACAGTGCCTTCAGAAAGTATTCACAGCCCTCAACTTTTTCCAGCCTGAATTTAAAATGGATTACATTGAGATTTTGTGTCACTGGCCTTCACACAATAGCCCATAATGTCAAAGTGGAATTATGTTTTTAGACACATTTTTACGAATTAAGTAATTTGAAATGAAAAGCTGAAATGTCTTCGGTCAATAAGTATCCAACCCCTTTGTTTTGGCAAGCCTAAATAAGTTCAGGAGTAAAAATGTGCTTAACAAGTCACATTATAAGTTGCATGGACTTACTCTGTGTGCAATAATAGCGTTTAACATGATTTTTTAATGACTACCTCATCTCTATACCCCACACATACAATTATCTGTAAGGTCCCTCAGTCGAGCAGTGAATTTCAAACACAGATTCAGCCACAAAGACCAGGGAGGTTTAACCAATGCCTCGCAAAGAAAGGCACCTATTGGTAGATGGGTAAAGTTATCGATTACACTTTGGATGGTGTATCAATACACCTAGTAACTACAAATATATAGGCATCCTTCCTAATTCAGTTGCCAGAGAGGAAGGAAACCGCTCAGGGATTTCACCATGAGGGGAATGGTGACTTTAAAACAGAGTTTAATGGCTGTGATAGGAGAAAACTGAGGATGGATCAACAAAATTGTAGTTACTCCACAACGCTAACGTAAATGACAGAGTGAAAAGAAGAAAGCCTGTATAGATTAAAAATATTCCAAAACATGCATCCT
This sequence comes from Salmo trutta, assembly GCF_901001165.1. NCBI lineage: Eukaryota > Metazoa > Chordata > Actinopteri > Salmoniformes > Salmonidae > Salmo > Salmo trutta. Next base: position 24,465,970 of record NC_042994.1, read on the forward strand.
GTTTGCAATAAGGCACTAAAGTAAAACTGCAAAAGAATGTGGCAAAGAAATGTACTTTAAGTCCTGAATACAAAGCATTATGTTTGGGGCAAATCCAACACATCACTGAGTACCACTCTTCATTTTTTCAAGCATGGTGGTGGCTGCATCATGTTGTGGGTATGCTTGTTGTTGACAAAAACTAGGGAGTTTTTTTAACGATAAAAAGTAACGGAGCACAGGCAAAAACCCTAGAGGAAAATCTGGATCAGTCTGCTTGCCAAAATGCACTGTGTCACATCCTGACCATAGTAAGATGTGATTTTCTATGGTAGAGTAGGTCAGGGCGTGATAGGGGGTGTTTTGTTTTTCTATGTTTTCTATTTCTATGTTTAAGTTCTAGTTTTTCTATTTCTATGTTGTTGTTTTTTGGGTTGATCTCCAATTGGAGGCAGCTGGTCCTCGTTGCCTCTGATTGGATATCATATTTAAGTAGGGTTTTTTTCCACCTGTGTTTGTGGGCAGTTATTTTCTGTTTAGTCTTTGTACCTGACAGAACTGTATTTCTGATCGTTTGCTTTTTGTTATTTTGTCTTTTAGTATTTTTGAGTTAATAAATATCATAATGAGCACTCAACACGCTGCGTTTTGGTCCCCTCTATACAACACCTGTTACACACTGGGAGACAAATTCACCTTTCAGCAGGACAATAACCCAAAGCAGAAGGAAACATCTACACTGGAGTTGTAACCAAAACGACATTGAATGTTCCTGAGTGGCAAAGCTACAGTTTTGACTTAAATCGGCATGAAAATATATGGCAAGACTTGAAAATGGCTGTCTAGCAATGATCAACAACCAGCTTGACAGAGCTTGAAGAATTGTTTAAAGAATAATGTACAATCCAGGTGTGGAAAGCTCTTGGAGACTTACCCAGAAAGGCTCACAGCTGTAATCGCTGCCAAAAGTAAGTCTAACATGTGTTGGCCCAGAGGGTTGAATACTTACATAATCATGTTTTATTTTTCATAATTGTTAGTTACAAACGTTCAAATTATTCTTCCACTTTGACATTAGAATATTTTGTGTCGCTCATTGACACCAAATCCCAATTAAATCACAGTTAAATCCCAACTTTTCACACAACAAAATGTGGAAAAAGTCAAGGGGTGTAATACTTTCTGAAGGCACTGTAGATAAATAATGTACACAGATACAGATAACTGCAGCCATACGACTATAACAAAATGCAAATGACAATGAGTTTAGTTTCTCTTCTATACTTGTCATGTATGACTTTGAAGAAAAAAACACTACAATGTTTTTCCACCTTTTCCATGAGTTAAATGAAGAAGAAAGAACAAAAGGATGGATAGATCACCTGGAGAGATTTTATATGGTACAGGTTTAAATTATTATTGAAGTTGTGTTTTGTTGTCAGCTTTTGCTGGGGGTATTTGACTGACCTTGGTGTGTCCAAACTTGTAATCCTCGTGATTCACATCAATGGACCCAAGCAGCTTCTCAGAAGCCTTCTTGTTGTCCATGAACTGGCCCTCAGGGATGACACTGGCATTCAGTACTTTGTACCTGAATGAGAAGACAGTTTTAAAGTATGTGAAGTTGTAATAAGTTGGTTATATTACATAAAAGGTAAACCAATTCTGATGCTGTGAAAACCCTTGGAGCAAATCTTTCTGTGTTTGTGCGTGTGTGCAGTTGTTTGTTTGCGTGTACCTCTGCTTGAAGTCAGCATAGATGATTCTGCTGGGGAAACCCTTTCTGCAGATCCTGATACCCTCCAGTACACCATTACACCTGAGCTGGTGGATAACCAGGAAGTTCTCCATCAGACCTGGTAAAACAAAACAAGTCTCTTTTAATATGCATACACTGGTTAAAGATTGGGATTGTTAAAGTCTGTACTGATGAGATGTAAAATTTAACTCAATATTTCTTGTACCTGGAGTCTTTGACTCGTTGGGGATCAGGCAGCGCACAAAGTGAGGATGAGTGCTCCTCAAGTTGGTCATCAGCTTATGTAAGTTCTCCTGTAAGAGAGTTACAAACCATTTTCTCAGACATCATTTATGATAATCAATGCACCTTTTGAAGGACTGAATATACACATTTCAAAAGCTCACCCTGAACTGGGAGGACACAGTCTGCATGGAACCACCCTTCTTCTTGCCTCCTTTCTTGGCTTTATCTGTTTAAATGGGGAAAAGTTAAAGATAACTAGAAAAGTACATTTCCTAGAGTGGGTGGAATAAATAGAATAATAACAAGAGTATGTAAGAAATCTAGAGGGGTCTTATCTTCAGCAAGCAGACTAATTAAACTTCACACTTAGCTAGAGGCAAATGTTGCCAATTAGATTGTGTAAAATAAGACTAATTGTATGATTAAATTAACCGAGTGTATGAGTAAATCAACCCAGTGATTAACCCTGAGAAATTGTGATACATTCAAAGACTTTAAAGAACATTTAGGTCTGAGTTGTAACTAGTGCTTAATTAAATCTTTTGACGTGATGCTGGTCTTACCCTCAGGTGGGGCAGCAGGATACAGGGCAGCCAGAATTTTGACTCCTGACTTCCCGTACAGCTGACAAACTGAGTCGTTCAGGGGATCCTTGTTCTTCTCCAGCCAGCCAGTGATGTTGTAGTCCACAGTACCGGCGTAGTGCACCAGGGAGAAGTGGGCCTCTGCCTTGCCTTTGGCAGGCTTGGGCTTCTCAAATGCCTTTGTTTTGCCAAGATGCTGGGTGTACAGCTTGTCCTTGAAGGTAGTGTCTGAAGACTTGGGGAACATGCACTCCTCTTCAAGGATGGAGAAGATGCCCAATGGCTTTATGAAAGAAAAGTATATCAAATGAGTGATACTAACATTTAGGATCACATTTATTCCTTTAGTAAACATGCTACTGTAGGATTATATTCATTTAGAGGCACATAATAGGAAACATATTGAGATCTCAATAGTCAGATGCTGATAATATCTCACACAGTGCTCCATTTGAGCGTTGCTGTTGAGGGCAATTATAATCCTCACAGACATCTTACCTTCTCAATAAGCTCAATGCAGGCAGCCAAGTCCATGCCAAAGTCAATGAAGGCCCAGACGATTCCCTCCTTCTTGTACTCCTCTTGCTCCAGGACGAACATGGTGTGGTTGAAAAACTGTTGCAGTTTCTCATTGGTGAAGTTGATGCACAGCTGCTCCATGCTGTTGTACTGTTGATGGAGTTTTAAAAGGCATCATTTCATCATACAAGGCTGTAATCCATCTCAGTCACAACTAATTGTCTTGTTCTGGTCTCATACTCACATCAAAGATCTCAAACCCGGCAATGTCGAGCACACCGATATAGAACTGCCTTGGATTCTTGGTGTCCAACATCTCATTGATACGGATGACCATCCACAAGAACATCCTCTCATAGATGGACTTGGCCAGAGCACTGACTGAGTTATTAACCTGCAATGATAATACCTCAAATTAATACATTAGCTATTGACCGTGTCTGGTGATAAGGTGATACGAGCTTGGGAAAAACAACAATACTATTCATAAAAAGCATACCACTCATCTCCATGAAAATTCCTGTGCTCAGAAAATGGTAGATGCTGTGTTTAGCAGTCTTACCTGAGCCACGGTCTGTCCCTTGGTCACATACTCATTGCCGACCTTCACTCTGGGGTAGCACAGAGCCTTCAACATCTCAGCTGAGTTCAGGCCCAGCAAGTAGCCAATTTTATCAGCCACTGGAGAGAGAAACAACAGACTCAGGGACACAAGATCGCTTTCTGGTGTCACACTGACAAAACAGTTTGGCTAACTTCTTTGTGGTTTAGGTTTTGATTCACCCTCATCCATCATTTCAAATAATTTCTGGAGGTGGGAATTTGGTCTCCAAAAATGATCTCCTGCCTGGCTTACTTTTGTTTATATATATATATATATATATCATTATTTTCTTTCCAATTTTTTTTACCCCTTTTTTCCCCAATTTCGTGATATTCAGTTGGTAGTTACAGTCTTGTCCCAGCGCTGCAACTCCCCTATGGACTCGGGAGAGGCGAAGGTCGAGAGCTATGTGTCCTTCGAAACAAGACCCTGCCAAGCCGCATTGCTTCTTGACATACTGCTCACTTAACCCGGATGTGTCGAAAGGAACACCATCCAGCTGGCATTCGAAGTCAGTTTGCAGGTACCCGGCCCACCGCTAGGAGTCGCTAGAGTGCGATAGGACAAGGAAATCCCGGCCGGCCAAACCCTCTCCTAACCCGGACGATTATGCGCCGCGTCATGGGTCTCCCGGTCACGGCCAGCTGTGACACAGCCTGGGATCGAACCCAGGGCTGTAGTGACACCTCAAGCACTCTGATGCCTTAGACCACTGCATTGATTTTCATGTGGCACTGTCTGTCTTAGGTGTTCTATTTCTATGTTGGCGTCTGGGAATGGGACTAATGTTCTACATATTGTATATCTATGAGTGGGACTCACCCTCTGTACCGTCTGGCTCGGCCTGCTCCTCACGCTGCTTCTGCTTGAATTTCATGTTGCCATGGTGCACTACAGCTCCTGTCAGCTTGTAGATGCCAATCTTCTCATCATTAGTGAAGCCCAGAATTGTAATGGCATCCTGGCATTAAAGAGGAAGTATAAAAGTGATGAACTGAACCATAGTTTGAACAGTTACACTACAGTTCTGTACTGCTCACTCCAGAACGAATGGGATAGATAGATTTGACTCTTGGCCAACACATTAGTCAATGACAGCACAAAATGAGTTTTACACAGTTCCACAGGGCACTTAGTGGCGCTCTCTTGTGGATGTCTTACATGTATGTGCCTCAAGGCGAAGTGTGAAGGCATGAAGAGTTCCTTGAGGCACATGTCTAACTAACATAAGGCATTTAGAATCAAACAAAAAATACATGAAAATTCCCAGCTGCCACCAAGTTGGATTTTCACAGCGCATTCAGTGTGTTTGGTGGTCCTACCTATTCTATATGTAGAGTTTGGTTAACCCTTTGTTTAACTCACATCTGTGGCATCCAGCTCTTCCTTGTCGTTGATGCTGGCCACAGCGATCTGACCCTGGCTGCACATGGGGAAGTCGTAGGGGTTGGTGGTGATGAGCGCCATTTCTGTGGACAACGGAGAACGGCTTGTCAGGTAAATCTCTGTCCTACTTTACAGTATCTCTCCCTCCTTTACTCAATAGATGGACTCAAGGATACATGTAGTATATAATGAATAGCATCAAAAGAGAAGACTGAGACTTGTGGACTAGTGCATCACAGTGCATTAGTTGATAGATATTTCTCAGAGACCTGACCCATGTCTAGATGCCTTGTTACCTTGGATGTAATCATTGTTATGTTATTCATATTGTGGATTATGAATATTTTGTATATAATCCATAGATGGGGGTGGGAAAGAATTCCTCTGAACCTCTACTTTGCCGTACCAACTATGTCAGGTTTGTGGCCTGTCATCATCTGGAAGAAGATGTGGTAGCCTCTCTCATCGGGCAGTTGGAAGGACACTCTGGACTTCTCCAGCAGATCTGAGAGAGAAAGGCAGTGAGTGAGTGAGTGAGTGAGTGAGTGAGTGAGTGAGTGAGTGAGTGAGTGAGTGAGTGAGTGAGTGAGTGAGTGAGTGAGTGAGTGAGTGACGAAATGATAAGATTTCCAAAAAATAATCTGTGTGAATTTAGGAAAGCATTGAGAAACAATCAATACCAACTCACAGGTCTCAATGTCAGCTTTAGCCAGTTTACCAGCTTGGAAGTGAATCCTGATGAATTTACCCTGTAGTAGAGCATGGGGATTAGAAATAGGCCAACAAATAAATCTAACATTTTACTTTGATAGACCCCTTTAAATGTTACAGTTTGTTGGACAGTTATTGACATCCCTATAGGGAACTACTGAATAATATTTTTCCAATATAAGGTAACTTCCACAGTTTGCCCTTCATACTTACAAAGCGAGACGAGTTGTCGTTCCTCACTGTCTTGGCATTACCATAAGCCTCCAGCAGAGGGTTAGCTGCAATGATCTGATCCTCAAGAGACCCCTGATTGAGACAAACACAAGTTACTCAGAACATGATTCACCACTGAAATGTCTTTTTCCACAGGAAACCAAACTGAAATGTGTTAAAAAGGCAAACATAAGAACAACCTACCTGCATTTTGTTGGGGTCTGCTTCCTTCTTGCCACCAGACACTGCAATGGTGGCAAAGTACTGGATGACACGCTTGGTGTTGACAGTCTTTCCTGCACCGGATTCTCCACTGGTTTATATAACAGAGAAAGAGGGGTTTTAGTTACATGTTTGTGTGTCAGATTGTCTTTCACCAAGAAATAGCATTGAAAAATACCTATTTTCTAACATAAGTAAATATTCCCTTTCATCGACTCGTTATTACACATAGCCTAATGCTCTAATCTATTCATATTGTCATGTATTTCATCACACCAACTGACCCAACTTATTACAATAGAAACACTTTCTCAAGTGACATTTTAGTAAACAACTTACGTAATCAGGACGGACTGGTTCTCCTTATCTGGAACCAAAAAACATATTGCTTATCATACTCAAGCAACATTATGGGGACATTATTTAATTCATAGCATCATCATGAATTTCATTTTTGAACATTTTCCATTCAAGGGTAGTGAAATCAGATATTCCCAGCAAACTGTTATTACCTAGACTAGAAAATAGTAGATACCTCTCTGAAGTATATTTTAATCTATCTATCTATCGGCACTTGTGGACATTTTTATGTATTGGTCTGTCTATCCATGTGAGAGACGCAGACTCTGTCTCAACCTTTAAGTCTTTACTGAAGAATAGGGCTTGGGTCAGTCTGTCTTATCTGGTATCCTGTGTGAACTTAAGTATTCTCTCTCTCTCTCTGAGGACCTGAGCCCTAGGACCATGCCTAGGGACTATGTGGCCTGATGACTCCTGGCTGTCCCTAGTCCACCTAGATGTGCTGCTGCGACAGTTTCAACGGTTCTGCCTCCGGCTATGGAACCCTAACCTGTTCACCGGATGTGCTACCTTGTCCTTGACCTGCTGTTTTTCGACTCTCTCTCTCTCCCGCACTCTCTCTCTCTCTCACGCCCTCTCTCTCTCTCTCTCTCTATACCGCACCTGCTATCTCGACCTCTGAATGCTCGGCTATGAAAAGCCAACTGACATTTACTCTTGAGGTACTGACCTGTTGCACCCTCTACAACCACTGTGATTTTTATTTGACCATGCTGGCTATCTATGAACGTTTGAACATCTTCAAGAACAATCTGGCCTTAATGGCCATATACTCTTATAATCTCTACCCGGCACAGCCAGAAGAGGACTGGGCACCCCTCAGAGACAGATTCCTCTCTAGGTCCTGCCTTTCTATGGAGTTTTTCTAGCAACAGTGCTTCTACATTTGCTTTGCTTGCTCTTTGGGGTTTTAGGCTGGGTTTTTGTATAAGCACTTTCTGACATCTGCTTATGTAAAAATCATTTTATAAATAAATGTGATTGATTGATCCATCCATCCATCCATCCATCCATGAGATATCGTACCAATCATCATGAACTGAAAGGCGTTGTCAGAGACGGAGAAGATATGGGGTGGAGCCTCCATCCTCTTCTTCCCTCTGTAGGCGTTGACAACCTCTTCGTCGTACACTGGGAGCCACTTGTAGGGGTTCACCGTGGCACAGAAGAGCCCAGAGTAGGTCTGGATGAAAGCATAATTAAATTAAAGTATTAACATAATCAGATGTACTTTTACCTGGATTTATGTGAGGATGTGGGTGTACTTTCGTATACTGATGTGGGTCTACTGAATTGATATCTTTTGGTTTCTACCATTCATTTATGTGTATATTATTTATCTTCATGTATGTGTGTGTTTGTATGTGCAGGCCTCTTACATAGATCATCCATGCTGCATAACGCTCTTTGAGGTTATACAACACAGACGCTTCATTCAGGTAGGTCATCATGGCCATGTCCTCAATCTTGTCGTACTTAGGGGGGTTCATCTCATAGATGTCTGCATCTTTGAACTCTTTTCCTTCCTGAAACAGTCAGACATATAGATTACATGCAGATCAAAGTGGACATGACTGAATGCTTTTTTGCTCATTAAATACAAGTTTAATCAGTAACAAAATGCATATCCACATTAATCCAACTACTTTGTTATCACCCACTGACACATAACTGGTGGTTTTTTACTAGTCAATAACAAAAAAATCCATGCCATTTTTAAATAGCAGTGATAAAAATGATGTACTTGAAGGGTATATTCTGCTTACAAAAAACATTTCTATTTCTTTGTTGATGCATTTAGTAGATTTTACAAGAATTAGAGTACACAAACTTGAAATTGAATACTTTTCATATCAGGCTTACCTCCTTAGTGCCGTCAGGTTTCGTGACTGTTACAGTACACTTCCCGTCGGCCCTGGCAGTGACCAGACCCTTAAGGTACAGCTCCACCTTGTCTGCCACATAGCAGGCGTTCTTTGAATCAAAGGGTGCGGCTTGTGCCTCCATCCTCTCCTTCTCAGACTTACGAAGGTATATGGCAGCTTTGCCGTAGATTTTCATCTCAGCGTCCGTACTCATGGTGACGGATAACTAGGAAAGAGATGAAACATTATTTACTCTGTGGTGCTTCCTCCCCAGTCAGCAGAGTTAGGTGAGTGGTATCTCTAACAGAATCTTCTCATCACTTTTTATGTGGAGACTCAAACCATGTCTCACCTTCTTTTCCCCTCCTACAGATGAATGTGTACTTCTTAGAAGGGCTAGAAAACATGTAACTCAATTATTACAGCCATGTCAAATTCAACTACAGTTGCAACTGGTAACTTTTATTTTAACTCACTTTACTAAGCATTCTTTCAGGAATTCAAATAAATATCCCTGAAAACCCAGTTACATTCTAGAACACCCTTTCAAGTGCAGGAGCACCACTTTTTACTGTAAATGAAAGTTACAGATTTGAAAAAAAACACATTTAAAGTAAAACACATAATAAAATATATATATATTTTTTTTATAAATGCCTCTTAATTGCATATTGTCAAATCTTACAAGAGACATGCAGAAGTCAATTCAAACAGTGCAGTTAGCTACTGCCTCAGATTCTACAAAGATGAGACAAATGTAGAAATCTAAAGAGGTGTAGAGGTCTTACCACAGTGGAAGAAGGTATCTGAATTAAGGATGCTGGGGCCTCAGCCTCCTTATATCTGGTTGGAAGTGCCAACCAGGCAAAAGTTAATTATGGACCACTCCGGGAAAGGAAATGTATTGACTGAGAGACCTCTGTGTGTCTGTCTCACTAGCTCCTCCCACTTCCAGGAACACCACACTCCCATTACATTACTTTTTAATGTCATATTTGTCTCTGAATAAGATTTCACTAAATTACTAATAATTATGACAATCAGAAATGTATTATTTCTCAAACTGATTCCAATGTTACTACCACTGACCCTCAAATACTGTAATGGAGTGAGTCCATGTTGCTCCACTACCACTTATACAGTTTTCATGAAAATCTAAGCCTTATTTAGTTCAACTTTAGTAGCAATAATCCTTATCAACCACTTCATATATATATACAGTACCAGTCAAAAGATTGGACACACCTACTCATTACAGGGTTTTTCTTTATTTTTACTATTGTCTACATTGTAGAATAATAGTGAAGACATCAAAACTATGAAATAACACATATGGAATCATCTAGTAACCAAAAAAGTGTTAAACAAATCAAAATATATTTTAGATTTGAGATTCTTCAAGGTAGCCACCCTTTGCCTTGATGACAGCTTTTCATACTCTTGGCATTCTCTCAACCAGCTTCATGGGGTAGTCACCTGGAATGCATTTCAATTAACAGGTGTGCCTTGTTAAAAGTTAATTTGTGGAATTTCTTTCCTTCTTAAAGTGTTTGAGCCAATTTGTTGAGTTGTGATAAGGTAGGGGTGATATACAGAAGATAGCCCTATTTGGTAAAAGACCATGTCCATATTACGGCAAGAGCATCTCAAATATGCAAAGAGAAATGACAGCCTATCAATACTTTAAGACATGCAGGTCAGTCAATACAGAAAATGTCAAGAACTTTTCAAGTCTCTTCAAGTGCATTCACAAAAAACATCAAGAGCTGTAATGAAACTAGCTCTCATGAGGACCGCCACAGGAAAGGAAGACCCAGAGTTACCTCTGCTTCAGAGAATAAGTTCATTAGAGTTACCAGCCTCAGATTGCAACCCAAATAAATGCTTCAGAGTTCAGTAACAGACATCTCAAAATCAACTGTTCAGAGGAGACTGTGTGAATCAGGCCTTCATGATCGAATTCCTGCAAAGAAACCACTATTAAAGGATACCAATAAGAAGAAGAGACTTGCTTGGGCCAAGAAACATGAGCAATGGACATTAGACCGGTGGAAATCTGTCCTTTGGTCTGATGAGTCCAAATTTGAGATTTTTGGTTCCAACCGCCATGTCTTTGTGAGACGCAGAGTAGGTGAACGGATGATCTCCGCATGTGTGGTTCCCACCGTGAAGGATGGTATTGAGTGTAGATTGATGAGGGACCTTTTTTTTAATCAATTTTAGAATAAGGCTTAAACGTAACATAATGTGGAAAAAGGGAAAGGGTCTGAACTTTCTGAATGCACTGTATATACAAAAGTATTTGGACATCCTTCAAATTAGTGGATTCGGCAATTCACCCACACCCATTGCTTACAGGTGTATAAAATCGAGCATACAGCCATGCAATCTCCATAGACAAACATTAACAGTAGAATGGCCTTACTGAAGAGCTCATTGACTTTCAACGTGGCACCCTCATAGAAATCCAACTTTCCAACAAGTCAGTTTGTCAAATTTGTGCCCTGCTAGAGCTGCCACAGTCTGGAAGTAAAGTCAGCACAAGAACTGTTCGTTGGGAGCTTCATGAAATGGGTTTCCATGGCCGAGCAGCTGCACACAAGCCTAAGATCACCATGCCCAACGCCAAGCGTTGGCTGGAGTTGTGTAAAGATTGCCGCCATTGGACTCTGGAGCAGTGGAAGCGCGTTCTATGGAATGATGAATCTCGCTTCATCATCTGGCAGTCCGACAGACTAATCTGAGTTTGGCGGAACGCTACCCGAATGCTTAGTGCCAACTGTAAAGTTTGGTGCAGGAGGAATAATTGTCTGGGGCTCTTTTTCATGGTTCGGGCTAATGATTTTTGGAATTAGATGGTCGAAGGCAGTCCACATACTTTTGGTCATTTAGTGTATTGCTCTTGTTTTGAATCTCTCCATGTTCATTATTATTAAACTCACAACTATACCTGCTTCCTGACTCCCTGCATCTCTGTTAAAACTCTCGTTTTAATATGATGAATCTATTCCTTTTTTTTTCTTTTTTTTTCAAAGCAAACATTAAACATCTTATAGTCAAAGCTTGGTGTAAAAGCAGGTGAGTTGGTTCTACTCTTTTTGTTTTGTGGTGGAAATCTAAAGGGGTCAAGAATTACATGTCAAGCCTCTTACCATAGATAAACAGTCTAGAAATGTTATATTAAAAAAATAATCATTATGAAGCTTACATTCAATTGCCCTTCCCTGTTGCACACAACAAGCTTCCATACCCCCTGTCACGAGGGGATTTATGGCTGATTTCAAACCTCAACCCTGTTCAGGTCCACCCTGTTACCTTATTTGGCACTTACTATAGTATTTCTTTATTTAACCTCTTGAGATGGTTAAACATGTGTTTTATTAAGTTGCACATGTGCTGTCTATGAAGGAATGTTAAACTTAGGCAAAATAAAATGTTTTCATTCGCCAAGTTTCACTACCCAAAAGGGACTCATTTCGTGGAATGACTCATGATCTATTAAAGATTCTCAAGGTGCTTTTATTTGTCTCACATTTCAGTTTGCTAAAACGGTCCAGTAGGATTCTTATGACTTACATAACACCAGTACAGTATTTCAACAATCTTTTCCACTCCTATTGCTGACAGCGATATAACTGCCTCAAACTTTTATTACACTCTGAAGTGAACTACTTAGCAGCTGAGCTGACTGCAATAATGACCTTTATTTATGACCTTTTCTGTTGGCCATACATTTTCTGAGCGATAACTGAGCTTCCCTCAGGGCAAAATGTGCATACCCTACAAAGGGCTAAATGTATGAAAATAAATGTGCCACAATATTCTCTATGCTCTGAAATGGCACACTGAGAGAACTCATCAAAACTCTGCTTGGATTTCGAGAGACACAATTTGATTGATACGAGTGGTATGAAACATTTTGTGATATCATATATTCTGAAATGGGGGGAAATGATGTGAATAAAGAATACACCCCCAAGTCAGGAAAGTTTACAAGCTGAACAAACATTAATGGAATGATGAGGTAAGGGACCTGTGGTCTGTAATGTGCAGAGCAGAGAACTTATTTTTACAGTGTAAAGATAGGAATACAAGAGGCCCTCTAAGAAATGAATTTAAGATAAAAGACTGCCTATTCTAACACAGATATCAGAGAGGGCAGTTATTACACCTTGAGTAGATACACATATGAAATACTCTACAGTTCTGGAACCTAATAAGTTTGGAACAAAACAACACAAAAAATTCCATTGGAAGTCCAGGAAGAGCAGGGGAGAGGTTGAACTATGATAACACACAGGTACTTAATGAAGAGCAGGGGGGTTAAACTATGATAACACACAGGTACTTAATGAAGAGCAGGGGGGTTAAACTATGATAACACACAGGTACTTAATGAAGAGTAGGGGAGTTGAACTCTGATCACACACAGGTACTTCATGAAGAGCAGGGGGGTTAAACTCTGATCACACACAGGTACTTCATGAAGAGCAGGGGGGTTAAACTCTGATAACACACAGGTACTTAATGAAGAGCAGGGGGGTTAAACTCTGATAACACACAGGTACTTAATGAGGAGCAGGGGGGGTTAAACTCTGATAACACACAGGTACTTAATGAAGTGTAGGGGGGATTGAAATCTATCACGCAGGTACTTAATGAAGAGCAGGGGGGTTGAACTCTGATATCACCATCTGGCAGTCCGACAGACTAATCTGAGTTTGGCGGATGCCAAGAGAACGTTACCTGCCCGAATGCATAGTGCCAATTATAAAGTTTGGTGGAGGAGGAATAATGGTCTGGGTCTGTTTTTCATGGTTCGGGCTAGGCCCCTTAGTTCCAGTAAAGGGAAATCTTAACACTACAGCATACAATGACATTCTAGACTATGCTGGGCTTACAACTTTGTGGGAACACTTTGGGGATGGCCCTTTCCTATTTCAGCATGACAATGCCCCCATGCATAAAGCGAGGTCCGTGTGGTGTGGAGACCGGTGTGGAAGAACTTGACTGGCCTGCACAGAGCCCTGACCTCAACCCCATCGAATACCTTTGTGATGAATTGGAACTCCGACAGCGAGCCAGGCCTAATCGCCCAACATCAGTGCCAGACCTCCCTAGTGCTCTTGTGGCTGATTGGAAGCAAGTCCCTACAGCAATGTTCCAACATCTAGTGGAAAGCCTTCCCAGAACAGTGGAGGCTGTCATAGCAGCAAAAGGGGGACCAACTCCATATTAATGCCCATGATTTTGAAATGAGATGTTCGACGAGCAGATGTCCACATACTTTTGGTCATCTAGTGCATATTATGTACAACCTACCTAAAAGCAAAATACGCAATGTGCACAGGTAAGATCAGGGACATTTCCCCTGCGTATTGAAACAGGTAAGATCAGGGACATTTCCCCTGCGTATTGAAACAGGTAAGATCAGGGACATTTCCCCTGCGTATTGAAACCGGTCGATATTGTGGTGAGATAGAAGAGGAAAGACTGTTGTGACCTCATAGAGAATGAAATACATGTATCCTTACTGCAGAAAGCCCACCATGTATACCCTAGCATTATGTGGCTGAGCCGTGAGGGGAAACCCACCATGTATACCCTGGCATTATGTGGCTGAGCCGTAAGGGGAAGCCCACCATGTATACCCTGGCATTATGTGGCTGAGCCGTAAGGGGAAGCCCACCATGTATACCCTGGCATTATGTGGCTGAGCCGTGAGGGGAAACCCACCATGTGTACCCTGGCATTATGTGGCTGAGCCGTGAGGGGAAGCCCACCATGTGTACCCTGGCATTATGTGGCTGAGCCGTGAGGGGAAGCCCACCATGTATACCCTGGCATTATGTGGCTGAGCCGTAAGGGGAAGCCCACCATGTATACCCTGGCATTATGTGGCTGAGCCGTGAGGGGAAACCCACCATGTATACCCTGGCATTATGTGGCTGAGCCGTGAGGGGAAGCCCACCATGTTTACCCTGGCATTATGTGGCTGAGCCGTGAGGGGAAGCCCACCATGTATACCCTGGCATTATGTGGCTGAGCCGTGAGGGGAAGCCCACCATGTATACCCTGGCATTATGTGGCTGAGCCGTGAGGGGAAGCCCACCATGTATACCCCGGCATTATGTGGCTGAGCCGTGAGGGGAAGCCCACCATGTATACCCTGGCATTATGTGGCTGAGCCGTGAGGGGAAGCCCACCATGTATACTCTGGCATTATGTGGCTGAGCCGTGAGGTGAAGCCCACCATGTATACCCTGGCATTATGTGGCTGAGCCGTGAGGGGAAGCCCACCATGTATACCCTGGCATTATGTGGCTGAGCCGTGAGGGGAAAGGCCTTTTCATTTCTTGGACTGTGCACTCCTCTTCACTGCAGCCAAGGTTTATTGTTTGGTATATCTGCCAACGCAGCCTAATTCTGGCATCGATGCCACTGTTATTAGACAAGATATTTACTTGACGTGTTTGTGGGTGGAGAGAACATTCACAGCATGCAAACTAAACGTTTATGACATAAAGGTTTTAATGTGCAAAGATCTTGCATGATCTATGACCTGTGTTTTTGTATTTGAGGGACATGTTCAGCTCCAAACTTGCTCTTGGCAGAAGTTACCCTCTGGGATATAACTGACCTTAGATCAGTGTCAGAGGAATATGTACAGCTGTCATACCCAACTAGACAACTGTGAATTTTGCCACAAAAACCTCGACTGACTTTACAGCCATGGGTCTCCTCAGATCAGGGGTCATTTCAAGTCAATTCAGGAAGTGGACTGAAATAAAAAAAATGTTAACGCATTGTGAAAATGTTTAATTTCAGTTTACTTCCTGATTGAACGGAATTGTATTTCTTCCACTCCAGCACCAACATACTGGACCTGATTTCAAGTAATTAAGGGCTAAATTTAAAATTATTATTAGTTGTAAATCACATTTTATTGGTCGCTTAACAGATATTTTGCAGACGTTATCACAGGTGCAGCGAAACGCTTATGATCCTAGCAGTGCAGTAATACCTAACATTTCAATACAGGCAAATCCCCCAAAATAAAGGAATTAAATATAGAACAAAGGATTTATTGTAGTAGAATGTTTTCATTGGTCAGAATGCAATGAGGAGATTGAGATTAAGAATCCAGGTTCAGTATTTATTACACAGTGGAACAGGAACAGAGAGCACATGAGGGGAGGGTTTGATTAAGGTTCATTAAGGTTTAGGAGTTGGGGCTTGTTAAGGGCGATAGGAAGGTTAGGTTGTGGAAACATGAAGTTGTATTTTAAAACGTTAGACAAGCCACTTCCCATGAGACAATAGCTTGTCATTTAGTGGGTTAGGCCAATAGTCTACCCTTTTGCAGTGTGACTTATCAAGGAAACTTATCAAGTGTGTACAACTGGTGTTGGGACTTTATTAGAGGTGCAGTGAAATCAAGTGGTACGTTTATCCTAACTGAGTGCAGTGACCCACTTCTATATATCAGTAAGACTTGGCCTATCTCTATATTTGAGTCTAGCAACTCATTGGAATCAAGCTATTTGTGGTTTTGTACATGAAATATTCCCTATCAAAGATCAGCACTTAACCATTACTCATCAAAAGAGTAATATTACAAATAAAAGCTATGTTCTGGTATTTTGGTGTACTTCTATCATTCATTTGGAAGGCATGTGTTGGGAACCTTATGTCTTAGCATTTTGGAGCTCCACTTTGCTCCTGTGTAAATCAAGGAGAGGCATAGTATGGCTACTGTCTTTCAAGTCATAGACATTACATAGGAGCAATAGCATTTAGCATAAACTGACGGCATGAATATAAGGATTAACATAGGGAAAGTTAAAGGCAGAATTACATATAGGATGTACTGCTAAAATGTATTTTAATATAAAGGAACTTATGCTGCATTTACACAGGAAACCCAATTCTGATCTTTTGCTGAATTATTGGCAATAAACTCGATCTGATTGGTCAAAAGACCAATTAGTGAAAAAACATCTGAATTGGGGTGCCTGTGTAAATGCAGCCTTACTTTCTCATGTCCCACACAAAGGACAGACAGAATCGGGCATCAACAAGCATGAGCTAGTATTCAGGTAGAAGCATGCTGCTTATATGGGAAATGAAAGGGGTGGAAAAGGGCAGCAACAGGTGATTAGGGAGTGGGAAGAGGTGTGAAGGGAAGGGGCGTTGCCTAGGGTAATTAGGAGCAATTGGGAGTCCTGTAGGAGTGGCATGACTCTTCACAACAAGTTGATTTATCCAAAGATTGTATACTATATTGACAAGAAAATAGAGTCACCACTCTAACAATGAAATACATGTCCTTAAAGATGGAAAGCAGGTGGGAGGAGGCGAGATTAGGTGGGAACATTTTAGCCAATGAGAGGGCAGATACGTGTGTTAACAACAGATTGATAGAGGACTCATATTTGTATCTGTGCCATTATAGTGTCTGTGACAGCATGGGCAGTGCCATTGAGGCTATCTCCATTTTAGAGTAGTCAATTATATTCTTCTTCATTGGCTGATGGCTCCCAACTCATAGGAATCCCAACCTGATTTCAAGTAATTAAGGGCTAAATTGAAGGTTATGATCATTTGATTTAGCTGAACCCATTGTGTTAGTGCTGGGGTGGAATAAAAGCCTGCAGCCCATGTGGATGCGCTGTCCAGAACAGGAGTTTCAGGTCCCTGATATACTGTTATTAACTATCAGATGTCATTAAGCAGTTGAGTAAACTGTCATTATAAAACTGTTATTGTACATTTGTATTTTAGCAGGGCTTTGGGGGGGGGGGATCAGATAGCAACTGTTGATCCAATGCATTTTGTTCTGTAAAACGACCCGCAAAGTAGTTGGCCTGAGACACCCCAGTGCTTTGGCTCACGTCAGCATTTTTTTTACATGATTCAATCCATTAAAATGTCATACCCATTAAAAATCTAAATCTGGGAGTGAAATGTCACATGCTGTGGCATGGATCCACAAAACCAACAAGCTTGGCTCGGATAATTCAGATCTTATTTTCCAGGTCACATATCTCTCTGTAAATCTATTATGGTGTCAGCAATGTGAGGACCTCATGGTTGACTAATAAGGTCAAAATAATGTGCTGGCCTGTATCAGATCTCTCTGTGGTCCACAGTATAGGTATGAGGTCTTCACTCTTCAGCATGCAGTGTGAAGTCAATGGGGGGCTAAATGTAATATGAATCTAATACATTTACAAGGAGAAACACTTGGATCAAATGGGGAGCTGTTCTGTTTTTCAGCAAGCTGTACAGATCTTTGGACAAACATGTCCACAATTACTTTCCCCTGCAAGTGACCGTCTCCAACCATGGCCATGATCCAGAACTGTCTGTCAGAAATACAGACAGCCTAAAGTCATTTGGGATTTCTTCATGACACTGCGTCATAAAGATGGTATCAAACCACATTTGCTGAGCTGTTCTTCAAACTCTAATTTGATCCCATACAGTCCATGGCAGAGATTCAGGAAGAAAACTAAAGCAGATCATTTACAAGCCCAATATGTCCATGTTCAGAAAGGCTGTGTCAGAAATACATTCAGCCTCCACATGAATAAAGTACATTCAGAAAGTATTCAGACCCCTTGACTTCTTCCACATTTTGTTAAGTTACAGCCTTGTTCAAAAATGTTTAAATAGTTGTTTTTCCTCATCAATCTACACACAATACCCCATAATGACAAAGCAAAAACAGGTTTTTTGATTTATATATTTGTTTACAAAAAATAAAAACTGAAATATCACATTTACCTAAGTATTCAGACCCTTTACTAAGTACTTTGTTGAGGCACCTTTGGCAGCGATTACAGCCTCCAGTCTTCTTGGTTATAACGCTACAAGCTTGGCACACCTGTATTTGGGGAGTTTCTCCCATTCTTCTTTGCAGATCCTCTCAAGCTCTGTCAGGTTGGATAGGGAGCGTCGCTGCACAGCTATTTTCAGGTCTCTCCAGAGATGTTTGATCTATGGCTGGGCAACTCAAGGACATTCAGAGACTTGTTCCAATGCCACTCCTGTGTTGTGTTAACTGTGTGCTTAGGGTTGTTGTCCTGTTGGAAGGTTAACCTTCGGCCCAGTCTGAGGTCCTGAGTGCTCTGGAGCAGGTTTTCATCAATGCTCTGTACTTTGCTCTGTTCATTTTTCCCTGGATCCTGACTGGTCTCCCAGTCACTTCCGCTAAAAAATATCCCCACAGCATGATGCTGCCACCACCATGCTTTACCGTAGGGA
This sequence comes from Salmo trutta, assembly GCF_901001165.1. Classification (NCBI taxonomy): domain Eukaryota; kingdom Metazoa; phylum Chordata; class Actinopteri; order Salmoniformes; family Salmonidae; genus Salmo; species Salmo trutta. The sequence continues at coordinate 24,484,666 of NC_042994.1, forward strand.
TGGTGCCAGGTTTCCTCCAGACGTGACACTTGGCATTCAAGCCAAAGAGTTCAATTTTGGTTTCATCGGACCAGATAATGTTGTTTCTCATTGTCTAAGAGTCTTTAGTTGCCTTTTGGCAAACTCCAGGCAGGCTGTCATGTTCCTTTTACTAAGGAGTGTCTTCCATCTGGCCACTCTACAATAAAGGCCTGATTGGTGGAGTGCTGCAGAGATGGTTGTCCTTCTGGAAGGTTCTCCCATCTCCACAGAGGAACTCTGGAGCTCTTTCAGAGTGACCTTTGGGTTCTTAGTCACCTCCCTGACCAAGGTCCTTCTCCCCCGATCGCTCAGTTTGGCCGGGCAGCCAGCTCTAGGAAGAGTTTTAGTGGTTCAAAAATGATGGAGGCCACTGTGTTCTTGGGGACCTTCAACGCTGCAGACATTTTTTGGTACCCTTCCCCAGATCTGAGTCTCGACACAATCCTGTCTCGGAGCACTACAGACAATTCCTTCAACCTCATGACTTGTTTTTTTGCTCTGAGATGCACTGTCAACTGTGGAACCTTATATAGACAGGCGTGTGCCTTTCCAAATCATGTCCAATCAATTTAATTTACCACAGGTGGACTCCAAGTTGTAGAAACATCTCAATTTTAGAATAAGGCTCTAACATAAAAAATGAAGAAAAAGGGAATGGGTCTGAATACTTTATGAATGCACAGTATATCTCAGGTAATTTGGCTTTGCTTTACTGGCAGATTTGCTGCCATTTGCACCAGAGGATATGACCATATAAACTCCACTAGATGACCCAACCAATAATCAATGTTTAGAAGTGAAACACTTTGCATCCAGTCGATTATTTGGACGACTGACTTAAATCATGAAAATATGTGAAATTATTCTGTCTGCCTGTGAATGAGTTGAACAGAAGGTGTTGAATAGAAGGTTGTCCAGTTTAACTGCTGCTTTGGTAATATCCTTGACCTCTATGGCAGCTGTTATATCTGGGATGACTGAAGACCTGATGATAGGAGCCTCTGTTTTATAGTCCTGCAATTTATCCCACAAACAGGGCCGTGTACCAAAAAGTCATAATATATCAAACAGTCATAATAACAGTCAACTTTAATATCGCAGTCATCTAAATAATGTTGTACTCAACTTGTTGGATCAGAATCAGGGTTGTGTTCATTAGGCACAGTGTAGCAAAACATTAAGAAGTTGATGGCCACCAGATTCTTAAGAAGGTATTGATCAATGCTCAATATAAAATAAAATAAAAACACATCTAAGCCAATATGATAACAATTACGATGTGACTTTGCCAATCAACTTGGACGTAGATACAAAACACACTCTCCGCCTCTCGTCATGTTCCGTTCAGCCGTTACTGAATGTTCCAATGGCCGCCTCTAATAATCCACAAAACAATGGTATTTTTTTCCGTTGTAGTTTGGTGAGGAATCACCCCACCTACACAACATAGCCACCCCTCAGGGAAATATTCCTGTGGCCGCCACTGCGTCACACTCTCTCTCTCTCTGCTCCTTTTAGTACACCATGGTAATGTATTAAAAATATTATCTTACCAAATGTAAATATGCACCGTCTTGTAACCATCATCACCATGTTTGCAGACGGCATTGTTTAGATAGCTAGCTAGTCTACTGGTGACTGCAGGGTGTTAGCAAAGATACTGAGACGGTTTCCTTTATTCATCTGGGAAGACAATGCTTTCCCCTATTCATCTGGGGTGAATGATTTTGTCAAGAATCAATATCATGCAAATACATTTAAAATTGGTTAATTCATTTAAACTCTGAGTTATGAATATCTTTAAATATATATATAATTTATTTTAATTGCATTTTAATTGCATGCTGGTTATTTTTTAAGTATTTTTATTTTTTTTTGATAACATTGAGTTTTTATTGCATATATCTGGTGATTTGTTCCCACAGATTTACAGGTTTGCAGATTGTCTGGCAGGTTAGCTCTTTATTGCTTGGCTAGCTAGCTAGCTTCCGTTTTTGTTTGAATGACGCATCTGGACACAGTACCAGTTTCTTGGTTCTACTGTAGTGATCCCCTGCCTGTTTCCTAAAGATAACACACACCATGGTATTCCATACATACTGCCAGCTAGCCCAGGGGAAGCACTTCTTGAGTACTGCAGTGATCCCCAGTTTCCTAAAACTCTCACACACATTGTCTATTTAAGCTAGCCAAACAACTGTCAGGGAAACCCTCACTACATGCCAACTTAACAACAGTCAGGGTGGAGAGGTTAACTGTGGTTATTATTAACTGTTTGTTTTGGCAATGCTTTAGGCTCCTGCGATTCCCCAATGCTTTAGGCTCCTCCGATTCCGCAATACTTTAGGCTCCTCCGATTCCCCAATGCTTCAGGCTCCTCCGATTCTCCAATGCTTTAGGCTCCTCTGACTCCCCTCTAGGATCTCTTTCAGGCACCTCCAAAAACATTTGCAGTGGCAGGCATAAAAACACCCTTTATTGCCCCCTATTGATGAGTAGTTACTACATGAATGAATGAATGAATGAATGAATGAAATTTTGTTTTTGTGTCAAATCGCCAATTGACAACCCATCCCTTATGAGATTAATCAAACAAAAGGTTTTCAATTTGGGTTTATGATTCATCTCCTTCACCTATTTTTTTCATATTGCATCAACAGTTGTTTTTAATCATATCTATGTCTCCCTTAACTTGGTTTTCATACAGATGTTCACAGTCAGACTGTTGAAAAAGGTCAGACATTTCAGTTGCCCAGGCTCCCACTATGGATAGATCCCATTGAAAAACGTTACTAGCTATTCTGTCAGTTGGCATATCCAACAGTCTATTCTAAAGTCTCACCATACACACCTTCCATCTCACCTCACAGGGTTCCCAGCCCATATCCAACAGTCTATTCTAAAGTCTCACCATACACACCTTCCATCTCACCTCACAGGGTTCCCAGCCCATATCCAGCAGTCTATTCTAAAGTCTCACCATACACACCTTCCATCTCACCTCACAGGGTTCCCAGCCCATTTCCAACAGTCTATTCTAAAGTCTCACCATACACGCCTTCCATCTCACCTCACAGGGTTCCCAGCCCATATCCAACAGTCTATTCTAAAGTCTCACCATACACGCCTTCCATTTCACCTCACAGGGTTCCCAGCCCATATCCAACAGTCTATTCTAAAGTCTCACCATACACGCCTTCCATCTCACCTCACAGGGTTCCCAGCCCATGTCCCCAGTTATTGCAAGTTTAGGTGCAAACTTGTGGACGCCTAAAAAGTTACGTACAGCTCTGTTATGAACATGTTGGTTTTTAAAATACCTCGTAGCACCCCACACTCCTGCTGAATAGTCCAGAACAGGCCACACGCATGATACAGTTTGGAATACGTGGCATAGCCAAGATCTTTGAGTGTTTTCCTTTTTTCCTTCTACTTTTTCCGTCAACAAAATAAAATAATATATTTATAAATGCTAGTAAACTCCAGAATGTCTTCACCAAAACAAAACTGAAAAGCACTTTTCTTAGTAGCTGGTTTTCTGAAAGTCATTATCTGTGTTTTAGTCTGGTTGATCATGAGTCTCCATCTTTTACACCAAGTCATTATCTGTGTTTTAGTCTGGTTGATCATGAGTCTCCATCTTTTACACCAAGTCATGATCTGTGTTTTTGTCTGGTTGATCATGAGTCTCCATCTTTTACACCAAGTCATTATCTATGTTTTTGTCTGGTTGATCATGAGTCTCCATCTTTTACACCAAGTCATTATCTGTGTTTTAGTCTGGTTGATCATGAGTCTCCATCTTTTACACCAAGTCATGATCTGTGTTTTTGTCTGGTTGATCATGAGTCTCCATCTTTTACACCAAGTCATTATCTGTGTTTTTGTCTGGTTGATCATGAGTCTCCGTCTTTTACACCAAGTGACTGCACATAATAACATGTTCTGTAGGTCTTGTTCAGTTTCTGCCATCAAAATAACATCATCAGCATATAAAAGAATACTTAGCATTTCATCATCATATCTTACTCCAATATTTAACTGTTTAATTTCTTTTTCCAAATCATCCTTGTTTTACACCCAAGGGTGTTGTTTGGAGATTTGCAATAAATAGCAAGGCTCTTGAGGTGGGTCATGTTTATTAATACTTCCCAACCCTCTCCTCGGGGACAACCAGATGTTTCACAAATGTGTTGTAGCCCTGAACTGGCAGGCTTAATTCCATTAGTCAAGGACTTGGAGATACAGTGCCTTGCAAAAGTATTTGGCCCCCTTGAACTTTGACCTTTTGCCACATTTCAGGCTTCAAACATAAAGATATAAAACTGTATTTTTTTGTGAAGAATCAACAACAAGTGGGACACAATCATGAAGTGGAACGAAATTTATTGGATATTTCAAACTTTTTTAACAAATAAAAAACAGAAAAATTGGGCGTGCAAAATTATTCAGCCCCCTTAAGTTAATACTTTGTAGCGCCACCTTTTGCTGCGATTACAGCTGTAAGTCGCTTGGGGTATGTCTCTATCAGTTTTGCACATCGAGAGACTGAAATTTTTGCCCATTCCTCCTTGCAAAACAGCTCGAGCTCAGTGAGGTTGGATGGAGAGCGTTTGTGAACAGCAGTTTTCAGTTCTTTCCACAGATTCTCGATTGGATTCAGGTCTGGACTTTGACTTGGCCATTCTAACACCTGGATATGTTTATTTGTGAACCATTCCATTGTATATTTTGCTTTATGTTTTGGATCAATGTCTTGTTGGAAGACAAATCTCCGTCCCAGTCTCAGGTCTTTTGCAGACTCCATCAGGTTTTCTTCCAGAATGGTCCTGTATTTGGCTCCATCCATCTTCCCATCAATTTTAACCATCTTCCCTGCCCCTGCTGAAGAAAAGCAGGCCCAAACCATGATGCTGCCACCACCATGTTTGACAGTGGGGATAGGGTGTTCAGGGTGATGAGCTGTGTTGCTTTTACGCCAAACATAACGTTTTGCATTGTTGCCAAAAAGTTCGATTTTGATTTCATCTGACCAGTGCACCTTCTTCCGCATGTTTGGTGTGTCTCCCAGGTGGCTAGTGGCAAACTTTAAACAACACTTTTTATGGATATATTTAAGAAATGGCTTTCTTCTTGCCACTCTTCCATAAAGGCCAGATTTGTGCAGTATACGACTGATTGTTGTCCTATGGACAGAGTCTCCCACCTCAGCTGTAGATCTCGGCAGTTCATCCAGAGTGATCATGGGCCTCTTGGCTGCATCTCTGATCAGTCTTCTCCTTGTATGAGCTGAAAGTTTAGAGGGACGGCCGGGTCTTCGTAGATTTGCAGTGGTCTGATACTCCTTCCATTTCAATATTATCGCTTGCACAGTGCTCCTTGGGATGTTTAAAGCTTGGGAAATCTTTTTGTATCCAAATCCAGCTTTAAACTTCTCCACAACAGTATCTCAGACCTGCCTGGTGTGTTCCTTGTTCTTCATGATGCTCTCTGCGCTTTAAACAGACCTCTGAGACTATCACAGAGCAGGTGCATTTATACGGAGACTTGATTACACACAGGTGGATTCTATTTATCATCATTAGTCATTTAGGTCAACATTGGATCATTCAGAGATCCTCACTGAACTTCTGGAGAGAGTTTGCTGCACTGAAAGTAAAGGGGCTGAATAATTTTGCACGGCCAATTTTTCAGTTTTTTATTTGTTAAAAAAGTTTGAAATATCCAATAAATTTCGTTCCACTTTATAATTGTGTCCCACTTGTTGTTGATTCTTCACAAAAAATTACAGTTTTATATCTTTATGTTTGAAGCCTGAAATGTGGCAAAAGGTCGAAAAGTTCAAGGGGGACGAATACTTTCGCAAGGCACTGTAGTTGGCTATTGGAATCAGCTGTACCAGTTTGAGGTTACAACAAATATATGAAACGTCAGGTGGTCCCCGAGGAGACGGTTGGGAAACCCTGCATTAGAGCACGCAATGAAAAACATCTTCAAACATTTTGCAAAGGAAAACAAAAATGTATGGTTAGCCCTTGTCAATATAATATCTGAAAGTTATGCAACATCATGGAAAAATAATCCCTATGTACCTTTTTTGATCCCAGAGATCTGCTAATGAATTCTCAGCCTGCTGACTTTATCCCATCTCCACAATGTTTCTGATTGTTTACCAGACGACTTGAACATTGTATACTATTCCTTGTTTTATCACCTTTACCTGGTTGTAATCTGGTTAGTTGATATATATACAACCAGAAAAGCTCCCTCTCTCGGCGTATGTTTTTGTTGTATATATATATAAGCCAGCCACTGTTCTTTGTAATGTGTTTATATACTGAACAAAAATGTAAATGCAACATGCAACAATTTCAAAGATTTTACAGAGTTACAGTTAATATATAAGGAATATCAGTCAATTGAAATAAATTCCTTAGGCCTTAATCTATGGACATCACAACGGTTAAAAAAAGGGAGGCGCGTGGATCAGGAAACCAGTCAGTATCTGGTGTGACCACCATTTGCCTTGTGTATGCGACACATCTCCTTCACATAGAGTTGATCAGGCTGCTGACTGTGGCCTGTGGAATGTTGTCCCACTCCTCTTCAATGGCTGTGCGAAGTTGCTGGATATTGGTGGGAACTGGAACATACTGTCGTACACGTTGATCCAGAGCATCCCAAACATGCTCAAAGAGTGACATGTCTTGTGAGGTGATGGCGGCGTATGAAAGGCACGACAATGGGTCTCAGGTTCT